>NC_084634.1:13308561-13396061 GCF_033978795.1 Nerophis ophidion
TTAAGTTGTGTTAGCTTTCTGTTACCATCTCTTATGTTAATGGGTCGGTTTTGACCATGTTTTAAATATGCTGTAAAATAAACTAAAAACAATTACCTATCATCCAATTTGTTTCTCATCTCTTGGTTACCTTGTTAGGCTTCCTTATCCTTGAAAATATTGGTTTTAATATTTTTGGTTTGGGCCATTGGGCCTTATTTTGTCAGTATACCCCTCGATTTCAATTTTAAAAATGGTAAAATGAACCTCAAGAGAATCATATAAATAAAAAAAGGTTGTTGTGTTACCTAACTATTACTAAGGGGTATTAGAACACATCTCTTAAATAAATGTGTTTTGTTTATTTTTCATTTTAAGAATTATAGTAACATCTATGGTGTTACGGGTCAATTTCGACCCATATATATTTACTTCAAGAAAAAGGCTAAAAAGTATTTTCTTCAGCAACAGAAATCCAACATCAAACAAACAACCAATCAAGCAAATGAAACCAAGAGAAATAGATTACTAGTTCCAAAACTAATAAAAAAACAAATCAGAGTGGCAAAAGTGAAAGTGTCCGTCTTTTGTTTGTTTTTGTACACGATAACAAGGTAAAATGAGAATCCACTAAAGCTCACATGATTGGGAGAGGAGCTGGCTGTCAGTGTGTTCAGTTTTGGCTCTTATCATTGCTTTATCATCTTATTTTTATAACCGGGTCGAAACCGACCCTAACAACACCAAGGGCATAATTTCTACCAGAGCATTTTATAATTTAGTGAAAAAAATTAAAATGTTTTATTTTGTTGACAAAGAGGTTCCTGACAAAGTCAAAAAGCTTTGATGCAAAAAAATAAATCTATGTGGTGTTTTTATACATTTAAAAACTAAAACGGGTCGGTGCCGACCCTAACACAAGACGAAGGTTAAACACAAGAGAACGAATACCCAGAACACCTCAACTGACGCAAGTAGGGAGGGTGTGTATATTGTAGACGAAAGAGGTCTGCATGGGATTCTGGGTAATTGTTCTGGTGTGTTTATGTTGTATTACGGTGCGGATGTTCTCCCGAAATGTGTTTGTCATTCTTGTTTGGTGTGGGTTCACAATCTGGCACATATTTATAACAGTGTTAAAAAAAAATTTTTATGGCCACCCTTAGTGTGACGTGTGTAGCCGCCACAATTCATCGCGTTCCTCATGGCCAAATGCAACATACAACTTGGCTTGCACGCAGTCAGTTCAGGATGTAGGGGGTGCTAAAGTGCCATTATGGCACTCCCTGAATATTGTTGATCTGGTGTAAATTGACAGGGGCCGAGAGAATTGGAGCCATAAATTTCAGGGAGACCCGTAAAATTCAGGGGTCTCCCGGGAAAATTGGGGACGTTGGCATCCATTTTCAGGGGTTGCGGGGGGCGCTGGCGCCTATCTCAGCTACAATCGGGCGGAAGGCGGGATACACCCTGGACAAGTCGCCACCTCATCGCAGGGCGCAGCACCGACATTAAATTGTCATATCATAGCGCGGGCCGCGTAATAACGTCTCGCGGGCCGCATGTTTGAGACCCCTGGTGTAGATAGATATCTCTTCATCCATCTTGTTCTGCCGGTCGGGTCGCGGGTGCAGCAGCCTAAGCAGAGAAGGGAGTTAGACGTTCTTAATTTACTTACAACAAACGTTATTGTTTATAGGTTGTTTAAAAGACAACATACTCCTTGTTGTGGAAAACACTGTCGGAAACACTTTCAATTTTTTCTAACTGAGTGAATGAAAGCTCATTTTTTGAAGCTCCAAACAAATATCTGTCTAAGTCAGGAGCTCATTAGAGTCTCACACATTTGCCGAGGGCAGGGAGAGGGGGAAAAAAAAAAAAAAAAGCGAGAATTGATTCCTCTATATTTGGAGCATGAGAGCCGAGTGCATCAGAGGAGATGAACGTCTCATTTGAGAGGCGCTCACGGGTGAGGCCGAATTAAGCCGTGGCGAACAAGCTGTTAAACAACACGCCCGCTTCCCCGTCTTCGCCTCACCGCTGCTGAAACGGCCGCCGTCTGAACGCCCCCCCCCGAACAAGACCGTGGGTGAGCAGAGGCCACAATGGTGACAGTTCAAGTACTCCTCCTCCCCCAAGGACAACCGTGACTGTTGCAATATTCTGGGGGTCCGTAGCGGACTTGGACCACGGACAAGTGCCAAAGAAATATGCTGCAAACACCATGTGGTCCAGTCCATGCCTGGCCGGTCCATCGGACTCACTCGTTGAGGTCAATGACCGCCTCAGAGGTGGTGTCCTCTGCATGTCCCGCTTGGTCCATGGGTCAGTTAATTTAAATGTGCCGGCAAAGGCTCCGTTCAATATTTTTGTCCCACCTCGATCACGTTTTAGAGGTCCTGAACATTCACAAAAACGTACAAATTTTTAATAGAATTGTATGTTCGTTTTTTTGTCTATCGAAGACGAAATGTCCAAATTGGCTCTTCAGCGCCCCCTTGAAAATTTGGGAAAAAAATTAGACAGGTTTTTTTTTGATCATGACAAAAACGGCAGGAGACATTTATCGTAACTCATATTTGAAAACAAACAGGAAGTCGGGCATCTTGGTTTCCGTCCGCCATTTTTAGGACAAAAAACGGGGCGGATTTTAACAAACTCTTCCTAAGGACTTCGACCAAATGTGTTGCAATTTAAACGACAGATACTAAACATATAGGAAATGGACAACCGTGACTGTTGCAATATTCTGGGAGTCCGTAGCGGACTTGGACCACGGACAAGTGCCAAAGAAACATGCTGCAAACACCGTGTGGTCCAGTCCATGCCTGGCCGGTCCATCGGACTCACTTGGTGAGGTCAATGACCCCTCAGAGGTGGTGTCCTCTGCATGTCCCGCTTGGTCCATGGGTCAGTTAATTTAAATGTGCCGGCAAAGGCTCCGTTTAATATTTTTTGTCCCACCTCGATCACATTTTAGAGGTCCTGAACATTCACAAAAACGTACAAATTTTTAATAAAATTGTATGTTGTTTTTTTTTGTCTATCGAAGACGAAATGTCCAAATTGGCTCTTCAGCGCCCCCTTGAAAATTTGGGAAAAAAATTAGACAGGTTTTTTTTTGATCATGACAAAAACGGCAGGAGACATTTATCGTAACTCATATTTGAAAACAAACGGGAAGTCGGCCATCTTGGTTTCCGTCCGCCATTTTTAGGACAAAAAACGGGTCGGATTTTAACAAACTCTTCCTAAGGACTTTGACCAAATGTGTTGCAATTTAAACGACAGATACTAAACATATAGGAAATTGTAAATTATGAAGAAATATTATTGACGTCTTAAGAGGTGGGCGTGGCTTGGTGCTAAACTTTGATTTGATGTTACTCAAAACATTTTCAAAATGTATAACTCTGCATCACTAACTTAGATATTGATGAAAAATGGAAAAAATGATGATGATGTCATCCTGAAGTGCCGGACTGGTTGGTACCTATTCAAACTGATTTGTAGTGGGCGGAGCCAAATGGCGAAAACTGCTCAATCAACCATCTTGGGCCCAATTTGTAATTTTCTTTATACAATGTTTCTCTCCTACTTTGGTCACATTTTTGAAGCCTTTAATATTCCCAAAAACTCACCGATTATTACACAAAATGCTAAAATGTTTTTGGCTATCGAAGACAAAGTGTTAAAAATTGGCTATCCAGCGCCCCCTTGAAAATATTGAAAAAATGACCCCCTGCCACCAGGTTCATGTATCATGACGAGAATGGCAGGAGACATTTATCGTAACAAAACGTACATAAAAGTCTCAAGAACCAATAATTGAAAACAAACAGGAAGTCGGCCATCTTGGTTTGCGTCCGCCATTTTTAGGCCGAAAAATAGGGGTCGGATTTTAACGAACTCCTCATAGGGACTTTGACCAAGTAAGTTGCAAATAAAATGACGGATACTAAACATATAGAAAATGGTAAATTGTGAAGGAATATTATTGATGTTTTAAGATGTGGGCGTGGCTTACTGCTAAACTTTGATTTGATGTTAGTCACAAAAATTTTAACATTCATAACTCTTGATGAGAATTGATACAAATGATGATGATGATGTAATTCTGAAGTGCTGGACTGGTTGGTACCTATTCAAACCGATTCGTAGTGGGCGGAGCCTAATGTCGAAAACTGCTAAATCAACCATCGTGGGCCCACTTGTAATCTTCATACAATATTTTCCTCCTACTTTTGTCACATTTTTGAGGCCCTTAACATTCACAAAAACTCACCAATTTTTACAAAATTTAATTTTTTTGTCGGTTCCGAAGACAAAATGTCAAAATTGGCTCTCCAGCGCCCGCTTGAAAATGGTGAAAAAATGACCCCCTGCCACCAGGTTCATGTATCATGACGAGAATGGCAGGAGACATTTATCGTAACAAAACGTACATAAAAGTCCTAAGAACTCATATTTGAAAAAAAACAGGAAGTCGGCCATCTTGATTTCCGTCCGCCATTTTTTAGGCTAAAAAAACGGATCGGATTTTAACAAACTCCTCCCAGGGACTTTGACCAAATAAGTTGCAAATAAAATGACGGATACTAAACATGGAGAAAATGGTAAATTGTGAAGGAATATTATTGACGTTTTAAGATGTGGGCGTGGCTTAGCGCTAAACTTTGATTTGACGTTAGTCACAAAATGTTCAACATTTCTAACTTTTGTTGAGAATTAATACAAGTGATGATGTCATCCTGAAGAGCTGGACTGGTTGGTACCTATTCCAACCGATTCGTAGTGGGCGGAGCCTAATGGCGAAAATTGCTCAATCAACCATCGTGGGCCCAATTGTAATATTCTTTATACAATATTTCTCTCCTACTCTGGTCACATTTTTGAGGCCCTTAGCAATCACAAAAACTCACCAATTTTTACACAAAATGCTATATTTTTTCAGCTTTCGAAGACAAAGTGTTAAAAATTAGCTCTCCAGCGCCCCCTTGAAAATGTTGAAAAAATTTGCTCCTGCCACCAGGTTCATGTATCATGACGAGAATGGCAGAAGACACTCATCGTAACAAAACGTACATAAAAGTCTCAAGAACCAATAATTGAAAACAAACAGGAAGTCGGCCATCTTGGTTTGCGTCCGCCATTTTTAGGCCGAAAAATAGGGGTCGGATTTTAACGAACTCCTCATAGGGACTTTGACCAAGTAATTTGCAAATAAAATGACGGATACTAAACATGGAGAAAATGGTAAATTGTGAAGGAATATTATTGATGTTTTAAGATGTGGGCGTGGCTTGGCGCTAAACTTTGATTTGATGTTAGTCACAAAAATTTTAACATTTATAACTCTTGATGAGAATTGATACAAATGATGATGATGTCATTCTGAAGTGCTGGACTGGTTGGTACCTATTCAAACCGATTCATAGTGGGCGGAGCCTAATGGCGAAAACTGCTCAATCAACCATCGTGGGCCCACTTGTAATCTTCATACAATATTTTCCTCCTACTTTTGTCACATTTTTGAGGCCCTTAACGTTCACAAAAACTCACCAATTTTTACACAAAATGCCAAATTTTTTCGGCTTTCGAAGACAAAATGTCAAAATTGGCTCTACAGCGCCCCCTTGAAAATGTCGAAAAAATTAGCCCCTGTCACCAGGTTCATGTATCATGACGAGAATGGCAGAAGACACTCATCGTAACAAAACATACATAAAAGTCTCAAGAACCAATAATTGAAAACAAACAGGAAGTCGGCCATCTTGGTTTGCGTCCGCCATTTTTAGGCCGAAAAATAGGGGATGGATTTTAACGAACTCCTCATAGGGACTTTGACCAAATAAGTTGCAAATAAAATGACGGATACTAAACATATAGAAAATGGTAAATTGTGAAGGAATATTATTGATGTTTTAAGATGTGGGCGTGGCTTAGCGCTAAACTTTGATTTGATGTTAGTCACAAAAATTTTAACATTTATAACTCTTGATGAGAATTGAAACAAATGATGATGATGTCATTCTGAAGTGCTGGATTGGTTGGTACCTATTCAAACCGATTCATAGTGGGCGGAGCCTAATGGTGAAAACTGCTCAATCAACCATCGTGGGCCCACTTGTAATCTTCATACAATATTTTCCTCCTACTTTTGTCACATTTTTGAGGCCCTTAACGTTCACAAAAACTCACCAATTTTTACACAAAATGCCACATTTTTTTGGCTTTCGAAGACAAAGTGTCAAAATTGGCTCTACAGCGCCCCCTTGAAAATGTCGAAAAAATTAGCCCCTGTCACCAGGTTCATTTATCATGACGAGAATGGCAGGAGACATTTAACGTAATAAAACGTACATAAAAGTTTCCAGAACCCATATTTGAAAATAAACAGGAAGTTGGCCATCTTGGTTTCCGTCTGCCATTTTTAGGACGAAAAACAGGGGCCGGATTTTAACAAACTCCTCCTAGGGACTTTGACCAAATGTGTTGCAATTTAAATGACTGATACTAAACTTATAAGAAATGGTAAATTGTGAAGGAATTTTTCCTACGTCATAAGCGCCAAACTTTGATCTGATGGTTAGTCACAAAATGTTCAACATTTATAACTCGGCTCCACAAACTCAGATCTTGATCAGAATTGGTGCAAATGCTGATGATGTCATCTTGAAGTACTGGACTGGTTAGTACCTACTCGTAGTGGGTGGAGCCTAATGGGGAAAACCACCTAATCAACTTTTGAGAGCCCATTTTTACTTGCTCCAAACATTACTTTTCACCCACTTTAGTTACATTTTTGAGGCCCTGAACATTCACAAAAATTCCTCGTTTTTACAACATTTTATGTTTTGGGGTTACCAAAGGCAGAATGTCAAAATTGGCTCTCTAGCACCCCCTTGCAAATTAAAAAAAAAAAAAAATCTCTTGCCACCAGGTTCGCGTATCGTGACAAAAGTCACTGGACATGAACCCATAATTGAAAACAAACAGGAAGTCAGCTGTTTTAATTTTCTGTCGGTCTCGCGGTCGGTCTGTCGATCTGTCGGTCTTGCGGTCGGTCTGTCTGTCGGTCTTGCGGTCGGTCTGACGGTGTGTCGGTCTGTCGGTCGGTCTGTCTGTCGGTCTGTCTGTCGGTCTGTCTGTCGGTCTGTCTGTCGGTCTGTCTGTCGGTCGGTCTGTCGGTCGGTCGGTCTGTCTGTCGGTCTGTCTGTCGGTCTGTCTGTCGGTCGGTCTGTCGGTGTGTCGGTCTGTCGGTCGGTCTGTCGGTCGGTCTGTCTGTCGGTCTGTCTGTCGGTCGGTCTGTCGGTCGGTCTGTCTGTCGGTCGGTCGGTCTGTCGGTCAGTCCGTCGGTCGGTCTGTCGGTCTGTCGGTCTGTCGGTCTGTCTGTCTGTCGGCCTGTCTGTCTGTCTGTCGGTCTTGCTGTAGGTCTGACGGTCTGTCTGTCGGTCGGTCGGTCGGTCGGTCGGTCCTTCTGACGGTCTGTCTGTCTGTCTGTCAAGGTTTCCGTCGGACATTTTTAAGCCAAAAACGGGTTGAAATTTTACAAACTTGGGACTTTGAACAAATGAGTTGCAGTTAAAATGACAGATACTAAACATATACAAAGTCATGTGATCTACTTTTTATAATCTGCGTCTACTAACAGACGGAACTAAACAATAATTTTACTCAGTAATAATGTTATGCATAAGAAAGTTTTAGTGCCAAAACACGAGGTTTCACTGAACTTGTTTCATGCAGACACACGTTTGTATTTTGCACAATCTCAATGTCTTTTCATCAATCATACGACTTTTGAGTTTGTAAATGTCCGCAATTCGGGTAACTGCTTGCCAGTGAGGTTTGATGCTGCTCCCAAACAAATAGTGAGAAGCGCTGATACTTTGTCTACAGCTAAATGCAGTGTTTGGCTGACAAGCAAAATAAAGAGACATTTTTGATCGGGGGGGGGGGGGGGTAATTTTTTATTTTTTTTCACTAAAAACGGTCCAAAAACCAAGTTACATAGTCTATATCAGAGGTGTCAGTCATTTTTGCTCAGGGGTCAAGGAAAATCTATTTCCATATGGGCCAAAATGGTGAAGTCATGGCATGATAACTTAAAAAAAACACAACGTCAGGTTGTTTGTTTTGTTTTACTTTGGCCAAAATTAGAACAAGCATATTCTTAAAAAAAAAAAAATCACAAATAGTTCTTCGGACACAACAGTTCAAGTTTATTGAAAATTCTGAGGAAATTGGTGCAGCTTCAAAAATAAAATGAGCTTATACTTGGTGTCAGTGTTTCTACAAAGTCGGGATTAAACTTTAAATCACCGTCTTTCTGGGATTGAAAAAAACACAACATGTAAACTCTTCTAAGTATCAAATACCTAAATAACCTACTCAGTGGCCCTAGTGGTTAGAGTGTCCGCCCTGAGATCGGTAGGTTGCGAGTTCAAATCCCGGCCGAGTCATAACAAAGACTATAACAAAGGGACCCATTGCCTCCCTGCTTGGCACTCAGCATCAAGGGTTGGAATTGGGGGTTAAATCCCCAAAAATGATTCCCAGGCGCGGCCACTGCTGCTGCTCACTGTTGCTGCTCACTGCTCCCCTCACCTCCCAGGGGGTGATCAAGGGTGATGGGTCAAATGCAGAGAATAAGTTCGCCACACCTAGTGTGTGTAACAATCATGGGTACTTTAACTTTTACATTCTCGTTTGATTGCAATAAGATGTTCAAATTAAGCCAATAATTTGCATTTTATTTTGAAAAGTAGCAACATATCACAAAGTATCGAAATGCGGTATTTTCAGAACTATAGAGCGCACCGGTATATAAGCCGCACCCACTCAATTTTATAAAATAATAATGTTGGGGGTGGCGTGGCCTGCGGACCTGCAGCAAAGCGGGGTGTGACAATGTGTTGCAAATATGACCGAGGCTGTCATGTCCGTCATTGGTGGTCTAAAGGACCCTTAGAAGCAAGACCTCCACAAATAAATATGTTTTCCATATATTCGCCGCAGATATAGTGAAATAAAGTAATTACACATAAATGTTTTGTAAATGTTTACTGAATTGTTTCCACTGCTGCTGCTCACTTCTCCCCTCAACTCCCGGGGGGTGATCAAGGGTGGTGGGTCAAATGCAGAGAATAATTTGGCCACACCTAGTGTGTGTGCAACAATCATTGGTACCTTAACTTTAACATTCTTGTTTGATTGCAAAAATATGTTCAAATTAAGCCAATAATTGCGTTTTATTTTGAAAAGTAGCAACATATCACATGGTATCGAAATGCGGTATTTTCCGAACTATAGAACGCACCAGTATATAAGATGCACCCACTCAATTTTAGAGAATAATAATGTGGGGGCGTGGCCTGCGGACCTGCAGCAAAGCGGGGTTTGGCAATGTGTCCCAAATATGACCGAGGCTGTCATGTCCATCATTGTTGGTCTAAGGGACCCTTAGGAGCAAGACCTCCACAAATAAATATGATTTCCATATGTTAGTCGCAGATGTAGTGAAATAAAGTAATTACACATAAATAATTTGTAAATGTTTACTGAATTGTTTCCACTGCTGCTGCTCACTTCTCCCCTCAACTCCCAGGGTGTGATCAAGGGTGGTGGGTCAGATGCAGAGAATAAGTTGGCTTCACCTAGTGTGTGTGCGACAATCATTGGTACCTTAACTTTAACATTATTGTTTGATTGCAAAAAGATGTTCAAATTAAGCCAATAATTGTGTTTTATTTTGAAAAGTAGCAACATATCACAAAGTATCAAAATGCGGTATTTTCCGAACTACAGAGCGCACCGGTATATACGCTGCACCCACTCAATTTTTAGAGAATAATAATGTGGGGGGCGTGGCCTGCGGACCTGCAGCAAAGCGGGGTTTGGCAATGTGTCCCAAATATGACCGAGGCTGTCATGTCCGTCATTGTTGGTCCAAAGGACCCTGAGGAGCAAGACCTCCACAAATAAATGTTTTCCATTTATTCGCCGCACCCGACCATTGCATAATACTTGTAATTATTTCAAAAAGTAGCAACATATCACAAAGTATCGAAATGAGATATTTTCCGAACTACAGAGCGCACCGGTATATACGCTGCCCCCACTCAATTTTAGAAAATAATAATGTGGGGGGCGTGGCCTGCGGACCTGCAATAAAGCGGGGTGTGGCAATGTGTCGCAAATATGACCGAGGCTGTCATGTCCGTCATTGTTGGTCCAAGGGACCCTGAGGAGCAAGACCTCAACAAATAAATGTTTTCCATTTATTAGCCGCACCCGACCATTGCATAATACTTGTAATTATTTCAAAAAGTAGCAACGTATCACAAAGTATCGAAATGCGGTATTTTACGAGCTATAGAGCACGCCGGTATATAAGCCGCACCCACTCAATTATAGAAAAAAATAAATATGTTTTCCATATATTAGTCTCACCCGACTATAAGCCGCAGATATAGTGAAATGAGGTATCTACACATAAATATTTTGTAAATGTTTACTTAATTGTTTCCACTGCTGCTGCTCACAGCTCCCCTCACCCCCTAGGGGGGTGATCAAAGGTGATGGGTCAAATCCAGAGAATAATTTTGCCACACCTAGTGTGTGTGCGACAATCGTTGGTACTTTAACTTTAAATACCTAATTTGTCATGTCCGCATCAATCCATCGGAACTCGACAAACCGTAAGAAACAGAGGTAAAAAAAAATATTCAAAAAGGGTTAAGTTCACTTTTCTGGTTTTTGACACAGACATTCTGGGGCGACGAGGGGTGCCAAATGATGATGTGTTAAAGCAGAAGACGTCCGTTTTTAAGTTTCATGTGGATCGAGGAGGAGGAGGAGCCACAGTCACCCTTTACTGTATAAACCGTTTGCTTGCCTAACAGAAACACTATTGTGACATCCAGTGGACACATTTAGAACAGCAGTTTCTTTTGTTAATAAAAACAAAAGCAGGTCACTTTGATACTTGGCAAACTCATCACGCGGGCCGGATAAAACCTGTTCGCCCAACGGGTGTACGTTTGATACCCCTGGTCTATATACTTATAGATTTGTGTGTGTGTGTGTGCGTTGGCGCTTTTACAGTAGGAAAAAAAAGTTTCAAAAACGTAGACCAAAAACATGACAATATTCACAATAAAAGTGTCCGCACCGGTTGAGTCCAAAGCTGCCTTAGGTTCAGGACCCTTTTTTATTTGTAAAGTTGTTCCATAAATCCCGCATGGAACCAACGTCTGGGAGCCAGATGTGGACTCCTGGAATGGGTGTTTATCATTCCCTCAGGCTCAGCGCCGCATATTTGTCGAACTTTACTCGTCTGCATTTTGCTGAATGGATCCGACGGGCTTTTATTTCCCAGGATCTTCCCAGGCCTGCTGCAGGGAATCTTCCTCACAGCGGCACAGCACAATGTTTGATTTGGCGGACACGGTCCTTACCAGCGTTTACTGTACCGATGGAACCGTTTCCATTTGGAGCCGTCAGACCTTCAATTAGTGTCTCATGGACTCTCGACAGACTTTAAGACGGGGCTGACAAACGTACGGTTTTATCCGCCCCGCGGGATGAGTTTAAGTCTATAAATGAGCCGACATTTTTTGAATGAAACAAACCGCTGTTTTAAATGTGTCCACTAGATGTCGCAATAGCAATGCTTTGTATCTTTGTGGATGATGCTACATATGTACAAAAAATAAACCACATGTTGATGCAGCAAAATGAGCAAACTACATAAATATCATCCTGTAATTTGATTATGATTAGAGACGTCCGATATTATCGACCGATAAATGCTTCAAAATTCAATATAGGAAATTATCGGTATCGGTTTCATAAAGTAAAATGTATGACTTTTTAAAAAGCCTCTGTGTACACGGACGTAGGGAGAAGTACAGAGCGCCAATAAACCTTAAAGACACTGCCTTTGCGTGCCAGCCCAGTCAGATAATATTTATTACAGCTTTTCACACAGACAAGTGAATGCAATGCATACTTGGTCAACAGCCATGTAGGTCACACTGAGGGTGGCCGTATAAACAACTTTAACACTGTTACAAATATGCGCCACACTGTGAACCCACACCAAACAAGAATGACAAACACATTGGGGGTGAACATCTGCACCGAAACACAACAAAACAAATACCAAGAACCCCCTGCAGCACTAATTCCTCCGTGATGCTACAATATACACCCCCCCGCTATCCCCTAGGAATAATAATGTGTTAATTCCACGACTGTATATATAAGTATCGGTTGATATCAGAATCGGTAATTAAGAGTTGCACAATATCGTATATCGGCAAAAAAGCCATTATGGAAAATCTCTAATTCTATTATTTTTTTATCTTGATGGATTGAAAATTAACACCAATGAGTTGACTGATAAATGTATTCAGAAAGTATAAATAACAACAAAAAAAGATGGAATACTATTAACTGCAACATGTAAGTGTAAAAAAAAAAACAAATTCCTCCCGGTCAACTTCCTTTTGTTTTCACTTCATGGAAGTGGGCATGCATGTGACGTCAAGGCCACATTGGGCCTGTTTTTGCCAGTTAGTCGTCCTTGCGTCCTAGCTCTTTTCATGCCACAGTAAGTCTTGCTTATTTCATGCAATTCCATTGTTAATGCTGTTAGTTCCATGCCATAGTTTAGGGAGGTTTTCCTGTCCAGAGTTTCATGTTTAATATCCTATGTTTTTTTGCCTTTGGTTTCTCGTGTGAACGGCACGCTTTCCTTTTTGTTTTGGTTCCTGTCATTTCTGCTGCGTAAGATTAATTGATTATTAAATATGTTCCTACTTGCTACCCTTGTCCTGAAAAGTCAGTTTGCATCCCGGGAGAACAAACCCCCACCACCCCCGTCATGACAGCAGACATGACCAACACGCCGGATTGTAGTCAACTGGAGGCGTGTCTTAATGAAATTAAACAATGGATGTCCGCTAACTTTTTGTAACTCAACGCCCAAAAAACGGAAATGCTGATTATCGGTCCTGCTAGACACCGACCTCTATTTAATAATACAACTCTAACATTTGACAACCAACCACTTAAACAAGGCGACTCGGTAAATAATCTGGGTATTATCTTCGACCCAACTCTCTCCTTTGAGCCACATATTAAAAGCATTACTAAAACGGCCTTCTTTCATCTCCGTAATATCGCTAAAATTCACTCCATTTTGTCCACTAACGACGCCGAAATCATTATCCATGCGTTTGTTACGTCTCGCCTCGATTACTGTAACGTATTATTTTCGGGTCTCCCCATGTCTAGCATTAAAAGATTACAGTTGGTACAAAATGCTGCTGCTAGACTTTTGACAAGAACAAGAAAGTTTGATCACATTACGCCTGTACTGGCTCACCTGCACTGGCTTCCTGTGCACTTAAAATGTGACATTAAGGTTTTACTACTTAAGTATAAAATACTACACGGTCTAGCTCCAGACTATCTTGCCGATTGTATTGTACCATATGTCCCGGCAAGAAATCTGCGTTCAAAGGACTCCGGCTTATTAGTCATTCCCAAAGCCCAAAAAAAGTCTGCGGGCTATAGAGCGTTTTCCGTTCGGACTCCAGTACTCTGGAATGCCCTCCCGGTAACAGTTCGAGATGCAAACTCAATAGAAGCATTTAAGTCTCACCTTAAAACTCATTTGTATACTCTAGCCTTTAAATAGACTCCCTTTTTAGACCAGTTGATCTGCCGTTTCTTTTCTTTTTCTCCTCTGTCCCACTCTCCCTTGTGGAGGGGGTCCCGTCCGGTGGCCATGGTTGAAGTACTGGCTGTCCGGAGTCGGGACCCAGGATGGACCGCTCGTCCGGAGTCGGGACCCAGGATGGACCGCTCGTCCGGAGTCGGGACCCAGGATGAACCGCTCGTCCGGAGTCGGGACCCAGGATAAACCGCTCGTCCGGAGTCGGGACCCAGGATGGACTGCTCGCCCAGGGTCGGGACCCAGGATGGACCGCTCGCCAAGGGTCGGGACCCAGGATGGACCGCTCGCCCATGGTCGGGACCCAGGATGGACCGCTCGCCCAGAGCCGGGACCCAGGATGGACCGCTCGCCCAGAGCCGGGACCCAGGATGGACCGCTCGCCCAGAGCCGGGACCCAGGATGGACCGCTCGCCCAGAGCCGGGACCCAGGATGGACCGCTCGCCCAGGGTCGGGACCCAGGATGGACCGCTCGTCCAGGGTCGGGAGCCAGGATGGACCGCTCGCCCAGGGTCGGGACCCAGGATGGACCGCTCGCCCAGGGTCGGGACCCAGGATGGGGGTGGGGGGTTGCCCACATATGTGGTCCTCTCCAAGGTTTCTCATAGTCATCACTGTCACCGACGTCCCACCGGGGTGAGTTTTTCCCTGCCCTTATGTGGGCTGTACTGAGGATGTCATTGTGGTTTGTGCTGTGGTTTGTGCAGCCCTTTGAGACACTAGTGATTTAGGGCTATATAAATAATCATTGATTGATTGTTTGATGCGGGTTAGTTTGATCACTTCAGGAAATGACACGGCGGGGCCCCGTGGGCCCCACTTTGGGCATCCCCTGCCGACAACGTGCTGAGCTCTTTTCCTCGAAGAAAAGGACAAAACGAAATAATCCACGGCCATTGTCGGAGGTCCATTTTCTCGCTGACATGCAACCAAGCAAATGAACAGTGACAATTCAATTTTGCGTGCGTGTTCCTTGACCGCACACACACACACACACACACACACACACACACACACACACACACACACGTCGGCCGATAAACGTCTCCGCACGTTGAGGAAAAGTTGGCGCCCACTGCAGTTTGCACAGCTTTTCCCTGACCTTGGCGTGATTGCCTGCGAGGCACTTTAATTTAATCAGCTCCCCCCCCCCACTCCCCCCCCCAGCTCCGAGCCATGCTCATTGTTAAGGAGAGGAGCCGCGGATGTCTCGCCGCATACACGCAGGAGGCACGTGAAGGCCAGGTTAGTGACAGAGCAAAGCTCCAGGGGCCTTCAGACGGAGCGGGCTTTTGCCGGGCGTCTCCATCAAACGGGTCGTTTGTAATGATGTCATCAGTCAGGGACAAGATGATGGGCAGGTAGTCAATTAATGGACATTGGAATGCGGCGCCCGAGTCTGACAGGCAGGGGCATGGTGCCATCTCTGTCATCTTAGGCAGGCGAAGGGACAACACACACACACTCACAAAAAAAAAACACACACACACATTTTTGTATTTCATACCTGCTTGAGACCTCCGAAAAATGCCTACCTCTTTAGGACCACCCTTTCTAGATATATAAAGATTTGTATTTACAACATATATAACATACACATATCACATTTTGTGAAAAATGAGTTGGAATTTTTCAAGAAAAACTTGGAATTTAGGCGGTGTTATAATAAAAGTCGTGATTTTGCTTAACGTGAGTCCAAATTTTACAAGAAAAAATTAAAATTTGTGCAATATTATAATTTAAAGTTGGACTTGTACTCTATAACGGTCACAATTTTACAAAAATCGCTTAAGAGTCGTAATTTTACTCGACAAAAGTCACAATTTTATATACATATATTTTTAAAATGTTGGCAGTATTATAGTAATAAATCAGATATTGCCAATATTGTGTTGAAAATTTGAGTTGGAATTTCACAAGAAAAACGTAAGATTTTGGTGGTACTCAAATAAATGTCGTCATTTTACTCAACATGAGTCCAAATTTTACAAAAACAGAATTTGTGCATTGTTGCGATAAAAGTTGGAATTTTACCCAATAAGTCACAATTTTACATGAAATGCTTAAGTTG
Organism: Nerophis ophidion; assembly: GCF_033978795.1. Classification (NCBI taxonomy): domain Eukaryota; kingdom Metazoa; phylum Chordata; class Actinopteri; order Syngnathiformes; family Syngnathidae; genus Nerophis; species Nerophis ophidion. Next base: position 13,324,360 of record NC_084634.1, read on the forward strand.
TAATTTCACCCGACAAAAGTCACAATTTTATAAAAAAAAAATAAAAAACTTGACAGTATTATAGTAATACATTGTAAAATGATGACCAAAGTCCTAATTTCATTGCCAATTTCACAAATTGCCAATATTGTGATAAAAATTTGAGTTGGAATTTTACAAGAAAAACGTAACATTTTGGTGGTACTCGAATAAATGTCGTCATTTTACTCAACGCGAGTCCAAATTTTACAAGAAAAAAATTAACATTTGTGCAATATTATAATTAAAAGTTGGACTTGTACTCTATAAAGGTCACAATTTTACAAGAAACATTTAAGAGTCATAATTTTACTCGACAAAAGTCGCAATTTTATATACATATTTTTTTTAAATGTTGGCAGTATTATAGTAATAAATCGGATATGTAGTTGATAAAATGATGACCAGAGTCCTAATTGTATTGCCAATTTCACAAATTGCCAATATTGTGATAAAAATTTGAGTTGTAATTTCACAAGAAAAATGTACAATTATGGTGGTACTCGAATAAATGTCGTCATTTTACTCAACATGAGTCCAAATTTTACAAAAACAGAATTTGTGCATTGTTGCGATAAAAGTTGGAATTTTAGCCAATAACAGTCACAATTTTACAATAAATGCTTAAGTCGTAATTTTACTCAACAAAATGCACATTTTGATAAAAAAAAATTAAATAAAATGTTTGCTGTATTATAGTAATAAGTCAGAAATGTACGTGGTAAAATGATGACCAAAGTCCTAACTTTATTGACAATTTCACAAATTGCCAATATTGTGATAAAAATTTGAGTTGGAATTTTACACGAAAAACGTAACATTTTGGTGGTACTCAAATAAATGTCGTCATTTTACTCAACATGAGTCCAAATTTTACAAAAACAGAATTTGTGCATTGTTGCAATAAAAGTTGGAATTTTACCCAATAACAGTCACAATTTTACAAGAAATGCTTAAGTCGTAATTTCACCCGACAAAAGTCACAATTTTATGAAAAAATAAAAAATAAAAATTGACGGTATTATAGTAATACATCGCAAAATGATGACCAAAGTCCTAATTTCATTGCCATTTTCACAAATTGCCAATATTGTGATAAAAATTGGAGTTGGAATTTCACAAGAAAAACGTAAGATTTTGGTGGTACTCGAATAAATGTCGTCATTTTACTCAACGCGAGTCCAAATTTTACAAGAAAAAATTAACATTTGTGCAATATTATAATTAAAAGTTGGACTTGTACTCTATAAAGGTCACAATTTTACTAGAAACGTTTAAGAGTCGTAATTTTATTCGACAAAAGTCGCAATTTTATATACATATTTTTTTTTTAAATGTTGGCAGTATTATAGTAATAAATCGGATATGTAGTTGATAAAATGATGACCAGAGTCCTAATTTTATTGCCAATTTCACAAATTGCCAATATTGTGATAAAAATTTGAGTTGGAATTTTACAAGAAAAACGTAACATTTTGGTGGTACTCGAATAAATGTCGTCATTTTACTCAACATGAGTCCAAATTTTACAAAAACAGAATTTGTGCATTGTTGCGATAAAAGTTGGAATTTTAGCCAATAACAGTCACAATTTTACAAGAAATGCTTAAGTCGTAATTTCACCCGACAAAAGTCACAATTTTATACAAAAAAATAAAAAATTGACAGTATTATAGTAATACGTCGTAAAATGATGACCAAAGTCCTAATTTCATTGCCATTTTCACAAATTGCCAATATTGTGATAAAAATTGGAGTTGGAATTTCACAAGAAAAACGTAAGATTTTGGTGGTACTCGAATAAATGTCGTCATTTTACTCAACGCGAGTTCAAATTTTACAAGAAAAAAAATAACATTTGTGCAATATTATAATTAAAAGTTGGACTTGTACTCTATAAAGGTCACAATTTTACAAGAAACGTTTAAGAGTCGTAATTTTACTCGACAAAAGTCACAATTTTATATACATATATATTTAAATGTTGGCAGTATTATAGTAATGAATCAGATATGTAGTTGATAAAATGATGACCAGAGTCCTAATTTATTGCCAATTTCACAAATTGCCAATATTGTGATAAAAATTTGAGTTGGAATTTTACAAGAAAAACGTAACATTTTGGTGGTACTCGAATAAATGTCATTTTACTCAACATGAGTCCAAATTTTACAAGAAAAACAACATTTTTGCATTATTACGAAAAAAGTTGGAATTTTACCCAATAACATTCTCAATTTTACAAGAAAAGCTTAATGGTCATAATTTCACTCGACAAAAGTCACAATTTTATAATAATAATAAAAATATGACAGTATTATAGTAATAAATCGTAAAATGATGACCAAAGTCCCAATTTTTTTTGCCAATTTCACAAATTGGCAATATTGTGATAAAAATTTGAGTTGGAATTTCATAAGAACAACGTAAAATTGTTTTGGTATTCGAATAAATGTCCTTTTACTCAACGCGAGTCCAAAATTTACAAGAAAAACGGAACATGTGTGTAATGTTATGATTAAAAGTTGAAATTGTACTCGATAACGGTCACAATTTTACATGAAACTCTTAAGAGTCGTAATTTTACTTGACAAGTCACAATTGTGTATATATGTTTTAATTTTTTTGGGCAATATTATAGTAATAAATCAGAAATGTACTTGGTAAAATGATGACCAAAGTCCTAATTTTATTGCCAATTTCACAAATTGCCAATATTGTGATGAGAAATTGAGTTGGAATTTCACAAGAAAAACGTAAAATTTTGTTGGTACTTGAATAAAAGTCGTCATTTTACTCAACGTGAGACCAAATTTTACAAGAAAATATAATTTGTGCAGTTACGATAAAAGTTGGAATTTTACCCAACAGTCTCAATTTTACAAGAAAAGCTTAATAGTCATAATTTTACTGGACAAAAGTCACAATTTTATAATAAAAAAATAAAATGTTGACAGTATTGTAGTAATAAATCATAAAATGAGGACCAAAGTCCTATTTTTATTGCCAATTTCACGTATTGCCAATATTGTGATAAAAATTTGAGTTGGAATTTCATAAGAAAAACGTAACATTTTGGTGGTACTAGAATAAAAGTCGTCATTTTACTCAACGCGAGTCCAAATTTTACAAAAAAAAAATAATTTTTTAATTATCACGAAAAAAGTATGAATTTTACACAATAACAGTCTCAATTTTACAAGAAAAGCTTAATGGTCATAATTTCACTCGACAAAAGTCACAATTTTATAATAATTAAAAAAAAAATGAAAGTATTATACTAATAAATCGTAAAATGAGGACCAAAGTCCTATTTTTTTTTTGCCAATTTCACAAATTGGCAATATTTTGATAAAAATTTGAGTTGGAACTTCATAAGAAAAACGTAACATTTTGGTGGTACTCATAAAAGTCGTCATTTTACTCAATGCAAGTCCAAATTTTACAAGAAAAACAGAATTCGTGCATTATTACGATAAAAGTTGGAATTTTACCCACCGTCTCGATTTTACAAGAAACGCTTAAAATTTTGGCAATTTTATGAAAAGAGTTGTCATATTACTCGACAAGTCACAATTTTATAAAAAAAAAACGTTAAAATGTTGGCAATATTAAAATAATAAATCGGATATGTACTTGGTAAAATAATGACCAAAGTCCTAATTATACTCAAACTGTCACCATTTTACAAGAATAACAAAACAAATTGCCAACATTGTAATACAAGTCAGAATATTATATGACAAAAGTCACCATTCTGCATTAAAAATGAATAATTTTACATACAAAAGTAATAATTTTACGAGAAAGTATTGCAATATTACAGAAAAAGAAAGAATATGAGAAATTATTCCTAATTTTATAAGAAAAAAGTTAAGAAAAAGACAAATTTAGTTATTTTTTATTTTGTTTTAATTTTTTTTGCAATTGGTTTTTAATCTTCATTATTTTCTTCAAGTTATTGCAGCGTGTCTCTATATACATTTATTTTTTATTCATTTGGTCAAAGAGGGCGCATTTCAATTTCTTACACATACTCGTTGGTAAAAAACTTGGAATTTTGGCAGTATTATAATAAAAGTTGTGATTTAGCTCAACGCGAGTCCAAATTTTTCAAGAAAAATGGAACATTTGTGTAATGTTATGATTAAAAGTTGGAATTGTACTCTAACAGTCACAATTTTACAAGAAACGCTTAAGAGTCGTAATTTTACTCGACAAAAGTCACAATTTCATATATATGTATATATATTTTAATGTTGGCAGTGTTATAGTAATAAACCGAATATGTAGTTGATAAAATGATGACCAGAGTCCTAATTTTATTGCCAATTTCACATATTGCCAATATTGTGATGAAAACTTGAGTTGGAATTTCACAAGAAAAACGTAAGATTTTGGTGGTACTCGATTAAATGTCGTCATTTTACTCAACGTGATTCCAAATTTTACAAGAAAAACTGCATTTTTGCATTGTTAAGATAAAAGTTGGAATTTTCCCCAATAACAGTCTCAATTTTAAAAGAAAAGCTTAATAGTCGTAATTTTACAAGACAAAAGTCACAATTTTATAATAAAAAAAAAATGTTGGCAGTATTATAGTAATAAATCGGAAATGTACTTGGTAAAATGATGACCAAAGTCCTAATTTTACTCAAAAACTAGCACCATTTTACAAGAACAACAAAAAAATTGCCAATATTGTGATAAAAGTCACAATTTGAGTTGGAATTTCACAAGAAAAACGTAAGATTTTGGTAGTACTCGAATAAAAGTCGTCATTTTACTCAACGCGAGTCCAAATTTTACAAGAAAAACAGAATTTATGCATTGTTACGATGAAAGTTGGATTTTTACCCAATAACTCTCAATTTTACAAGAAAAGCTTAATAGTCATAATTTTACTCTACAAAAGTGCAAATTTTACAAGAAAAACTGAATTTTTGCATTGTTACGATAAGTCTGAATTTTACCCAATAACAGTCTCAATTTGAAAAGAAAAGCTTAATAGTCGTAATTTTACTCGAAAAGTCACATTTTCTAATTTAAAAAAAAAAATGTTTGCTGTATTATAGTAATAAATCGGAAATATACTTGGTAAAGTAATGACCAAATTCCTAAGTTTACTCAAAAACTGTCACTATTTTACAAGAACAAAAAAAAAATTGCCAATATTGTGATAAAAGTCACAATTTGAGTTGGAATTTCACAAGAAAAACGTGAGATTTTGGTAGTACTCGAATAAATGTCGTCATTTTACTCAACGTGAGTCCATATTTTACAAGAAAAACATAATTTGTGCATTTTACGATAAAAGTTGGAATTTTACCCAGATAGAGTCTCAATTTTACAAGAAAAGCTTAACAGTCATAATTTTACTCGACAAAAGTCACAATTTTATAATAAATAACTAAAAAAAATGTTGGCAGTATTATAATAATAAATCGGAAATGTACTTGGTAAAATGATGACCAAAGTCCTATTTTTTTTGCCAATTTAACAAATTGCCAATATTGTGATAAAAATTTGAGTTGAAATTTTATAAGAAAAACGTAACTTTTTGGTGGTACTCGAATAAAAATCAACATTTTACTCAACGCGAGTCCAAATTTTACAAGAAAAACATAATTTGTGCATTTTACGATAAAAGTTGGAATTTTACCCAGATAGAGTCTCAATTTTACAAGAAAAGCTTAACAGTCATAATTTTACTCGACAAAAGTCACAATTTTATAATAAATAACTAAAAAAAATGTTGGCAGTATTATAATAATAAATCGGAAATGTACTTGGTAAAATGATGACCAAAGTCCTATTTTTTTTGCCAATTTAACAAATTGCCAATATTGTGATAAAAATTTGAGTTGAAATTTTATAAGAAAAACGTAACTTTTTGGTGGTACTTGAATAAAAATCAACATTTTACTCAACGCGAGTCCAAATTTTACAAGAAAAACAGAAGATTTGTGCATTATTATGATAAAATTTGGACTTTTACCCAAAAACTGTAAATTTTTCAAGAAACGCACGCTTAAGATGTTGGCAATTTTATGAAAAGAGTCGTAATTTTTATTCGACAAAAATCACAATTTTAGAAGAAGATTTTAAAATATTGGCAATATCATAATGATAAATCGGAAATTTTACTCAAATGTCACCATTTTACAAGAACAAAATATTTGCCAAAATTGTGATGAAAGTCAGAATATTCTGACAAATGTCACCATTTTGCATTCAGAAATAATAATTTTAAATAAAAGTAATGATTTTATGAGAAAATATTGCAAAATTTCAGAAACAGAAAGAATATTTGAAATTGTTCCCAATTTTATATGAAAAAAAGTCGACACATTGTGAGGAAAAGACTTATAGTTAATATTTTTAATGTTTTAAATTTTTTGTTTGTAATTGTTTTTTAATCTATATTATTTACATCAATACATCATTATGTCTATATATACATATTGTCAGACATTTTTAAAAATAATTTTTGGCCAAATGGGGCACATTTAATTTTCTTACACACACTTGTTATTTCATATGTTGACCAGAGGGGGAGCATTTGAATTTCTTACACACGCTTGATATTTCATATGTTGACCAGAGGGGGAACACTTCAATATCTTACACACACTTATTTCATATGTTGACCAGAAGGGGAGCACTTCAATTTCTCACACACGCTTGTTATTTCATATGTTGACCAGAGGAGGAGCACTTATAAAACCGACCACGGGTGACCCCTGTGCCCCACTTTGGGCAACGCAGCTGTAGAAGCTAACTGCTAATATCCACTATAGTCTTAGTACCGTGATGTATTTGCTCATCCTATGGTCACCTATTGGACAAGGGTTGTCTTACGTCAGCACCGGAAGTCGTAAAATCAGCTGTTCACCTGGCAGGTTTTTTGGGGGGATGAAGAGGGAAGTCCTTCTTTAGCTGCCGTCTTGTTTATCATACATTGCTGCCTTTACACCTGTCAATGTTTACTTTCGGATGCACATTTAATAAAAATAAAAAATCCTGACTTTGGAGCAATGTTCACGGACTCTAGTATTTGGCTCTCTATTAGATGCAATGCATTTTCGTAATGGGACGTGATTTCGGTCCTAACTTGTTCACCGGTCCTTATATGGAAGGTACTTTTCCTTGTTGATGTCTCAATAAGGGTAGAAATACAAGGACACACACATTGTACTCAGAGAATGTAGCTCGGACAATTACACACCGCCATTGTGTGAGAACCAGGAACACTTAAAGGCTGCTGCTGAGTTAATTGCGGACTTTGTTGATGCATTTTTCAAGGTTGTTGCCCCAGCAGGAAGACGGCCGAATGCTCGCCGGGAAAATGTTTCTGATGTCTGGACGCCACAGTCCCAATCGGCTTACTTGCTGGGCACCGTCTTACACAGCTTGAATTTTATTATTAGTATTTTTTTTCCCATTATTTAATCTTTTTCTTTTGGAAGGGTTAGTGTTTTTTAGGGCTGCACAAATACATTGATTCACATCCAAATTGCAATTTTTATTCATTTCTATGATTATTAACAATTTTGGATAGGGGAAGCTCCATTGCCGTTCGGTCTTCTAGCCGTCCGTAGCGGTTCTACCAATAAGTTTTACAATATAACTAAAACAATTCTTACTTACTAAACCGTCTCATGTGTGATGTCTGTAGGAGTGTTTTCATACGTAATGGTTTAGACTAAGCTTTGAACCTACCAGAAGTACAGCTGCTGTTTGCTCTTCGAGCCGTCCGTAGCGTATCTACTCTTAAGTTTTAGAATATACAGTAACTAAAACCATTCTTACTGACTAAACCATCCCTTGTGTGATGTCTGTAGGAGTCTTTTCATGCATGTTTTTATGTGCTATCATAATGCAATCAAGGTAGCGTCATTAGCATAAGGTTTACAATAAGCTATGAACCTACCAGAAGTACAGTTGCCATTTGGTCTCCTAGCTATCCATAGCGTTTAAACTCATATGATTTACAATATCACTAAAACAATTCTTACTTACGAAACCGTCCCATGTGTGATGTCTGTATGATTTTTTTCATGCGTAGTTGTATGTGCTATCATAATGTAATCAAGCTAGCGTCATTAGCAATAGGTTTAGACTCAGTTATGAACCTACCAGAAGTACAGTTGACGTTCGGTCTCCTAGCTATCCATAGCGTTTTCTACTCGTACGATTTACAATATAACTGAAGCTATTCTTACTTACTAAACCGTCCCATGTGTGATGTCTGTAGAAGTGTTTTCATGCATAATTGTATGTACTATCATAATCTAATCAAGCCAGCGTCGCTAGCAATAGGTTTAGACTCAGCTACGAGTCTACGAGAAGTACAGTTGACGTTCGGTCCTCTAGCTATCCATAGCGTTGCTACTCATACGATTTACAATATAACTAAAGCAATTCTTACTTACTAAACCGTCCCATGTGTGATGTCCGTAGGAATGTTTTCATGCGTATGGGTTTGGACTAAGCTATGAACCTACCAGAAGTCCATTTGCCGTTTGGTCTCCTAGCTATCCAAAGCGTTTCTACTCATACGATTTTACAATATAACTAAAGCAATTCTTACTTACTAAACCGTCCCATGTGTGATGTCTGTAGAAGTGTTTTCATGCATAATTGTATGTGCTATCATAATCTGATCAAGCTAGCGTTGCTAGCAATAGGTTTAAACTCAACTATGAGTCTACCAGAAGTACAGTTGCCGTTCAGTCTCCTAGCTAGCCAAAGCGTTTCTACTCATACGATTTTACAATATAACTAAAGCAATTCTTACTTACGAAACCATCCCATGTGTGATGTCTGTAGGAGTGTGTAGTGGTTTCCCTCCTCCGGGTTCTTCGGACCACCAAGCAGTCAGGTTTACAATACTGTTTATTTTCAATAAATTGTCTTGCTTTTCAGCAATTGGTTTGCGATTGTCTGTATCGCTCTCGCCCGTGTTCCATTTCCAACTCATCTCTCCTTTCCGGCTGCTGCCTTTTAACAGAGCGACAGGTGATTAGACAAGCAGGCCAAGGTGGGCCTTCTACGCACCTGTCGCTGATCTCGCAGCCGGTCCTGGCACACCCTGCTTCGCTGCAGGTCCGCAGGCCACGCCTCCCTCCACAGAGTGTTTTCATTCATATTTGTGTGTGCTATCACACTGGTGAATGAATGATGAATGAATGATTGGTGGTGGTCGTAGGCGCAGACTGGCAGCCACGCTTCCGTCGGTCTACCCCAGGGCAGCTGTGGCTACAGATGTAGCTTACCACCACCAGGTGTGAATGAATGATGGGTTCCAACTTCTCTGTGAGCGCTTTGAGTATCTAACAATAGAAAAGCGCGATATAAATCTAATCTATTATTATTATTATTATTATTATTATTATTATTATGTAATCAAGCTAGCATCGTCAGCATAAGCCAATATGCTAACATGTTTACGAGTGTCTTTTTGTATTGTTTCAGTTTTGCAAATTCTTCTGTAAATCCACCACGTCGTCATTGTGGAGTTATTGAGTCAGTTTAACTGATTGGAGAGCGACGTTGCGCAGCTTTTGGGTCCAATGACGGTGACTTCTGTTTTGTTTGATCAGCCGTTTTACTGCCGTGTTACAATTAAGGTATGTAAAAGAAGAATTACTAAATATTTATGTGTAAATACCTCATTTCGCTATGTATATATCTGCGGATTATAGTCAGGTGTGTGTAATATATGAAAAAATATTATTTTCTTCCAAAGTTTAGTGGGTGCGGCTTAGTCGGGAACACACGATACTATTGCTAATAAGAGCATACAAAGTAAACAAGGCAGACATGTATTTACTGAGGCATGCCTTGAACCCTATCTATGTTTTCCATCGGGTCTTTAGACCCTCCTCAAATGGACTCTGATCAGTGGTTTGGATCACTGGTGTTCGATCACTGAGCCCAACCTGCTTGTGAGATGCTAACTGCACCCATTAGCCCCTGAACTGGGCAGGCGTGAAATAAGCGCCCCGCGCTGCGTCAATGCCGGGCCCTTTGCCTCCATAGCGCAGCACGGCATTTATCGGTTGTTTCGATTCAGAGGGCTGATAAACGCGAGGCGCAGAATGCACTTAAACGAAATCATTTGGTTTGGAGCACTCTTTTTACACTTAACGCCAAAAAAAAAATGTTTGAAGATGTTGAATATAAGGGGTTAACCTTAAGAGGACAACTCCAGAACAAGGATGGTTTCTTTGAACAGGTGAAGATATCTGCTCCTATGAAGGGCCGGCCTATGGCATAAACACTTTTCAGGGGCCACCACTACTAGGGGGGTCACATGATCATGGCCTGGTCTTTTCTACAAACCCCATTTTGCATATGAGTTGGGAAATTGTGTTAGAGGTAAATAAAAACAGAATAAAATGATTTGCAAATCCTTTTCAACCCATATTCAGTTGAATGCACTACAAAGACAAGATATTTGATGTTCAAACTCATAAACTTTATTTTTTTTTGCAAATACTAATTAACTTAGAATTTCATGGCTGCAACATGTGCCAAAGTAGTTGGGAAAGGGCATGTTCACCACTGTGTTACATCACCTTTTCTTTTAACAACACTCAATAAACGTTTGGGAACTGAGGAAAGTAATTGTTGAAGCTTTGAAAGTGGAATTATTTCTCATTCTTGTTTTATGAAGAGCTTTAGTCGTTCAACAGTCCGGGGTCTCTGCTGTCGTATTTTACGCTTCATAATGCGGCACACATTTTCGATGGGAGACAGGTCTGGACTGCAGGCGGGCCAGGAAAGTACCCGCACTCCTTTTTTTACGAAACCACGCTGTTTTAACACTTGTTCTTCTATAATAAGCAGGGGCGTCCATGATAACATTGCTTGGATGACAAAATATGTTGCTCCAAAACCTGTATGGACCATTCAGTATTAATGGTGCCTTCACAGATGTGTAAGTTACCCATGCCTTGGGCCCTAATGCACCCCCATACCATCACAGATGCTGGCTTTTGAACTTTGCACTTATAACATTATTTTCCTCTTTGTTCCGGAGGACACCACATCCACAGTTTCCAAATATAATTTGAAATGTGAACTCGTCACACCACAGAACACTTTTCCACTTTGCATCAGTCCATCTTAGATGAGCTAGTGCCCAGCGAAGCCAGCGGCGTTTCTTGGTGTTGTTGATAAATGGGTTTTGCTTTGCATAGTAGAGTTTTAACTCGCAGTTACAGATGTGGCGACCAACTGTAGTTACTTCCAGTGGTTTTATGAAGTGTTCCTGAGCCCAGGTGGTGATATCCTTTACACACTGTCTGTGTTTGATGCAGTACCGCCTGAGGGATCAAAGGTTCGTGATATCATTGCTTACGTGCAGTGATTTCTCCAGATTCTCTGAACCTTTTGGTGATTTTACACATAGATGGTAAAATCCCTAAAGTCCTTGCAATAGCTCCTTGAGAAATGTTGTTCTAAAACTGTTTGACAATTTGCTTACAAATTGGTGACCCTCGCCCCAGCCTTGTTTGTGAATTACTTGGCATTTCATGGAAGCTGCTTTTATACCCAATCATGGCACCCTCCTGTTCCCAATTAGCCTGCACACCTGGGGGATGTTCCAAATAAGTGTTTGAGTATTTATCAACTTTATCAGTATTGATTGCCACCTTTCCCAACTTCTTTGTCACGTGTTGCTGGCATCAAATTCTAAAGTTAATGATTATTTGCACAAAAAAAAAAAAAGTTGATCAGTTTGAACATCAAATATGTTGTCTTTGTAGCATATTCAACTGAATATGGGTTGAAAATGGACAGCGGCAGGTGAGTAGATTGCCCAGCTGGGCCTTGTTATCTAATCACCTGTCGCCCTTATTAGCAGCAGCCGGACGAGACATGAGAGCGAGAGACATTTTGCTGCAAAAGAAAATCAGACTGCTTATGAAAATAAAATACTTGTGACCTCAGACTATCGGGCTCACAAAGGATCTTTGTGTCAGAAGAACCCAAAGGAGAGCAACCTCAACCTATGCGTTTTCCTTTAAATGCCAACATTTAAGACACAGAATAAGGTGAGAGAAAAAAGGAAAAAACATATGCTTGTGGCAGCATTGGACAAAGTAGTAATGTGGCGCGTTCAAGAACCCGTGTTTAAAGATCGAAACCAATGTGTTAGGAATGGGTACTGTTCACAATTCCTGGTGTGTCAGTACTTTTGTGTGCTAACAGATATTACTTGTTTTTGAGGATAAAATCTCCTTTTTTATTGCATCCATCCATTTACTACCACTTATTCCCTTTAGGGTTGCGGGGGGCGCTGGTGCCTATCTCAGCTGCAACCGGGCGGAAGACGGGGTACACCCTGCACAAGTCACCACCTTATTTTTTGTTGCAAGATTTAAAAAAATATTTCCAATTTGCAAACATGCCATTACGTTGCAGTTGCAAGTCAAATATGTTAGATGGCAGTAGTGTATAGTTTATGGTGCGTTTTTTTTGTTTTGTTTCTTTTTGTTTTGTTGCGCCTTAAAAAGTGTTAAAACTTCAAATATTTTACTTGTTGCACACCAGCTGTCCGATTGTAACGTGAATCTTAGTTGGAGTTTTCATTAGCAAATTTGGAGGTGTCAAAATCTCCATGTATAATCACTAATGCTAATCAGTAGCATGTCAAATGCATAGTCAACGTATGTTAGCATCAAGCTATCACAATTGCAGAAAAAAAATAGTTTTTTTTTTTTTTGAGTCAATTTCTTTTGTTATCATTGAAAATTGCAACATTACCGAGAGGTACCGGACTATAGAACACGCTGAGATAATTGCCAAACCCACTACATTTTAGAAGAAAATATTTTTCATATTCTTACACAAAAAATATTCTTTAAATGTTTATTTACATACCTTAATTGTTTCCAAACGGGGTGTGTTACATGGCAGTAAAATGGCTGATCAAACAAAACATAATTCATCGTTCTGGACCCCGCAAGCTGCGCAAACTAGCTCTCCAATCAGCTAAACCGACTCGATAAATCCACGGTGACGCTTTGGTGAATTTACTGATGAATTTTGGAAACTGAAACAATACAAAAATAATGACATTGTAAGGTAATAATATTAACACAGACACTCTTAAAATTGTTAGCGCATTAGCTAATGCTAATGATGCTAGCGTCATTACATTACAATAACACGTACAAAAATGCATGAAAACACTCCAAAAGAAATCACACATAGGAAGGTTTGGTAAGTAATTGTTTTAGTTATATTGTAAAACTTACAAACGTTGCTTGGAGTGACGAATGAAGAATCCACACGGGTAAAAACGCTATGGATGGCTGGAAGATGGAACGGCACTTGTACTAACGGGTACGAGCTCGGTTTAAACAGAAGAGAGCGAACCAGTCCGAAAGATGGCGCCGTAGCACAAAACAATAACACGCCATCTAAATGCCTTTGCATGTGTTTAAATGAAAACCGCACTGAAGGGTTCAAAGTTTTTAAAACAGTAAACCGACTCAACAAATCCACGGTGACATTTGGTTGAATTTACCTAAGGAATTTGTGAAACTGGAACAATACAAACATAATTTGTTGTGAGTTGATAACTTATAATTATTAGCTAATAACTGATTAGCTAATAATTGTTTTAGTTATATTGTAAAACTTTCTTCACAAAAAAATAAATTTTTAACATCAATATTTATGGAACAAGTCCACAACAAAATCGGTCTGTCAACACTGAATATTGCATTGTTGCATTTATTTTCACAGTTTATGAACTTACATTCATACTTTGTTGAAGTATTATTCTGTAAATATATTTGTAAAGGATATTTGAATTGTTGCTATTTTCAAAATATTTAAAAAAATAATCTCACGTGCAGTGAAGTGAATTGTATTTATATAGCGCTTTTTCTCAAGTGACTCAAAGCGCTTTACATAGTGAAACCCAATATCTAAGTTACATTTAAACCGGTGTGGGTGGCACTGGAAGCTGGTGGGTAAAGTGTCTTACTCAAGGACACAATGACAGTGACTAGGTTGGCAGAAGCGGGAATCGAACCTGCAACCCTCAAGTTGCTGGCACGGCCACTCTACCAACCGAGCTAAACCCCCAGGGGTACACGTACCCCCATTTGAGAACCACTGGGTTAGAGGACCGAATGGCAACTGTACTTTCGGTAAGTTAATACACATAATACTAAGCTGCACCGTTTTATAAGCCGCAGGGTTTAAAGCCTAGGAAAAAAAGTAGCGGCTTTTACAACAGTTTAGATAGATAGATAGATAGATAGATAGATAGATAGATAGATAGTACTTTATTGATTCCTTCTGGAGAGTTCCTTCAGGAAAATTAAAATTCCAGCAGCAGTGTACAGAGTTGAGATCAATTTAAAAAAAGTAAGAAGTAAATAATGGGGGTTTAAATGGAAGCAAAATAGAGAAATATTACAATAAGAATAAAAAATAAAAAGCAACAATGGGAATAAAAGTATAAAAGGTAATATATATAATATAATAAGTTTGTCTAAGCCCGCTCTCAGTGCTGCTGGAGTGATCGCCTAATGCACAGTCGGCAACCGGGCGCCGTTGGATTTTACGTTAATCGTATCGGGCTCTCATCCCGAATAGGCGTGAGTACTTTATAAAGGCAGACATTAGATGCACTAATAAGTAACATCCATCATAGTAATGAAGTATTATTATGATTATTATTATCACGCCCCTTTCACTGTGCAAGATGAGAAGTTGCTTTTTTGTTCGTATCGCCACATTTTTGCCTTGTCCCGACAATGTGACTTCCTGCTTTGTTCCCATCCCCATCGTCAAAAGCGGTATGCCGAGGTTATCTCTGCTTATGGCCAAGTGCCGACGGATTGCCTCTGGCGTGCGTTTATGCATCCAAGCGTGTCGTGGGCGTCATTCTACACATTAATAGCGGGCACGGTCAAAAGGGACGGAATTAAACAAATATATATGTCAATAAGTGCTTTAGTGAATTAGTTATAAATAAACATACATACAGTGAATTCCGGACTATAAGTCACTGCTTTTTTTTTTTTCCACCTACGCTTTGATCTCTGCGGCTTATAAGAGGTTGAAGCTAATTCATGCGTTTTTCTACTCTGATTGCTATAAAAAAACAGTTTTCAAAAGAAAAGGTATTTTGTGGTTTGTGCTACGGCGCCATCTTTTAGAAGTTTGTTCACTGCAATGTCCTTCCAATTACGGGTAGTGTTTTTATTTGTTTGTTTTTTTTCAAATGGAGTGCGTTCTATTCCCGTGGATTCTTCATTTTTCACTCCACGCAATGTTTGTAAAATTTACACTATCCAACCATCCATCCGTCCAACTTCTTCTACTTATCTGAGGTCGGGTCGCGGGCGCAGCAGCCAAAGCAGGCAAGCTCAGACTTTCCTCTCCCCAGCCGGTTCGTCCAGCTCCCCCCGGAGGATCCCGAGGCGTTCCCAGGCCAGCCGGGGAGACATAGTCTTCCCAACGTGTCCTGGATTTTCCCATGGCCTCCTACCATGCCCTAGAACACCTCCCAAAGGGAAGAGTTCCGGTGGCATCCTGACTAGATGCCTGAACCACCTCCATCTTGTTCCTCTCGATGCGGAGGAGCAGTGGCTTTACTTATCTCTAAGGGAGAGCCACGCCATTTCGGCCGCTTGTACCCGTGATCCTGTCCTTTCGATCATAACCCAAAGCTCATGACCATAGGTGAGGATGTGAACATAGATCTACCGGTAAATTGAGAATATATTTAAAACCCAGATATCGACAAGTACTCTACTCTGGGCGAAGTGGCACTGACAAGCGGAAGCAATGGTTAACCAATCAGGTGTTAGTACCCGCCCATTGACCATGACTGACTAAATACATTCATGAGACACTGAAACTGCCTCCGGGTGTTGTTGATAAATAGCTTTCGCTTTGCATTGTAGAGTTTTAACTTGCACTTACAGATGTGGTGACAAACTGTAGTTACTGACAGTGGCTTTCTGAAGTGTTCCTGAGCCCATGTGGTGATATCCTTTACACACTGATGTCGCTTTTTGATGCAGTACCGCAATATCATCACTTACGTGCAGGGATTCCTCCAGATTCTCTGAACCTTTTGATGAAAGTCCGGACTTGATAAGGTCTTCCAAGTATTATTTCAAATGGTCTGAGTCGTGTTCCACTTGTAATGTTCATGTAGTGTACATTTTTTACTAAATCTCTACATTGTGTCCATGGACGTTTTGTTTCTTTCATACATTTCTTTAGTCTGTTTTTATTTTTTCCACAGCCCTCCCACATTAAGAAGGATGAGGAATACGCACTGATCCCCCAATTTAAAAAGGAAGGGGAGGACCCAGTGACACCCCATTTTAAAGAGGAAGAGGAGGACCCAGTGCCACCCCATTTTAAAGAGGAAGCGGTGGATCCACTGAGCCCTCACATTCAGGATGAAGAGGAGGACCCACTGACCCCTCACATTAAAGAGGAAGAGGAGGAACACAGCATCAGTCAGGAGGGTGAGCACATTGAATAGTGGGATAAGTTCCCAGTGAAGATGATGAGGTCTTTTTTGCCACTTGTGCCAGCTTTTTTGAAACACGTTGCAGGCATCAAGTTCCAAATGAGCTAATATTTGCAAAATATAGTAAGTTTCCCAGTTTGAACGTGAAGTATTTTGTCTTTGCAGTCAATTCAATAGAATATAAGTTGAAAAGGATTAGCAAATCATTATATTTTGTTTTTATTTACGATTCACACAATGTGTCAACTTCACTGGTTTGGGGTTCTGTAGATTGTGAAATAGTTCAACCATTAATTAAACATATATTTTTTTAAATATGATTAAATTATTGATTTTTGTCAAATTACACTTAATTATTTTAGTTAATTAATGGCACATTTAAAGTGGGGCAAAAAAGCCACCGATTGTGCAAGTTCTCCCACTTAAAATGATGACAGAGGTCTGTAATTTTCATCATAGGTACACTTCAACTGTGAGAGACGGAATGTGAAAAAAAATCCAGGAATTCACATCGTAGGAATTTTAAAGAATTAATGTTTAAATTATGGTGGAAAATAAGTATTTGGTCAACCATTCAAAGCTCTCACTGATGGAAGGAGGTTTTGGCTCAAAATCTCACGATACATGGCCCCATTCATTCTTTCCTTAACACGGATCAATCGTCCTGTCCCCTTATCAGAAAAACAGTCCCGAAGCATGATGTTTCCACCCCCATGCTTCACAGTAGGTATGGTGTTCATGGGATGCAACTCAGTATTCTTCTTCCTCCAAACACGACGAGTTGAGTTTATACCAAAATGGATACATGGATGATACAGCAGAGGATTGGGAGAATCTGAGTTACCAAAATAAAATTAAATAGCTGTCCTGTATTTTATTGTACAGTAATATGTTGTAATAATAATAATAATAATAATTAATAATAATAATAATAATAATAATAATAAAAAACATATTTTAGGCCAGTAAAAATATTTTTTTGTTTATTTTTTTGTACTGTAAAATCCACGGTTGATGATTTCATGGAACCACATTTTATTATGGTAAAAAAAAAAAAAACTGGCATCTGAGTTACCAAAATACAATTAAACAGCTGTCTTGTATTTTATTGTACAGTAATATGTGGTAATAATAATAATAATAATAATTATTATTATTATTTAAAAAAACATATTTTACACCAGTAAAATGTTTTTGTTTTTTGTTTTTTTATATTGGAAACCACGGTTGAGGATTTTATGATACCACATTTTATTATGGTAAAAAAAAAAACTGGCATCTGAGTTACCAAAATTAAATTAAACAGCAGTACTGTATTTTATTGTACAGTAATATGTTGTAAACAATAATAATAACAAAAAAAAACATTTTACGTGAGTAAAATACATATTTTTTTTTTTTTTTTTTTAATACTGGAAAATCCACAATTGATTTTATGGTACCACATTTTATTATGGTAAAAAACAAAACGGCATCTGAGTTACCAAAATAAAATTAAACAGCTGTCCTGTATTTTATTGAACAGTAATATGTTGTAGAAATAATAATGATAATTGAAAAAAAAACATATTTTACACCAGTAAATTTTTTTGTTTTGTTTTGTTTTGTTTTCCTATATTGTAAACTCCATGGTTGATTTTATGACACCACATTTTATTATGGTAAAAAACCAAAAAAAACCTGGCATCTGAGTTACCAAAATACAATTAAACAGCTGTCTTGTATTTTATTGTACAGTAATATGTGGTAATAATAATAATAATAATAATTATTATTATTATTTTAAAAAAACATATTTTACACCAGTAAAATGTTTTTGTTTTTTGCTTTTTTATATTGGAAACCACGGTTGATGATTTTATGATACCACATTTTATTATGGTAAAAAAAAAAACTGGCATCTGAGTTACCAAAATAAAATTAAACAGCTGTCCTGTATTTTATTGAACAGTAATATGTTGTAGAAATAATAATGATAATTGAAAAAAAAAACATATTTTACACCAGTAAAATGTTTTTTTTTGTTTTATTTTGTTTTCCTATATTGTAAACTCCATGGTTGATTTTATGACACCACATTTTATTATGGTAAAAAACCAAAAAAAACCTGGCATCTGAGTTACCAAAAAAAATTATAAACAGCAGTACTGTATTTTATTTTACAGTAATATGTTGTAAAAAAAAATAAAAATAATAAAACATATTTTACACGAGTAACATTTTTTTTTTTTCATTTATTTTTTTATACTCTAAAATCAACAGTTGATTTTATGGTACCACATTTTATTATGGTAAAAAACAACAACTGGCATCTTGAGTTACCAAATTAAACAGCTGTCATGTATTTTATTGTACAGTAATATGTTGTAAAAATAAAAATAATAATAAAAAAAATACATATTTTGCTGGCAACCAAGCTGGCAGTTTTTTCTTTTTTTGGGGCGGTATAGCTCGTTTGGTAGAGTGGCCGTGCCAGCAACTTGAGGGTTGCAGGTTCGATTCCCGCTTCTGCCATCCTAGTCACTGCCGTTGTGTCCTTGGGCAAGACACTTTACCCACCTGCTCCCAGTACCACCCACACTGGTTTATATGTAACTTAGATATTGGGTTTCACTATGTAAAGCGCTTTGAGTCACTTGAGAAAAAGCGCTATATAAATATACTTCACTTTAAAAAAGTGTGGTAAAATTGGCTTTTTTTTTTTTACTGTTTACGTAAAAAACATTTTAAAAATGTATCCTCTGATAGCAGCCCTGACTGCGGTGTGGCTCTCAATGAAAACAAGTTTGACACCCCAGATCTGGTGCGACAGCCCGGTAGAAAATCCAGTCCTTTTTATAAATGATTTAATGTTTCTCCGCGGCCCGGTAGCAAACGCGTCACAGACCGGTACTGGTCCCTGGACCGGTGGTTGGAGACCGCCGCCCTACGGTACTTTTTCTGTTCATTGGTTATTATTCTTTTTGTTTGTATGTTTTTAAATGTCTTTGATTGATTGATTGAAACTTTTATTAGTACATTTGCACAGTACAGTACATATTCCCTACAATTGACCACTAAATGGATACGTTTTTTTTATCTTGTTTAAGTCGGGGTCCACGTTAATCAATTCCCAAATAAACTACCACAGGTTGACTCGAATCCGAACTGAATCTTCACCCCAAGAATCAGAAATCGATTAGGAAATTATTGCAAGACTCACATTTCGTAATTGGCACATTCCTGGCATTCGAACAGAGAAACCAGACGACTGTTTTGCATAGCAAAACTGCTGCAGGAACAGTCGTCGTGACCGCCCGTTCCGCCGCAGAAGACCACCTTATTTGCGTCGCGCCGCACTGCAGGTTGACGCGGAGGTTCAGGGGGTCCTCATCTATCAGTATGACTGATTACTCGCTTCTGTGCTGAATTAGCAGCGACTATCGATGCGGCGCATTGGCTGCTATTGATCGCGACGTTGCGCTCCAGGCATACAATGCCTCGTAGAATTACATTAGGAGCTCATTGAGACCCAACAGCGTTGTCCGCCAAGATAAGAACAAGACGATGTTTGTAACCTCGTTCAATGTAAGATACATAACAAGCCTATGGTGTTCCTTTTACTGGCTGTAATGTTGCTTTCCTTGGCACAAACCTTACTTTTTGGCAAGCGTCTTTATTGCATCAGTGTTGGACTACAAAGGCTCCTTTTTATTAAAAAAAAAAAAAATGCAGTTTCCAGAGACAAACTCATTCATCACATTCTAATAAACATTGCAGTAACGACTCATTAAACTCTCCCGGGGTAAAACGTCAATGTCACAGCCATGACACGTATAATCTAAAAGTCATCTTGGTAAATTCTTGTCTCCACTTTGGAGGCAAACTCCAGTGATTTGTGTGAATCAGCTCCCTAAAAACAGGAGAGGGTACGCACTTTTTGGGTCCGGCACCATCCACTCGGACTAGGTCTGACCGATCCTAGTCTGAGTGGGCTAGTACCGCTACCAAAATGTGTTTCGATACTTTTCAAAGGGGACCATAAAAAACACCAGACTGGCTTTATTTTAACAGAAAATCTTACCATACATTAAACATACAGTGGGGCAAAACAGTATTTAGTCAGCCACCGATTGTGCAAGTTCTCCCACTTAAAATGATGACAGAGGTCTGTAATTTTCATCATAGGTACACTTCAACTGTGAGAGACAGAATGTGGACAAAAAAAAAATCCAGGAATTCATATTGTAGGAATTTAAAGAATTTATTTGGAAATGATGGTGGAAAATAAGTATTTGGTCAACCATTCAAAGCTCTCACTGATGCAAAATCTCACGATACATGGCCCCATTCATTCTTTCCTTAACACGGATCAATCGTCCTGTCCCCTTAGCAGAAAAACAGCCCTAAAGCATGATGTTTCCACCCCCATGCTTCACAGTAGGTATGGTGTCCTTGGGATGCAACTCAGCATTCTTCTTCCTCCAAACACGACAAGTTGAGTTTGTACCAAAATGGATACATGGATGATACAGCATGTGGTCAGATGAAACCAAAATAGAACTTTTTGGTATAAACTCAACTCGTCGTGTTTGGAGGAAGAAGAATACTGAGTTGCATCCCAAGAACACCACACCTACTGTGAAGCATGGGCATGGAAACATCATGCTTTGGGGCTGTTTCTCTGCTAAAGTGACAGGACAATTGAGCCGTGTTATTTTGAGCCCAAACCTCCTTCCATCAGTGAGAGCTTTGAATGGTTGACCAAATACTTATTTTCCACCATAATTTACAAATAAATTATTTAAAATTCCTACAATGATAATTCCTGGATTTTTTTTCACATTCTGTCTCTCACAGTTGAAGTGTACCTATGATGAAAATTACAGACCTCTGTCATCATTTTAAGTGGGAGAACTTGCACAATCGGTGGCTGACTAAATACTTTTTGCCCCACTGTATGTTTCCTATTGCACTCAAATACCTAGGAATAGGTTAGACTATCCATCCATCCATTCTCTACTGCTTGTCCCTTTTGGGGTCGCCTATCTCAGATGCATTCAACTACAAAAAAAACAAAAAAGCCTTAATTGACATCGTATTAAATCTATCATGATCTATGTTTGCCACTCTTTTGGGGAGGTATAGCTCAATTGGTAGAGTGGCCGTGCCAGCAACTTGAGGGTTTCAGGTTCGATCCCGGCTTCCGCCATCCTACTCACTGCGGTTGTGTCCTTGGGCAAGACACTTTACCCACCTGATCCCAGTGGCACCCAAGCCAGTTTAAATGTAACTTAGATATTGGGTTTCACTGTGTAAAAGTGCTTTGAGTCACTAGAGAAAAGCGCTATATAAATATAATTCACTACATTTCACTCTTGGTCTGGCTTTAAGAGAAATAGAATCATTAGGAAATATATTAAAAAAAAAACAATACATGTAGCAAGTAAAACACAATTCCGTCATTTCACTTGCATTATTGGTTGTGCGCTACGTGGGCGGTTTTGACTTGTGGTAATAATTTGCAGCAGGCCAACCAAAATGTATCTGGGGAGCTAGTTAACTGCGTTTTTACCTGTCACTCTTTAAACTCCTTGTGCCGATCTGGCTGCTTGCTATTTAAATATTTAGCTAAGTTTAAAGCAGCGGTTCCGAGTTTAAAGGGGAACATTATCACAATTTCAGAAGGGTTAAAACCAATAAAAATCAGTTCCCAGTGGCTTATTTTATGTTTCAAAATGTTTTTCTAAATTTTACCCATCCCGGAATATCCCGAAAAAAGGCTTTAAAGTGCCTGATTTTCGCTATCTGTGAAGCCACCGTCCATTTTCCTCTGACGCCATCCAGTGATGCCAATACGGAGCACAGCAAGATATAGCGACATTACCACAAATTCATACTCGGATTTCAGTGGCTTAAGCGATTCAACAGATTACGCGTGTATTGAAACGGACGGTTGGAGTATGGCGGCAGATAGCGAAAACAAAATTGAAGAAGAAAGTGAAGCTATTGAGCGCTATTGACGCTATTCGGCCATGTCTGCCTTAGCATCGCTGGTAAAATGTGCAGACCAATTAATCGGGACTTTCGCACATTGTGACACTGGAGCAACTTAAATCCGTCGATTGGTAAGTGTTTGTTTGACATTAAATGTGGGTGGAGGGAAACGCTGGATGCAAATATAGCTACAAATGTACATACAGCTAGCCTAAATAGCATTTTAGCATCGATTAGCTGGCAGTCATGCCGCGACCAAATATGTCTGATTAGCACATAAGTCAATAACATCAACAAAACTCACCTTAGTGATTTTGTTGACTTTATTGTTGGAAATGCATCTGCAGGTTATCCATACATCTCTGTGCCATGTCTGCCTTGGCATCGCCGGTAAAATGTGCAGACACTCCGGCACATTCAATGGGGGTCTGGCGGGAGATTTCTTTGACTTTATCGTTGGAAATGCATCTGCTTTGAGTGTCGCAGGATATCCACACAATCTTGCCATCTCTGTAGTAGCATAGCTTTCGTTGGTAAAGTGTGCGGAACAAACGACTGACCATTTCGTCGACTTTCCCCACACCCTTGTATTTTGAACAAATTTCGTCCAATTTCTTGCCACTTTCGCATCTTTGGGCCAGTGGTGCAACTTGAATCCCTCCCTGTTAGTGTTGTTACACCCTCCGACAACACACCGACGAGGCATGATATCTCCAAGGTACGGAAAACAGTCGAAAAAAATGAAAATAACAGAGCTGAGACCCGGTGTTTGTAATGTGTTTGAGAAAAGGGCGGCTTTTTTGCCTAGGTGACGTCTCGTTCTGACGTCATTGCTCCGAGAGCGATAAATAGAAAGGCGTTTAATTCACCAAAATTCACCCATTTGGAGTTCGGAAATCGGTTAAAAATAATGTATGGTCTTTTTTCTGCAACATCAAGGTATATATTGACGCTTACATAGGTCTGGTGATAATGTTGCCCTTTAAAGCATCACTTTTATCCATAGTTTTGAAGCCCAATTACCTCCGTAATGCACTTCACGCTCCCTCGTTATTCGTCAGCAAAATTGCTAATTTTGTTGGCATTTGCAACATGCGGATGAAAAATAAGTACCAGTGTTTTTCAAAGGCAGTATGGTATAGTTTTGCATTTATTAGTACCGCGGTAGTTTATTAGTATCAGTAATGCTGGGATGCGACTGACGACATGAATACGCGTGGTGGTCAACCTAGCTCTGTTCTCAATGGGTATGAGGCGCCATTTAGCCTTTCTCGAAGAAAACAAAACATGCCGCTACGCTGGTGTTGTTTTTGGCTTTTCGAATCGTTCAAATCGCAAAAGGATCAACGTTTCTTGGGAGTTCCTCGAGAGAAAAACTGGTTTGTTTGATGTAACGTTTATTATTCGTCACAAATCGGAGGTATTGTGCAGAAAATCAGGGAAATATTGACAAAAGTACATTTCATTCATTAACTGTGTTACAAAAAAGATAAGTTAAAATGATATATAATGTGGGACATAGTGGAAATACAAACCCTTTATTTATTAATTCACAAATATTGAAACTCAATGATTTGGTGCATATGCAAACAGCTAAAATTATGCACAAAGCAAACTTTGACCTGCTAGCCAAGAATGGACAACAATTATTTTGGACAAAAGAGGAGAAATATAACCTTAGAAAAAAATCTAACTTGAAACACTTGTATGCACGTACAACACTTAACACATTTAGCATATCTGTATGTAGAATTAAATTCAGGAATGGATTGCATCAAATAAGCGATAATTTGATTCACTTTAAGGAACGATTCAAACTACAATTGTTTACAACATACAGGGAAGAGTTATGACAAAACATTAAAACATATCTATTATTTTTCTTATGTGAACCATAACTGACTTAACTATTTATGTAAAGAACTGTTGTATTCAGAATTAACTGATGTCAATAAAGTACAAATTAAGAACATGATGCGTTAGTACCGGAATTGCCGTGATAAATTGACTCTGCTTGTTTCTACACCTTTTCGAACATGTTAAGAAAAAAAATGAAAATATGCAATTTCATCATACTGAAATTGTATACAAGTCCGAAATAAACTTCAACCAACCAATATTTAAGTATAATGTTGATATTTTTTGAATTTCTTAAACACGTTTCCAACCAGTGTTTCATAAAGCACCAACTCGGCGAGTCTATATAGAAGAAAGCGAATGTGAGCAAATCCTAAAAGTGTTAAATTTTTACCAATGGCAAATATTGTATAGGAATCTTTCAGCACATACAAAATGTTGACATTTATAATTAGATTTTGATAAACAATCATAAATTAATCTTTCAGCACATACATGATATTGACATCTATAGTTATATTTTGATAAACAATCTTATATTAATCTTTCAGCACATACACAATATTGACATTTATTGTTACATGTTGATACATAATTATTAATGAATCTTTCAGCACATACACAATGTTGACATCAATAAATATATTTTGATAAACAATCATTAATGAATCTTTCAGCACATACACAATGTTACGTCTATAGTTATATTTTGATACACAATCTTATATTAATCTCTCAGCACATACAAAATGTTTATCTACAGTTATATTTTGATAAACAATCATAAATGAATCTTTCAGCACATACACAATGTTGACATCTATATTTTTATTTTGATAAAAATCACAAATGAATATTTCAGCACATATACAATGTTACATCTATAGTTATATTTTGATAAACAATCATAAATTATTATTTCAGCATATACACAATGTTGACATCAATAAATATATTTTGATAAACAATTATAAATCAATCTTTCAGCACATACACAATGTTGACATTTATTGTTATATGTTGATAAATAATCATTAATGAATCTTTCAGCACATACACTGTTGACATCTATATTTTATTTTGATAAAAAATCATAAATGAAACTTTCAGCACGTACACAATGTTGACATTTATTGTTATAATTTGATAAATAATTATTAATGAATCTTTCAGCACATACACAATGTTGACATCCATAAATATATTTTGATAAAAAATCATAAATG
The DNA here is from genome assembly GCF_033978795.1 of Nerophis ophidion. Lineage (NCBI taxonomy): Eukaryota > Metazoa > Chordata > Actinopteri > Syngnathiformes > Syngnathidae > Nerophis > Nerophis ophidion. The sequence continues at coordinate 13,349,959 of NC_084634.1, forward strand.
AAACTTTCAGCACATACACAATATTGACATTTATTGTTATATGTTGATAAATAATCATTAATGAATCTTTCAGCACATACACAATGTTGACATCTATATTTTTATTTTGATAAAAAATCATTAATGAATCTTTCAGCACACACACAATGTTAGATTTATAGTTATATTTTGATAAACAATCATAAATTATTCTTTCATCATATACACAATTTTGACATCAATAAATACATTTGATAAGCAATCATACATTAATTTTTCAGCACATACACAATATTGACATTCATTGTTATATGTTGATAAATAATCATTAATTAATCTTTCAGCACAAACACAATGTTACATCTATAGTTATATTTTGATAAAAATCATAAATGAATCTTTCAACACATACACAATGTTACATCAATAGTTATATTTTGATAAACAATCATAAATTATTTTTTCAGCATATACACCATGTTGACATCAAAAAATATATTTTGATAAACAATCATAAATTAGTCTTTCAGCACATACACAATGGTGACATCTTGTTATATTTTGATAAACAATCACAAATAAATCTTTTGTCACAAACACAATGTTGACATTTATTGTTATATGTTGATAAATAATCATTAAGGAATATTTCAGCACATACACAATGTTACATCTATAGTTATATGTTGATAAACAATCATATATGAATTGTTCAGCACATACACAATGTTGACATTTATTGTGATGTTAACTAATCATTAATGTATCTTTCAACACATACACAATGTTACATCTATAGTTATATTTGGATAAACAATCATAAATTAATCTTTCAGCATATACACAATATTGACATCAATGAATATATTTGATGAACGATCATAAATTAATCTTTCAGCACATACACAATGTTGACAACTATAGTTATATTTTGATAAGCAATCTTATATTAATCTTTAAGCACATACACAATGTTGACATCTATATGTTTATTTTGATAAAAAAAATCATAAGTTAATCTTTCAGCACATACACAATGTTACATCTATAGTTATAGTTTAAAAAACAATCATAAATTATTTTTTCAGCATATACACAATGTTGACATCAATAAATACATTTGATGAACAATCATAAATGAATCTTTCAGCACATACAGATTATTGACATTTATTGTTATATGTTGATAAATAATCATTAATGAATCTTTCAGCACAAAAACAGTGTTACATATACAGTTATATTTTGATAAACAATCATAAATGAATCTTTCAGCACAAACACAATGTTGACATTTATTGTTATATGTTGATAAAAAATTATAAATGAATCTTTCAGCACGTACACAATGTTGACATCTATTGTTATATTGTGATAAAGACGGGGACAAACATGCTAGTCGTAATCGCCGCGTGCAACAACAAACAAGGCAGTAGACGCGAAGTTAAACCATGAAATGCAACCATACCCGAGCAAAACCGATGCCTGTTTATCCGGGAGAGTCTTGATACCAATGTCCTTGACCCAGCCACACACAAAGAGGTTGTAGACCTCCATGCTTTTATAAGTTTCATCTGTTTTGTATTGCAGAATGATGTTTGGAGCAAAATGGTTCCATATAACCGATGTGTAATCCTTGATATCCTTCGGAAATTTTTTTTTTTTTGGGATAAAGAATAGGATCTATTCCATTGCAAAGTTTCATTTTATCTGCTTTTTTAGCAGGAACATGTAAGCCTCTGTTGTAATCATAAAAATGTACAACAGCCATCTTGGCTAATCGGATGATTGGCAAAACATTTTCTAAGACAATCTGAACGGTCCAGTTGCGGTCGATTGAATGCCCCAAGAAATCAATGACCTGATGAATAAGAATATTCACGACCAATAAGTAGTGCATCAAAATGTTTGTCTATCCATCTCTCTCAATTCATCAACTTACAAGTGTAAAAATTCCTTAGTTTCCTCTCAAAATGCAAGGACTATGTTTGATTAAGCTTACCCACCTCAAAGCTATTTGATTTGGTGTATGCTGAAATAAGTGTAACCAGTAGATGGCAGTCAAACATAAGAGATTAATTCTGGACTGCACTATGATGGGTCTCAAGTAAACAGGACCGACATTTTAAATGTTCTATTGAAAATATAAAACATTACTCACGTTATCTTACGATTTTGGTAAGCTATGAAGCCGCACGAGTATTATGGTGTGTGTATAAAAGAAAACATTAGAGATGTGCGGATAGGCAATTATATCATCCGCAACCGCATCACTAAAGTCGTCATCCACCCGCCATCCGCCTAAACCAACATTTTATCATAACCACAACCGCCCACCACCCGCCCGTTGTTATATATCAGGGATTGGCAACCTTTACCACTCAAAGAGCCATTTTGACCCGTTTCACAGAGTAAAGAAGACAATGGGAGCCGCAATCATTCTCGCGAAAATTTGCTGGTAGTCACCCAGATAACAAGAATAAGGGCGTGCTATGAAGCCATTGCCTTTGACGCCTTCTACAAAATGTACAAACTGTTTGCCAGTCCAGCAACATGTTGTATGTAGCTCCCGCAGATACACGTACAAGATTGAAAGGCATACTGGGTGATACAAAGTAGGTTGTGATATGAACAACTTTAACACTTACTAATATGCGCCACACTGTGAAGCCCCAACAAACAAGAATGACAAACACATTTCGGGAGAACATCCTCACAGTAACACAACAATCCCCCAAATTTGCAAACAATGGGTCATTTTTAAACGCAAATCCACCCACACTACTCTTCCCAAATATCGAACGCAAATCAAGTTTTCCCTTTGCCAAATTCACGGTATTCCAGGAATTTACGGTATTTTTTCCCCCAATTTAAAATTAACAGGCATTAAACAATCTGCTGCATATCCCACATTCCTCATCTGATTTGGACAGTTTCACACTGGTTATTCAAGCCAGCTTTTTCCCTGGTGCCAAAAATGTCCCAATTACCCGGAATTTCCCCCCTCTAAAAATGAATAGGAATATACAAACCTCCTTATATCCCAAATTTCTCAACTGATTCGAACTGTTCCAACATCCCCACAATTCGCTTACCCTGGACATTTTTTTGTGCAAATTCCAGGAATTCTGAAATAGCCATTCTCAATTTCAACTGTTACTACGTTACCATTTTTCAAACAAATCGAAATATTCCAACACCAAACCATTCATATCATCTTGAAAAATTTAGCTAGGATCAATATTTAAAAGAAAATTCTCATTTTTCCTGAAGTTATCAAATTTCCAGGAAATACCTATTCAAATTAATTGACGTATTCATGGTTCTAAAATCCCCAAAATTCGTAAACAATGGGTCATTTTTAAATGCAAATCCACCCACATACTCTTCTCAAATATTGAACGCAAATCATATTTTCCCTTTCCTCAAATCTACGGTTTTCCAGGAATTTCCGTTAATTTTTTCCCCATTGAAAATGAATGGGCATTAGCCAATCCACTGCATATCATATTTTATATTTCTCATCCGATTTGAACCGTTCCAACATCTAAACACTCCGCTCACCCAGGACATTCCAGCCAGCTTTTTCCCTGGTTCCAAAAATGTCCCAATTACCCAGAATTTTCAGCAATTGTCCTCCTTTAAAAAAGAATGGGAAATATACAAACCTCTTCATATATCCCACATTTCTCAACTGATTCGAACCCTTCCAACATCCACACAATCCGCTCTCCCTGGACATTTTTATTTTATTTTTCTTACAAATTCCAGGAATCCCAAAATACCCATTCTCAACTCAAACGGTTACTACTATGTCAACATTTTTCAATCAATTTTGAAATATTCCAACACCAAACCATTCATGTCATCTAGGACAATTTTGCTAAGATCAATATTTTGAAAAAAATATCGGTTTTCCTGAAGTTTCCAAATTTCCAAGAAATCCCGATTCAAACGAATTGAGGTATTCATGGTTCTACAATCCCCAAAACTTGCAAACAATTTTTAAACGCAAATCCAAACATACTACTCTTCTTAAATATCGAACGCAAATCATGTTTCCCTTTCCCCAAATTCACGGTTTTCCAGGATTTTCCGTTAATTTTCTCCCAATTGAAAATGAACGGGAATTAAACAATCTACTGCATATTCCTCATCCGATTAGAACAATTTTACGCCGGACATTCAAGCCAGCTTTTTCCCTGCTGCTAAAAATGTCCCAATTACCCGGAATTTCCAGGAATTTTCCTCCTTTAAACATGAATGGGGAATATACAAACCTCTTCATATCCCACAGTTCTCAACTGATTGGAACCGTTCCAACACCCACCCAATCCACTCACCCTGGATATTTCTTTGGACAAATTCCCGGTTTCCTAGAAATTCCCGGAATTCAGAAAAACCCATTCTCTGTTCAAACTGTTACTACGTCAACATTTTTCAACCGATTTGAAATATTCCAACACCAAACCGTTCATATCATCTCGAACAATTGTGCTATGATCACTATTTTCAGAAATTCCCAGTTGTCCTGAAGTTCCCAAAATTCCAGGAACTCCTCATTCAAACAAATTGACGTATTCATGGTTCTACAATCCCCAAAATTTGCAAACAATGGGCTATTTTTAAACGCAAATCCAACCAAACTACTCATCTCAAATATCGAACGCAAATCATGTTTTCCCCTTCTCCAAATTCACGGTTTTCCAGGAATTTCTGGTAATTTTCTCCCAATTGAAAATGAATGGAAATTAAACAATCTACTGCATATCCCACATTCCTCATCCGATTTGAACAGTTTTACCCTGGATATTCAAGCCAGCTTTTTCCCTGCTGCCAAAAATGTCCCAATTACCCGGAATTTCCATGAATTTTCCTCCTTTAAACATGAATGGGGAATATACAAACCTCTTTATATCCCACAGTTCTCAACTGATTGGAACCGTTCCAACACCCACCCAATCCACTCACCCTGGACATTTTTTTGGGACAAATTCCCGGTGTCCTAGAAATTCCAGGAATTCAGAAAAACCCATTCTCTGTTCAAACTGTTACTACGTCAACTTTTTTCAACCGATTTGAAATATTCCAACACCAAACCGTTCATATCATCTCGGACAATTGTGCTATGATCACTATTTTCAGAAATTCCCAGTTGTCCTGAAGTTCCCAAAATTCCAGGAACTCCTCATTCAAACAAATTGACGTATTCATGGTTCTACAATCCCCAAAATTTGCAAACAATGGGCTATTTTTAAACGCAAATCCAACCAAACTACTCATCTCAAATATCGAACGCAAATCATGTTTTCCCCTTCTCCAAATTCACGGCTTTCCAGGAATTTCTGGTAATTTTCTCCCAATTGAAAATGAACGGGAATTAAATAATCTACTGCATATCCCACATTCCTCATCCGATTTGAACAGTTTTACCCTGGACATTCAAGCCAGCTTTTTCCCTGCTGCCAAAAATGTCCCAATTACCCAGAATTTCCAGGAATTTTCCTCCTTTAAACATGAATGGGGAATATACAAACCTCTTCATATCCCACAGTTCGCAACTGATTGGAACGGTTCCAACACCCACCCAATCCACTCACTCTGGATATTTCTTTGGCCAAATTCCCGGTTTCCTAGAAATTCCAGGAATTCAGAAAAAAACAGTCTCTGTTCAAACTGTTACTACATCAACTTTTTTCAACCGATTTGAAATATTCCAACACCAAACCGTTCATATCATCTCGGACAATTGTGCTACGATCACTATTTTTAAAAAATCCCAGTTGTCCTGAAGTTCCCAAATTTCCAGGAAATCCTCATTCAAACGAGTTGACGTATTGATGGTTCTACAATCCCCCAAATTTGCAAAAAATGGGCTATTTTTAAACGCAAATCCAACCACACTACTCTTCTCAAATATTGAACGCAAATCATGTTTTCCCTTTCTCCAAATTCACGGTTTTCCAGGAATTTCTGGTAATTTTCTCCCAATTGAAAATGAATGGAAATTAAACAATCTACTGCATATCCCACATTCCTCATCCGATTTGAACAGTTTTACCCTGGACATTCAAGCCAGCTTTTTCCCTGCTGCCAAAAATGTCCCAATTACCCAGAATTTCCAGGAATTTTCCTCCTTTAAACATGAATGGGGAATATACAAACCTCTTCATATCCCACAGTTCGCAACTGATTGGAACGGTTCCAACACCCACCCAATCCACTCACTCTGGATATTTCTTTGGACAAATTCCCGGTTTCCTAGAAATTCCAGGAATTCAGAAAAAAACATTCTCTGTTCAAACTGTTACTACATCAACTTTTTTCAACCGATTTGAAATATTCCAACACCAAACCGTTCATATCATCTCGGACAATTGTGCTACGATCACTATTTTCAGAAATTCCCAGTTGTCCTGAAGTTCCCAAAATTCCAGGAACTCCTCATTCAAACAAATTGACGTATTCATGGTTCTACAATCCCTAAAATTTGCAAACAATGGGCTATTTTTAAACGCAAATCCAACCAAACTACTCATCTCAAATATCGAACACAAATCATGTTTTCCCTTTCTCCAAATTCACGGTTTTCCAGGAATTTCCGGTAATTTTCTCCCAATTGAAAATGAATGGGAATTAAACAATCTACTGCATATCCCACATTCCTCATCCGATTTGAACAGTTTTACCCTGGACATTCAAGCCAGCTTTTTCCCTGCTGCCAAAAATGTCCCAATTACCCGGAATTTCCAGGAATTTTCCCCCTTTAAACACGAATGGGGAATATACAAACCTCTTTATATCCCACAGTTCTCAACAGATTGGAACCGTTCCAACACCCACCCAATCGACTCACCCTGGACATTTTTTGGGACAAATTTCCGGTTTCCTAGAAATTCCAGGAATTCAGAAAAACCCATTCTCTGTTCAAACTGTTACTACGTCAACATTTTTCAACCGTTTTGAAATATTCCAACACCAAACCGTTCATATCATCTTGGACAATTGTGCTATGATCACTATTTTTAAAAAATCCCAGTTGTCCTGAAGTTCCCAAAATTCCGGGAAATCCTCATTCAAACGAATTGACGTATTCATGGTTCTACAATCCCCAAAATCCGCAAAATATGTCACCATTTTTATACGCAAATCTGACCTTTCAAAGGTCAACCCACACTTTTCTTCCCATATATCGAAATGTACTCTAGTTACTTGCTCCTAAACAAATTCACTCATGTAATCTTTTGTCAAAGAATCGGATTGGGACAAAAGCCAAAAAAATCGACTCAGGATCCAAGGCCAAAAATGTTGTTTGAGACGTACTTGCTTAAAAAGAATACAATACCTGACACTTTCCTGCATTGAACTTGCGAAGCATGATATCAAGTCTGTGCACTACATTTAAAGAAGTGAACAATCCGAAAGGAAACGTTCTGGTGCTGGCTAATGAAGGCTGACTGGGTGAAAGAGCAGAACGGCGCCCGGGAGCTTGCCTGGCCTCATCCTCTCCAGGGAATTACAAAAAAAACCTGCGTGTAGAGGAGATCATGGCCCTGCCAATCCCTGGTACCCTTTGAAAAGGACACACATTGTCTGGCCTCTGCTCTGAGGTCTGAAAATAAGCATTCCACGGAGCAATTTGAGCTGTTGTGAGAAGGAGAAGAAAGGAATCTGAGGATGCTTGGTTGACACTGGCAGATTATGAAAACCTACCAGCTGTGAACGCTGGTTTTTATCTATGTGCATACATTGAAGCATTTTGCTCATTTTTTATAGCGAATCACATATAAGACAAACAAACAAAAAAATGGACCTACTCCCTAACAATGACATCCATTCAACAGAACAGAAGGTTTCAATTTTCTAATTGAACTGAAATCGGAAAATTAGCAATTTTGAAAGTGATAATTAGTCCGGTCTCTTTTCATCTCAGACAACTTCTGATGGGTGTTTAGTCCAGGTCTGGTCAGCTCCTAATCTAATGACAAAGAGTTTAACTGTAAAAACCACCAGGCCAGACTTTTACGGAAAAAAAAATAAAAAATATTAGTGGTAGCGTTTTTCAATTTACAGTAATTCCCTGTGAAAACAACAACTATCCCAGCAGGCTCAAGACGTTGATACAACGTTGATTAGACGTATATTTCCTTTTAAAACTGACTTTGAAACAACAATGCAAAATGTTTATTTGCTAAATTGAGGCAACGTCGGTGTCTAACGTTGGATCCACGTTGTTGGTTGGAAAATTACTAAAATTCAATGGTCAAATCAACATCAGAACCTGATATTGAACGAACGTTGTCAAAAAGGATGTTGTTTCAACGTTGTTGTTGTGTTGGAGAATATTGGTTTGCAATTGACCACAATTCAATGGTCAAATCAAGGTCACAGCCTAAGAAGTGAATTATATTTATATAGCGCTTTTTTCTCTGGTGACTCAAAGCGCTTTACATAGTGAAACCCAATATCTAAGTTACATTCAAACCAGAGTGGGTGGCACTGGAAGCAGGTGGGTAAAGTGTCTTGCCCAAGGACACAACGGCAGTGACTAGGATGGCGGAAGCGGGAATCGAACCTGCAACCATCAAGTTGTTGGCACGGCCACTCTACCAACCGAGCTCAACCGCCCCTAAGATCGATTAAACGTCAAAAAGCATGTTGTTTCAACGTTGTAGTTGTGTCGTAGAATATTGGTTGGAAAATAACCACATTTCAATGGTTAATTCAACGTCAGAACCCAACATAGACTAAATAAACATCGTCAAAAAGCATGTTGTTTCAACGTTGTAGATGTGTTGTAGTATATTGGCTGGAAAATAACCAAAATTCAATGGTCAATTCAACGTCAGAACCCGACATTGACTAAATAAACATTGTCAAAAAGCATGTTGTTTCAACGTTGTAGTTGTGTTGTTGAATATTGGTTGGGAAATGACCAACATTCAATGGTCAAATCAACGTTCAAACCTCACATTGATTTGTGTTTTAACGTTGTAGTTGTGTTGTAGAACATTGGTGGGGAAATTAACATATTTTAATCGTCAAATCAATGTCAGAAACCGACATTGATTAAACATTGTTAAAAAGCATGTAGTTTCAAAGTAGAATATTGGTAGAAAAATGACATACATTCAATGGTCAAATCAACGTTCGAACCCAACATTGATTAAACATTATCACGAAGCAACGTGATTTAACGTTGTTTTTGTGTTGTAGAAAAATTGGTTGGAAAATGACTAAAATTCTATGGTCAAATCAACGTTCGAACCTCATATTGATTTGTGTTTTAACGTCGTAGTTGTGTTGTAGAATCTTGGTTGGGAAATGAACAGATTTTAATGGTCAAATCAATGTCAGAAACCGACATTGATTAAACGTCAAAAAGCATGTTGTTTCAACGTTGTTGTTGTGTTGTAGAATATTGGTTTGCAATTGACCACATTTCAATGGTCAAATCAAGGTCACAACCTGAGATTGATTAAACGTCGTCAAAAAGCATGTTGTTTCAATGTTGTAGTTGAATATGTTTCAATGTTGTAGTTGAATATTGGTTGGAAAATAACCAAATGTCAATGGTCAATTCAACGTCAGAACCCGACATAGACTAAATAAACATCGTCAAAAAGCAATATGTTTCAACGTTGTAGTTGTGTTGTTGAATATTGGTTGGGAAATGAACAGATTTCAATGGTCAAATCAATGTCAGAAACCAACATTGATTAGACATTGTTAAAAAGCATTTTGTTTCAACGTTGTAATTGTGTTGTAGAATATTGGTAGGGAAATGGCCAACATCAAATGGTCGAATCAACGTTTGAACCCAACATTGATTAAACGTTGTCAAAAAGCAACGTGTTTCAACATTGTACTTGTGTTGTAGAACATTGGTTGGGAAATGAACATATCTAAATGGTCTAATCAATGTCAGAAACCGACATTGATTAAACATTGTTAAAAAGCATGTTGTTTCAACGTAAAATATTGGTAGGGAAATGACCAACATTCAATGGTCAAATCAACGTTCGAACCTCACATTGATTAAACGTTGTCACGAAGCAACATGTTTCAACATTGTTTTTGTGTTGTAGAAAATTGGTTGGAAAATGGACAAAATTCAATGGTCAAATCAACGTTCGAACCTCATATTGATTTGTGTTTTAACGTTGTAGTTGTGTTGTAGAATTTCGGCTGGAAAATAACCAAAATTCAATGGTCAATTCAACTTCAGAACCCGACATTGAATAAACAAACATCGTCAAAAAGTAATGTGTTTCAATGTTGTAGATGTGTTGTAGAATATCGGCTGGAAAATAACCAAAATTCAATGGTCAATTCAATGTCAGAACCCGACATTGACTAAATAAACATCGTCAAAAAGCAACGTGTTTCAACGTTGGAGTTGTGTTGTAGAAAATTGGTTGTGAAATTAACAGATTTTAATGGTCAAATCAATGTCAGAAAAAGACATTGATTAAACATTGTTAAAAAAGCATGTTGTTTCAACGTTGTAGAATATTTTTTGGGAAATGACCAACATTCAATGCTCAATTCAACGTCAGAACCTGACATTGACTAAATAAACATCGTCAAAAAGCAACGTGTTTCAACGTTGGAGTTGTGTTGTAGAATATTGGTTGGGAAATTAACAGATTTTAATGGTCAAATCAATGTCAGAAAAAGATATTGATTAAACATTGTTAAAAAAGCATGTTGTTTCAACGTTGTAGAATATTGTTTGGGAAATGACCAACATTCAATGGTCAAATCAACGTTCGAACCCAATATTGATTAAACGTCACGAAGCAACGTGTTTCAACGTTGTTTTTGTGTTGTAGAAAATTGGTTGGAAAATGGCCAAAATTCAATGGTTAAATCAACGTTCAAACCTCATATTGATTTGTGTTTTAACGTTGTAGTTGTGTTGTAGAATTTTGGTTGGGAAATGGACAGATTTTAATGGTCAAATCAATGTCAGAAACCGACATTAATTAAACATTGTTAAAAAAGCATGTTGTTTCAATGTTGTAGAATATTGTTTGGGAAATGACCAACATTCAAAGGTCAAATCAACGTTCGAACCTCACATTGATTAAACGTTGTCACGAAGCAACATGTTTCAACATTGTTTTTGTGTTGTAGAAAATTGGTTGGAAAATGGACAAAATTCAATGGTCAAATCAACGTTCGAACCTCATATTGATTTGTGTTTTAACGTTGTAGTTGTGTTGTAGAATTTCGGCTGGAAAATAACCAAAATTCAATGGTCAATTCAACTTCAGAACCCGACATTGACTAAACAAACATCGTCAAAAAGCAATGTGTTTCAATGTTGTAGATGTGTTGTAGAATATCGGCTGGAAGATAACCAAAATTCAATGGTCAATTCAACGTCAGAACCTGACATTGACTAAATAAACATCGTCAAAAAGCATCGTGTTTCAACGTTGAAGTTGTGTTTTAGAATATTGGTTGGGAAATTAACAGATTTTAATGGTCAAATAAATGTCAGAAACCGACATTGATTAAATGTTAAAAAATAATTGTTTTTTAACGTTGTAGACATTGGTTTGGAAATGACCAACATCCAATGGTCAAATCAACGTTCGAACCCAACATTGATTAAACGTTGTCACGAAGCAACGTGTTTCAACATTGTAGTTGTGTCGTAGAAAATTGTTTGGAAAATGGCCAAAATTCGATGGTCAAATCAACGTTGAACTTCATATTGATTTGTGTTTTAACGTTGTAGTTGTGTTGTAGAATTTCGGCTGAAAAATAACCAAAATTCAATGGTCAATTCAACTTCAGAACCCAACATTGACTAAACAAACATCGTCAAAAAGCAATGCGTTTCAATGTTGTAGATATGTTGTAGAATATCGGCTGGAAAATAACCAAAATTCAATGGTCAATTCAACGTCAGAACCTGACATTGACTACATAAACATCGTCAAAAAGCAACGTGTTTCAACGTTGGAGTTGTGTTGTAGAATATTGGTTGGGAAATTAACAGATTTTAATGGTCAAATCAATGTCAGAAAAAAACATTGATTAAACATTGTTAAAAAAGCATGTTGTTTCAACGTTGTAGAAAATTGGTTGGAAAATGGCCAAAATTCAATGGTCAAATCAACGTTCAAACCTCATTGATTTGTGTTTTAACATTGTAGTTATGTTGTAGAACTTTGGTTGGGAAATGGACATATTTTAATGGTCAAATCAATGTCAGAAACCGACATTAATTAAACATTGTTAAAAAGCATGTTGTTTCAATGTTGTAGAATATTGTTTGGGGAATGACCAACATTCAATGGTCAAATCAACGTTCGAACCCAATATTGATTAAACGTCACGAAGCAACGTGTTTCAACGTTGTTTTTGTGTTGTAGAAAATTGGTTGGAAAATGGCCAAAATTCAGTGGTCAAATCAACGTTCAAACCTCATATTGATTTGTGTTTTAACGTTGTAGTTGTGTTGTAGAATTTTGGTTGGGAAATGGACAGATTTTAATGGTCAAATCAATGTCAGAAACCGACATTAATTAAACATTGTTAAAAAAGCATTTTGTTTCAATGTTGTAGAATATTGTTTGGGAAATGACCAACATTCAATGGTCAAATCAACGTTCGAACCCAATATTGATTAAACCTCACGAAGCAACGTGTTTCAACGTTGTTTTTGTGTTGTAGAAAATTGGTTGGAAAATGGCCAAAATTCAATGGTCAAATCAACGTTCAAACCTCATATTGATTTGTGTTTTAACGTTGTAGTTGTGTTGTAGAATTTTGGTTGGGAAATGGACAGATTTTAATGGTCAAATCAATGTCAGAAACCGACATTAATTAAACATTGTTAAAAAAGCATGTTGTTTCAATGTTGTAGAATATTGTTTGGGAAATGACCAACATTCAAAGGTCAAATCAACGTTCAAACCCGACATTGATTAAACGTCACGAAGCAACGTGTTTCAACGTTGTTTTTGTGTTGTAGGAAATTGGTTGGAAAATGGCCAAAATTCAATGGTCAAATCAACGTTCAAACCTCATATTGATTTGTGTTTTAACGTTGTAGTTGTGTTGTAGAATTTTGGTTGGGAAATGGACAGATTTTAATGGTCAAAACAATGTCAGTAACCAACATTGATTAAACGTTAAAAAAACATGTTTCAATGTTGTAGTTGTGTTGTAGAATATTGTTTGGGAAATGACAAACATTCAATGGTCAAATCACCGTTCGATCACAAAATTGAATGAATGAATGAATGAAATAAGTTTATTTCGGTCATATAATCAATCAAATCAAATCAATCAACCATTGTGTGTGATCAGTTTTACAGTACATGTTATATGTATACAATAATGCACATTTACACATAAAAGAAAAGAAAAGAATGACCAAAAAAGGAATAGGCTGAAGCCAAAGCTTATATTTGCCTATCCTATACCTTCACAGAAAATTAGATTGCCTGGAACATCAACATAAAAAAATAAATAAATCAAAAATCAATGGGATGAAAGTAATTGTGACTATATTTTATAATTTTCAATTATTTCACCTTTCAATGTTTTCTTAAACCTTACCAAAGAATTGCATGTCTTCAGCTCATCACTGAGCTTGTTCCACCATTTAACTCCTGAAACTGTAATACATTTGTATTTTATATTTGTTCTCGCTTTACCCATTTCAAAAATCGATATCCCCCGTAAATGATAGTTTTCAAAATTGATGAAACCTTGTCAAAAAGCAACATGTTTCAACGTTGGAGTTGTGTTGTAGATTATTGGTTGGGAAATGAACAGATTTTAATGGTCAAATCAATGTCAGAAACCGACATTGGTTAAATGTTAAAAAAGCTTTGTTTTTTAACGTTGTAGACATTGGTTTGGAAATGACCAACATTCGATGGTCAAATCAACGTTCGAACCCAACGTTGATTAAACGTTGTCAAGAAGCAACGTGATTCAATGTTGTAGTTGTGTTATATAAAATTGGTTGGAAAATGACCAAAATTCAATGGTCAAATCAATGTCAGTAACGGACATTGTTAAATTTGAGTTGCTTAACGAAAGTTCTCCATGTTGATTTGCTGATCAATTTGACCAGTGAAATTCGATCATTTCCCATTCAATATTTTACAACACAAGTACAAAGTTGAAACAACGTGATTTTTGACAGAAAAAATAAAAAAATATCGGATGATTCATTTATTCAGCATATCATTTTATGTTTTTTTCTGCTTGAAACAAATTTGATTGATCCAATTTGATGTCTCCCGGCATTTTTTTTTTCTCTCACAAGAAAAATGTATTGCGCTATGAATTTTATCGCGCGCAGGATCATTCCAGGACCTTAACAACACCGTAGCGCTTGCCAGAGCACAACTTAATTTAATTATAATTTCTGTAACTAACAGCAAAATGTTTTCCCACAGCCAGATTAAAGTTTCATGTGACAATCAGGTGATATTTAGTTTACCATCTTTAAATATTCATAGCTACCAGCATATCAAAAAGAATATGCAAGTCTTTGACTTTCGATTACTCAATTTATTATGAGAACACAGTAGAGCTTCTTGAAGTAACGGCCATACGTGACACAAAGTCAGGCCAAATTCTCCACCGACATTATTAGATGTCCTCATAAATATAAATTCAAATATTAAGTATTAAATGCATTTGCGAAGACTTCATTTTTTTGTCCTTAGCACGATCCTTTTATTTTGTTCAAATCAAACGTTGCCAGTGTGACACTATTGTTCATTTTTTACATGTTTTTTTTTTTTTTTTTTTATGAATGGCTGTGATGTTCATGTCAATGAGGGATTTTAAATCACTGCTATGTTGAAATTATTATTATTATAATTTTCTTATTATTGATATTATTAATTTTTGTTTGACTAAGTTTGGATTGTTTTCTGTCAGGTTTGTGTGTCCTATCAATTGCCCTGTAATTGCTATTCTGAATGTTGCTTGGTTTTGGAATTGTAATTGTAATATTATGTTATATTATTGTGTATTATTTTGTTGGATCTCTCTCTCTCTCTCTCTCTCTCTCTCTATATATATATATATATATATATATATATATATATATATATATATATATATATATATACATATACACACGTATGTATGTATGTATGTGTATATATATATATTTATACGAGTGTGTATGTGTATATGTGTATATGTATGTATATATGTGTGTATATATATATATATATATATATATGTGTGTATATATATGTGTGTATATATGTGTATATATATGTATGTATATATGTGTGTGTGTATGTATGTGTATATATGTCTATGTATGTATGTATATATATATGTATGTGTATATATATATATGTATGTATATATATGTATGTGTGTGTGTGTGTCTATATATTTATTACAAACTTTATGGCTGGCTCACATCGTGGTCACTCCGTTATCACGTACGACCGCCAGACACTTCTGGATGTGGACACATCGGGCCGTTTTGGACCGATAGACACTTGCGTGCTAGACTTGCTAACTAGCATGGGAATACATCGGCGGCTACATCCAGCGGCCTGTGAAGCAGCGGAGTCTAGTAGCAGCGAGGGCCGTCTACGGAGCAGACGCCAGCGGTGTGATCGGAAACGCGGATGCCGAGCGGGGCTAAAAACAAAGCAGAAGGCTAATCCCCACAGAACACCACTTTCCTCCATCCCAAAGACGGATTTAGATGGAAAATGCGAGACTACTGGTCTGGGTAAGGAGTCAGTTAAATTAGAACAAGTTTTTTCTGCTTTGAGTGTTTCAGAGTTGGACATGTGTTTTACTGAGGTGGCTAACTATGATGCGTGCAGTTTATCAAAGCAACAAACAAACAATCGGAAAATCCCCGTTACTGAGGTGGCTAACCATGATGCGTGCAGTTTATCAAAGCAACAATCAAACAATCGGAAAATTCCTGTCGTATCAATTCCTAGATATGGTCGTAACTATACTAAATGCACTGGGCATAATAAACACAACATTATTAATATTGCTACTACGGAAAATTTGATCAAAAACTCCCTAAAACAGCCCACTACCTATAATATAGGTTTTTTAAACATAAGATCATTGTCTCCCAAAACGTTATTAGTTAATGATATTATCAGAGACAACAATCTTAACGTCATCGGTCTCAGCGAAACCTGGCTTAAACCAAACGACTTTTTTGCGCTAAATGAGGCATGTCCTCCTAACTTTACACATGCGCATATTGCCCGTCCGCTCAAAAGGGGTGGGGGGGTTGCACTAATACACAACGAAAACTTTAACCTTAGTCCTAACATAAATAATAAATATAAATCGTTTGAGGTGCTTACTATGAGGTCTGTCACACCGCTGCCTCTACACCTGGCTGTTATCTACCGCCCCCCAGGGCCCTATTCGGACTTTATTAATGAATTCTCAGAGTTCGTTGCTGATCTAGTGACACACGCCGATAATATAATCATAATGGGGGACTTTAATATCCATATGAATACCCCATCGGACCCACCGTGCGTAGCGCTCCAGACTGTAATTGATAGCTGTGGTCTCACACAAATAGTAAATGAACCCACGCATCGCAACGGTAATACGATAGACCTAGTGCTTGTCAGGGGCATCACCGTTTCCAAAGTTACGATACTCCCGTATACTAAAGTACTGTCTGATCATTACCTTATAAAATTCGAGGTTCAGACGCATGTTCGTCAAACTAATAATAATAATAACTGCTATAGCAGCCGCAACATTAATACAGCCACAACGACAACTCTTGCTGACCTACTGCCCTCGGTAATGGCACCATTCCCAAAGTATGTGGGCTCTATTGATAACCTCACTAACAACTTTAACGACGCCCTGCGCGAAACCATTGATAACATAGCACCGCTAAAGTTAAAAAAGGCTCCAAAAAAGCGCACCCCGTGGTTTACAGAAGAAACTAGAGCTCAGAAATTATTATGTAGAAAGCTGGAACGCAAATGGCGCACGACTAAACTTGAGGTGCACCATCAAGTATGGAGTGATGGTTTAATAACTTATAAACGCATGCTTACCTTAGCTAAAGCTAAATATTACTCAAATCTCATCCACCGTAATAAAAACGATCCTAAATTTTTGTTTAGTACGGTAGCATCGCTAACCTAACAAGGGACTCCTTCCAGTAGCTCAACCCACTCAGCTGATGACTTTATGCAATTCTTTAGTAAGAAAATTGAAGTCATTAGAAAGGAGATTAAAGACAATGCGTCCCAGCTACAACGGGGTTCTATTAACACTGACACGATTGTATATACGGCGAATACTGCCCTCCAAAATACTTTCTCTCATTTTGAGGAAATAACATTAGAGGAATTGTTACAACTTGTAAATGGAATAAAACAGACAACATGTTTACTTGACCCTCTTCCTGGGAAACTGATCAAGGAGCTCTTTGTATTATTAGGTCCATCAGTGCTAAATATTATAAACTTATCACTCTCTTCGGGCACTGTTCCCCTAGCATTCAAAAAAGCGGTTATTCATCCTCTTCTTAAAAGACCTAACCTCGATCGTGACCTCATGGTAAATTACCGACCGGTGTCTCACCGTCCCTTTATTTCAAAAATCCTTGAAAAAATTGTTGCGGAGCAGTTAAATGAACACTTAGCGTCTAACAAGCTATGTGAAACCTTTCAATCCGGTTTCAGGGCAAATCACTCGACGGAGACAGCCCTCGCAAAAATGACTAATGATCTATTGCTAACGATGGATTCTGATGCGTCATCTATGTTGCTGCTCCTCGATCTTAGCGCTGCTTTCGATACCGTCGATCATAATATTTTATTAGAACGTATCAAAACACGAATTGGTATGTCAGACTTAGCCCTGTCTTGGTTTAACTCTTATCTTACTGATAGGATGCAGTGTGTCTCCCATAACAATGTGACCTCGGACTACGTTAAGGTAACGTGTGGAGTTCCCCAGGGTTCGGTCCTTGGCCCTGCACTCTTCAGCATCTACATGCTGCCGCTAGGTGACATCATACGCAAATACGGTATTAGCTTTCACTGTTATGCTGATGACACCCAACTCTACATGCCCCTAAAGCTGACCAACACGCCGGATTGTAGTCAGCTGGAGGCGTGTCTTAATGAAATTAAACAATGGATGTCCGCTAACTTTTTGCAACTCAACGCCAAAAAAACGGAAATGCTGATTATCGGTCCTGCTAGACACCGAACTCTATTTAATAATACAACTCTAACATTTGACAACCAAACAATTAAACAAGGCGACACGGTAAAGAATCTGGGTATTATCTTCGACCCAACTCTCTCCTTTGAGGCACACATTAAAAGCGTTACTAAAACGGCCTTCTTTCATCTCCGTAATATCGCTAAAATTCGCTCCATTCTGTCCACTAAAGACGCTGAGATCATTATCCATGCGTTTGTTACGTCTCGCCTCGATTACTGTAACGTATTATTTTCGGGTCTCCCCATGTCTAGCATTAAAAGATTACAGTTGGTACAAAATGCGGCTGCTAGACTTTTGACAAGAACAAGAAAGTTTGATCACATTACGCCTGTACTGGCTCACCTGCACTGGCTTCCTGTGCACTTAAGATGTGACTTTAAGGTTTTACTACTTACGTATAAAATACTACACGGTCTAGCTCCATCTTATCTTGCCGATTGTATTGTACCATATGTCCCGGCAAGAAATCTGCGTTCAAAGGACTCCGGCTTATTAGTGATTCCCAAAACCCAAAAAAAGTCTGCGGGCTATAGA
This sequence comes from Nerophis ophidion, assembly GCF_033978795.1. Classification (NCBI taxonomy): domain Eukaryota; kingdom Metazoa; phylum Chordata; class Actinopteri; order Syngnathiformes; family Syngnathidae; genus Nerophis; species Nerophis ophidion. The sequence goes on from NC_084634.1 coordinate 13,368,721, forward strand.
GCATTTTCCGTTCGGGCTCCAGTACTCTGGAATGCCCTCCCGGTAACAGTTCGCGATGCCACCTCAGTAGAAGCATTTAAGTCTCACCTTAAAACTCATTTGTATACTCTAGCCTTTAAATAGACTCCCTTTTTAGACCAGTTGATCTGCCGTTTCTTTTCTTTTTCTTCTATGTCCCACTCTCCCGTGTGGAGGGGGTCCGGTCCGATCCGGTGGCCATGTACTGCTCGCCTGTGTATCGGCTGGGGACATCTGTGCGCTGCTGGTCCGCCTACGCTTGGGATGGTTTCCTGCTGGCTCCGCTGTGAACGGGACTCTCGCTGCTGTGTCTTGGATCCTCTTTGGACTGGACTCTCGCGACTGTGTTGGATCCATTGTGGATTGAACTTTCACAGTATCATGTTAGATCCGCTCGACATCCATTGCTTTCCTCCTCTCTAAGGTTCTCATAGTCATCATTGTCACCGACGTCCCACTGGGTCATTATTGTCACCAATGTCCCACTGGGTGTGAGTTTTCCTTGCCCTTATGTGGGCCTACCGAGGATGTCGTGGTGGTTTGTGCAGCCCTTTGAGACACTAGTGATTTAGGGCTATATAAGTAAACATTGATTGATTGATTAATAATGAAAAATAAATCAAACTTGACAAAACCCGAACGACCTCCAATGTCTCCAAATATGCGTACACAGACAGGTTGTAGAGAGGACCGAGGTCATTGGGGAGATTGTCACTTATGACTTTATATGGTAAAAATTATTTTTTTCTAGATCACTTTCTAATATAGCCGAGAAAAGGTATTATATTAGGGTGTTGGCGGTCAACAACATGACAAAACAGCACCAGTGGGAGACCATAAATGAGTATTTCCAAGGTGCCAGCTGGTATACGCACCACTCTTATACACACCATTTTCAAACCTTATTTACCACTGGTTATTTTAGTAGATTAGGCCCAAAGTGTTTATTTTTGCACTGGTGATGATTCACATCAGCAAAATGATCATTCGGAGGCAGAACGGACGCCTTGGTATTAGCCAGCAGCATGGCCGGGGCCCGGGCTATCCAGCTGGTGGATCTGTAATCACATAGCGAGCTATGATTGCCATAATCACACAAAAACGTGTCGCAATCAACGCGGGGAGCTTGACCGAAAACATTTCCACGCGACAGCTGGCGTTGCTTTGAGCGGTGCAGCTGGAACAATTGGAAACAATCGAACCGATTTGAGGTAACGCTCCCGTGTCCGTCCCTCTGGCGAGGGCTTTCAGAGACAATCATGGCTGTGTATGGATCGGCTGTTTAAGGCCCACGTAACGTCGGAAACACCTTTTTAAGATCGCAACATTTGCCCCCTGGTTGTCCGTTGTCTGGTCGGCATCATCAATCAGAGTGTACAGTAGCTTTATGAGTTCTATATCTCCTCTTCCGCCCTCTGCCATATTGGAGCGTAGATCCACAAGGCTCCGACACTTGGGACTAACCCATTCCAAGAGAGCTATATTGCTCCATAGATTTTCGCCAAGTGACAGAAACACCAATACAGTACTGAACAAAGAGGCATTAAGGCAAAGATAAACCTCAGCGAAGAGAGCATGAATCAGCACGGCCCTTGATCAATACGGACCTCATCAGGAAATCTTACCGTCACTCCGATATAACGTTGAGCATGAGCTGAATTACCCGCGCCGGTTTTATTTTATAATACAACCGCTTTACCGCCCATCCGTCAATCTATTTTCGATACTCTTCGTCCTGTTCGGGGTCGCTGAAGTGCAGAAGGGTCTGACTCGAGGCGGAAAGAAACGACAAGGACCAGGAGTTTATGGGGCATCCGGTGCTGAACCCTCCTAGCAGACACAAAACAGTGAAAGAACCTTGAGAACATTTTGAATCAGGTCCTAATGTTGAGCAACTTAAACATATAGTTGAAATAATGTTTTTTTTGACAACGTTTAATCCATTGGAAATTGGATTAAACACAAATACAACTTTGAAACAACATACTTTTTGTCGATTATTTAATGTCAGGTTGTGACGTTGATTTGAACATTGAAATTTGGTCATTTCCCTACCAGCATTCAAACAACACAATTATAACGTCGAATCATCATTATTTTGGACAACGTTTAATCAATGTTGGGTTCTGACATTGATTTTATCATTGAATTTCAGTAATTTCCCAACCAATATTTTTCAACACAAATACAATGTTGAAACATGCTTTTTGACATTTATTCAATGTTAGGTTGTGACGTTGATTTGACTGTTGAAATTTGCTCATTTCCCAAGCAGCATTCTACAACACAAATACGTCGAAACATAATTATTTTGGACAGTGTTTAATCAATGTTGGGTTCTGACATTGATTTTATCATTGAATTTCAGTCATTTTCCAACCAATATTTTTCAACACAAATACAATGTTGAAACATAATTATCTTTCGACAACGCTTAATCAATGTTAGGTTGTGACGTTGATTTGACCGTTGAAATTTGGTCATTTCCCCACCAATATTCTACAACACAAATACAGCGTTGAAACAAATGCTTTTTGACGATGTTTAATCAATGTTAGGTTGTGACGTTGATTTGACCGTTGAAATTTGGTCATTTCCCAACCAACATTCTACAACACAAATACACCGTTAAAACAACATGCTTTTTGACGACGTTTAATCAATGTTGGGTTCTGACATTGATTTTTAGCATTGAATTTCAGTCATTTCCCAACCAATATTTTTCAACACAAATACAATGTTGAAACATGCTTTTTGATGTTTATTCAATGTTAGGTTGTGACGTTGATTTGACCGTTGAAATTTGGTCATTTCCCTACCGGCATTCTACAACACAATTACAACGTCGAAACATCATTATTTTGGACAACGTTTAATCAATGTTGGGTTCCGACATTGATTTTATAATGAATTTCAGTCATTTCACAACCAATAATTTTTTAACACAAATACAATGTTGCAACATGCTTTTTGACAACGTTTATTCAATGTTAGGTTGTGACGTTGATTTGACCGTTGAAATTTGGTCATTTCTCCACCAACATTCTACAACACAAATACACCGTTAAAACAACATGCTTTTTGACGACGTTTAATCATTGCTGGGTTCTGACATTGATTTTATCATTGAATTTCAGTCATTTCCCAACCAATATTTTTCAACACAAATACAATGTTGAAACATGCTTTTTGATGTTTATTCAATGTTAGGTTGTGACGTTGATTTGACCATTGAAATTTGGTCATTTCCCTACCGGCATTCTACAACACAATTACAACGTCGAAACATCATTATTTTGGACAACGTTTAATCAATGTTGGGTTCCGACATTGATTTTATCATTGAATTTCAGTAATTTCCCAACCAATATTTTTCAGCACAAAAATTTGAAACAGGCTTTTTGACAACGTTTATTCAATGTTAGGTTGTGACGTTGATTTGACCGTTGAAATTTGGTCATTTTAAAACACAATTATAACGTCGAAACATCATTATTTTGGACAATGTTTAATCAATGTTGGGTTCTGACGTTGATATGACCATTGAAATTTGATAAATCCTTGACCAATATTCTAAAACACAAATACAAGTTGAGAAAAGACACTTTTTGACGTTTCATCAATGTTGGGTTCTGATGTTGATTTGATCATTGATTTTTGGTCATTTCCCAACCAATATTCTTCAACACAAATACAATGTTGAAACAACATGCTTTTTGACAACGTTTATTCAATGTTAGGTTGTGACGTTGATTTGAACGTTGAAATTTGGTCATTTCCCAACCGGCATTCTACAACACAAATACAACGTTGAAACATGCTTTTTGACGACGTTTAATCAATGTTGGGTTCTGACATTTATTTGATCATTGAATTTCAGTCATTTCCAACCAATATTTTTCAACACAAAAATTTGAAACATGCTTTTTGACAACGTTTATTCAATGTTAGGTTGTGACGTTGATTTGACCGTTGAAATTTGGTCATTTCCCAACCAACATTCTACCACACAAATACACCGTCGAAACAACATGCTTTTTGACGACGTTTAATCAATGCTGGGTTCTGACATTGATTTTATCATTGAATTTCAGTCATTTCCTAACCAATATTTTTCAACACAAATACAATGTTGAAACATGCTTTTTGACAACGTTTATTCAATGTTAGGTTGTGACGTTGATTTGACCGTTGAAATTTGGTCATTTTACAACACAATTACAACGTCGAAACATCATTATTTTGGACAGTGTTTAATCAATGTTGGGTTCTGACATTGATATGACCATTGAAATTTGATAAATCCTTGACCAATATTATAAAACACAAATACAAGTTGAGAAAAGACACTTTTTGACGTTTCATCAATGTTGGGTTCTGATGTTGATTTGATCATTGATTTTTGGTCATTTCCCAACCAATATTCTACAACACAAATACAGCGTTGAAACAAATGCTTTTTGACGATGTTTAATCAATGTTAGGTTGTGACGTTGATTTGACCGTTGAAATTTGTCATTTCCCAACCGACATTCTACAACACAAATACACCGTTGAAACAACATGCTTTTTGACGACGTTTAATCAATGCTGAGTTCTGACATTGATTCCATCATTGAATTTCAGTCATTTCCAACCAATATTTTTCAACACAAATACAATGTTGAAACATAATTATTTTTCAACAACGCTTAATCAATCTTAGGTTGTGACGTTGATTTGACCGTTAAAATTTGGTAATTTCCCAACCAATATTCTACAACACAAATACGGCGTTGAAACAACATGCTTTTTGACGACGTTTAATCAATGTTGGGTTCTGACATTGATTTTTATCATTGAATTTCAGTCATTTTCCAACCAATATTTTTCAACACAAATACAATGTTGAAACATGCTTTTTGACGTTTATTCAATGTTAGGTTGTGACGTTGATTTGACCGTTGAAATTTGGTCATTTCCCTACTAGCATTCTCCAACACAAATACAAACGTCGAAACATCATTATTTTGGACAACGTTTAATCAATGTTTGGTTCTGATGTTGATATGACCATTGAAATTTGATAAATCTTTGCCCAATATTTTAAAACACTGACACAAGTTGAAAAAAGACACTTTTTGACAACGTTTCATCAATGTTGGGTTCTGATGTTGATTTGATCATTAATTTTTGGTCATTTCCCAACCAATATTCTTCAACACAAATACAATGTTGAAACAACATGCTTTTTGACAACGTTTATTCAAAGTTGGGTTATGACGTTGATGTGACCATTGAATTTTGGTAATTTCCTAACCAAAATTTTACAACACAAATAAGTTGAAACAACATCCTTTTTGATGGCGTCTCATCAATCTTCGGTTGTGACGTTGATTTGACCGTTGAAATTTGGTCATTTCCCAACCAACATTCTACAACACAAATACAACGTTGAAGCAACATGCTTTTTGACGGCGTTTAATCAATAGTAGGTTCTGAGGTGGATATGACCATTGAATTTTGGTAATTTCTTAACCAATATTCTACAACACAATTATGTTGAAACAACATTCTTTTTGAAAATGTTAAATCAATGTTGGATTCTGACATTGATTTGGTTGTTAAATTTTGGTCTTTTCCCAACCAGTATCCTTCAACACAAATACATCGTTGAAACAACATGCTCTTTGACGACGTTTAATCCATGTTGGGTTCTGACATTAATTTGATCACTGAATTTCGGTCATTTCCCAACCAGTATTCTACAACACAAATACGTCGTTGAAACATGCTCCTTGATGACCTTTAATCAATGTTGGGTTGTGACGTTGATCTGATCGTCGAAATCTGATCATTTCCCAACCATCAAGTTGGTCTCAACTTACAATATTTTGCAACGTTCTTTTAACGTCAGTTTTAAAGGACGTGGACGTATAATCAACGTATCAATGTCTTGTGCCTCCTGGGCTGACATCATCAAACAGATCAGTTGGATTAATCAGAGATGCCATCTCGGTGGAAGCCTTAAAGGTCTACTGAAATGAGATTTTTTTTTTAAACGGGTGTAGCAGGTCCATTCTGTGTCAAACTTGATAATTTCGCGATACTGCCATATTTTTCCTGAAAGGATTTAGTAGAGAACATCCACGATAAAGTTCTCAACTTTTGGTCGCTAATAAAAAAAAATCCTTTCCTTTACCGAAAGTAGCAGACGATCTACGCGTGACGTCACGGGTTGTAGGGCTCCTCACATCCTCACATTGTTTACAATCATAGCCAGCAGCAGCTAGAGCTATTCGGGCAGAGAAAGTGACAATTTCCCCATTAAATTGAGCGAGGAGGAAAGATTCGTGGATGAGGAAATTTAGAGTGAAGGACGAGAAAAAAAAAAAAGGCGATTGCAGTGGGAGCGATTCAGATGTTATTAGACACATTTACTAGGATAATTATGGAAAATCCCTTATCTGCCTATGGTGTTGCTAGTGTTTTAGTGAGATTAAATAGTACCTGAAAGTCGGAGGGGTGTGTTGACGCCAGAGTCTCTGAGGGAAGCCACGGCAGCTGCAGCAGGACGGAAGCTCGCCTAATGTCTCCGGTAAGAGGCGACTTATTACCACAATTTTCCCACCAAAAACTGCCGGTTGACATGTAGTCGGGATCCATGTTTGCTTGACCTTTCTGATCCCTAGTAAAGCTTCATCTTCGGGAATTTTCAACAAGGAAACACCGGCTGGAGCTTCCCACCTCCATCTTTCTACTTTGACTTCTCCATTATTAATTGAACAAATTGCATAAGATTCAGCAGCACAGATGTCCAGAATACTGTGTAATTATGCGATTAAAGCAGACTACTTATAGCTTGGATCGGGCTGGAATATAATGCCCGCTACAACCGGTGACGTCAAACGCACGCGTCGTCATACCGCGACTTTTTCAACACGACACTTTGCGGAAAATTTAAAATTGTATTTATTAAACTAAAAAGGCCGTATTGGCATGTGTTGCAATGTTAATATTTCATCATTGATATATAAACTATCAGACTGTGTGGTCGGTAGTAGTGGGTTTCAGTAGGCCTTTAATGTCTAAGTCTAAACTTATTTATGTACTCTAGCTTTTAAATAGACTCTGTTATATACTAGTTGACCTGCCGCTTCTCTTTTTTTTTTGTCCCCGCTTGCATGGAGAGGTGACTGTCATGAGCTGTTGCCCGCGTCATGGCTTGGTTTATGTTTTTGTGTTATCGTTCCTGTGTTTCAGTCTAGTTGGGTTCCCCATGTGCTTGTTAGTACTATTGGATGCACCTGTGTCTTGCCTTGGCCCTGCTTTCCTCCATTCCACTCCCTCCTTCATCTTGTCTTGAGACAAGTTGACCTGCCGCTTCTCTTCTTTTTTTTTGCCCCCGCTTGCATGGAGAGGTTACTGTCATGAGGTTACTGTCATGGCTTGGATTATATTTTTGTGTTATCATTCCTGTGTTTCAGTCTAGTTGGGTTCCCCATGTGCTTGTTAGTACTATTGGTTCCACCTGTGCCTTGCCTTGGCCCTGCTTTCCTCCATTCTACTCTCTCCTTCATCTTGTCTTGAGTCCAGTTGACCTGCCGCTTCTCTTTTTTTTGCCCCCGCTTGCATGGAGAGGTTACTGTCATGAGCCGTTGCCCGCGTCATGGCTTGGTTCATGTTTTTTGTGTTATCGTTCCTGTGTTTCAGTCTAGTTGGGTTCCCCATGTGCTTGTTAGTACTATTGGTTCCACCTGTGCCTTGCCTTGGCCCTGCTTTCCTTCATCTTGTCTTGAGTCCAGGTATAATCAGTCATCGAATCCGTCAGTGTATTTAGTTCTTTAGTAAGTATGTAAATTGTTAGAATAAACCTCTTGAACGGCACTAAAGTAGTTCTTCGTCCCTGCAATTGGGTCCTCCTCACCAAGCCTCCACATCTCCAACCGTCGCAGTTACCAGATGACCACGGATAAACCCTAGAGAGATACTAGTCTGGAGGAGGTGCTAGATGTTTCAATTCATGACCCAGTGAGACATAGATGGAGATCTTTTACGACTATCTGCTTTCACCCAATGGACTCGACTGTCACATTAGGGTTGGACAATATTCCACGAACCTTCCCAAAGTTTCTGTTTTCGGGTTTTGAGTTTGTCCTTGGCCCGGATGTTGGTTCGGAACAATGATGTCATCGTGGTTTGCTCAGCCCTTTGAGGCACCTGAGATTAAGGGCTATATTAATAATCTTTGATTGATTGACCGTTATTTGTATACGGTTTACGAAGGCAAGACGAGAATTTGTCCTGAGAACCAGAAAACCAAAAATCAGAACTCCCAGAGTAGAGGTAATCCAGACTAGGGTGTGTTCTGGTAAATATGTAAGAAAGACAACTGTTGAGGAACTTAAATAACTGAACACAGAACTCAAATAGTGAGAGACAGAACCAAGTATTTGACTGGGACATAATTGAGGCACACCAGCTCATTTATGTCTATTTTTTTCCTCCAAGTTAAGATCGGGAAAAAGGGACAACCGTGAGCCAATTCTGAAATCTCACTCTGCGCCTCAATGTGAGACTTATTTCTAAAGGAGACTCCTTGGATAAGAATGAGGAAACCACGTTGGTCTCCATTAGTGCTCACTTATGTCTCGGAGATATAATCAAGACGCTATTGCCTTGTCTGCAAATGGTTCGAATGTGGCAAGCATCTCACGGGGGTTTGATAAGATGAAATCGACTTTCCAAATTCCGAGTTCACTGAAAAATGGAAAGACATTTTGCTAGGTGTTGGTCGACTCCTGCTTTAATTTGCATGGCTTTTGTGGAAAAAGTCACAGTAGGCATATTTGAGTAAAGATTTATTGTAACTCGCTCACAAATTTGGCCTAGCACGGAAGCTAATTAGCGATCGTTAACCAGCTGATACATGGTAATATGGCAAAAAACTATGACATATAACCAGTGTTCGGGAAATTACTTTTAAAAAGTAGTAAATTGGGCCGGGTTTGGTTTTGGAATTTGAATTGTATTAGTATGCTGTTATTGTGTATTTTTTTTTTCGGATTGATTAATAAAATAAAAAATAAATTAAAAATAGTAGTACATTATAGTTGTTTGTTTACAGAACTGAATTACTCTTTATATTGAATTACTAGGGTAGAATGTGTTCAATAAAAATATTACGCTAATGCAGTTGCAAACTGCCGAGTTTCTCTTGTTATATTCTTATTTTACCGTTAAATTTTTATCCCCATTGTTGCTTTTTATTTTTATTCTTATTGTAATTTGTTTTCTATTTCATCTCAATTTATACCGCCATCATTTACTTTGTACTTCTTATTGATTATCATTATTATTAATTAAACTCTACTCTGTACACTGCTGCTGGAAATTAAATAATAAAGTACTATCCATCTATCTATATCTATCTTGAGAGACGTTTCATGAGAGCAGAGTGTGTGTGTGCCTTTAAGAGGCGGTGCCTGTTGCCGAGTGACGCGTGACCTCATCAAGAGCGCATTTATAGTAGCAGTGATGGCAACTCTATCAAATCCGTTCACCGGATTACAAGCTCATCACTCCAAACATGGATTTTTTGTTCATTATTCGCTCGTAGTAGTAGTGTGTTTTTCTATGTGTACTTACATGTTGTGTGTTGTTTGCTGTGTGATGTTGCTTATTTTTAAAATCAAATACATTTTACTGTGGTGATAGTTGTTGCTTTCAGTCATAAAAAGTCACTTCCTGCATTGAACTTGCTGTGCTTTTCACAGTCTTGTTGACATCAAACCACGTTAAAAAGTAGCGTGCAGAGCTTTGACTTACCTGGACAGGTGTATATATATATAATATATATATTTACAGCCCGGCCAACATTTTTTTAATTGTTATTTTGAAGAATTCATCTGAATGTGCATGTTAGAAATGTCACATGTTAAATGTGTAAATATTAAATGTATAAATATCAGTTTACTGTACTGTGCCAACTGTGCTACTAGATGACATATAATGATGTATTTTCTAATGTGTCATTGAAAATAAAATAGCAAAGTCCATTTGACTGTCATCTCTTTTAATTATGAGACACAATTGTGTCAAAGTCCTGATTTTTAAAATTTTATTTCATGCTTGAAATAAGAACATTTTACTTTGAAAAAGCAGTTTTATACTTGTGAGTGTTGATGACACAGCTTTGCAACAGTTGATAGTCTAGTTTCAAGCATGTTTTACTCAATATAGGTCATCAAATCTCAGCTTTTGCAGTGTATATAGTATAATATTTAATATAATACACATTCAGAACATTTGTTCTCAGGACTGCACTGCGAAAACTGAAATATAAGTAAGATTAAATATCTCAAATAAGGGTGATATTTGCTTATTTTCTGTCTGATGAAATAATTCTTCTCACTAAGCCGATTTTGTCTTACAATTTTACTTGTTTTACGGGTTTTGGTCCTAAAAGATCTCAGTAAGATATTGCAGCTTGAAGCTGAGATTTGATGACCTATATTGAGTAAATTGTGCTTGAAACTAGAATATCAACTGTTGAAAAGCTGTGAAATCAACACACACAAGTATAAAACTACTTTTTTCAAGTCTTTTCTTACTTCAAGCATGAACAAAAAACAAAACATGATGCCGAGCGCATATCATTATGTCAAGATAATGGCACTGGCATTTACTCAATTTAAGAATATTTCTCAACATATTGAGCAAAAATGTCTCTTTTTTTTCAACCAAGAAAAGTGTTTTTTATTAGTGGGAATATACTTATTTTAAAGTATATTTGGGTTCATTGAAGGTACAAAATTTAATTGTTTTAGAAAGTCTTGAATTTTCTTGTTCTATTGGCAGATCATTTTGCTTAGTTCAAATAAAATACCCCTCACTTTTGTATTTTTTTTCTTGTTTTTGAACACTGCACTATGTACTGTGCACTATACCTTCTTTTTGCACTATTTTTTAATTCTTTCCTTCCTATGTTTTGCATATTTATAGACTGTCGCACTGACACTGGAGTTGCTTTTAATCTCATTGTGCCTCTGCATAGTCACAATAAAAGGCATTATATCCTATTCTATTCATTTTATTCCCTCTGTAGAAAATGTGCTGAACCAAATCTCCTCGGAATTGCGTGATTCACGGGAATGACTATTTTGGTCTAACAACAAACATAATTCTGGGAAGAAAAACGACCGTATTTTTTTGCGCTATAGAGCACCCACTTTTTAAAAAAATCCATAAATAAGCTGCACCTGACTATAAGGCGGAGATATATACGTTGTGAAAATAGTTATTTACAAATATTTTTTTAATAATTATTTAAATACCTTAATTAGTTCTAAAATGTGTCGGTAGCAGGGCAGTAAAACAGCTGATTAAACAAAACAGAAGTCATCGGCAAAAAGTCATTTTGATAGTAGGCTAATATAGACAGCACGCTTACGTCATGTGTTGTCTTCACTTTTAATTTTTTGCGGCTCGACATAGATTAGTTTTTGTATTTTCGGTCCAATAGATAGATAGTACTTTATTTATTCCGTCAGGAGAGTTCCTTCAGGAAAATTAAAATTTTCAGCACAATCCCATTCAAGTTTAGACAAACATTACAGGGAGACAGAACAGGATCGCTGACGGGTCTGCCGGCTTCCAGCGCCCCTTACAAAAAAGATGAGATAAAGGTAAACAAAGGAGGGGAGGGGGGGAGAAAAAAATAGAAGATTTAAATAAAATTAAAAAAATCGGTCTTTGCCTGGGCCCTGGAGAGGAGGTGCAGACTGAGGCCAAGGGAAAAAAACAAATAAATAAAAAAAATAAAAAAAACAACTCATAACCATGGTACACATCCCTCTTCCATGTGTGTAAGAGGGAAACATCAAACTTCAAAGAACACAGAGGACATTAAAGACATTAAAGCAGCAGATACAACCAGACACTTCTACATACAGCTATGAATAAAAAGTAAAATAAACATATATATATACATATATACAACATATATATATACATATATACAAACTCTTTTAATGTTTTTGGTTGCCGGCCCTTGAGCTGAGCAAACTGTTAAGTTTCATGTCAAGGCCTTAGTGGCCACATATGCATGGACCGCACCTTTTTAGCTCTTATTTCCAAAATTGTGTACATTACTGAATTGGGGTCTTATGGCCACTTATGTGGACACTTTTACTGCTGTCTGGTGGTGTCAAAAGTGTATCACATACAATGAAATTAGGAGAAAAAAAAGTGTAAAAATAACAATTAGCATGTCCTCACACATGAAGTACATATTTGTGTACTTATGGACTAAGCACCTCATATCAAAATATGTTTACATTTTTTTCTAATTTGGGTAAAATAAGCCCAAATAGCAAAGAGAAATAAAAAAAAATAAAAAAAGCATGTTAACAAACAGGCTGGGACTTAAGAGGTTAATGATCTCATTGATGAACATTTGTTGCACTTGAAGTGAGAATGTAGGTAGTGTTGAATCAGATCTGTAAATAAAAGTACGTACTGTTTGTCCAATGCAGTAAATGCAATTAGTTTGCCAAGCTTTGGGATAATTTCACACTTTGTATTGTTTCCAAACCCCAGAAAATCGACTCCAGATAACTCACGGTTCACATATTTGTTTATAGTTTAGCTATTTGTCATCACTACTGTTTGACTTTTCATTGTTTCCATTTGTCCAACTGTCAGTGGATTACTGGCACATCTGTGTCCGTTTTAGTCCAATAAGGAAACAACAACATGATGTTTTTTCAGGCTTCTGATTTATTTATTTTTCATTCTGATTATTTGGCCTGTTTTACAGCAGGGGGTCTCAAACTCACGACCTGCAAGCTCTATTTCAATAAGAGCTGGGAACAGTTTCAATGTTTAGATGCTTTTTTCTTTCAATAAACCTTGGGATTGTATTAATTTATTGTCAATTCTCGAAGTCTTACTCGTAAACGTAGCATAAAATATACACAATTGCGACAAAAATGAGAAAGAACATATTGCAATGATGATTTACTCGTTATATAGCACACTTACTTCAAAGTAGACACTAGATAGCAGTGAAAGCACAGTTGTTGTCAAATAACTGTATTGTTTATTTGAATGTAAATAACTATGGGTGTGGATCTTTGGTCTGGGTACCTGATGATTCCATTCAAAATCGATTCCTCGATTCAAACACATTTTTACAATGTATTGTATTGTTTAGTAACAATGATTAAACCTTTTCAAAATCGGTTGCAGATTACAAATTCTCTTTATGATTGTGTAGAGATGACCGAAACGCATATGTTAAAAAAATAATCAATATTTTAATAGGTGATGGAAACAGTTTCGATGTTAAAAGGCTTATTTTTTTCCAATAACATTGAATCAACTTGTGATTTTATTATGTTTTTGTCATTGTTCAAAGTCTTCCTTGTAAACTTGATATAAAAAGTACACGATTGCAACAAAAACTAAAAAAAGATTGTTGCATTGATGTCTCACTCGTTTTATAGAACACAGATTTAAAAGTAGGCAGTCAAAGCGCGGACGTTGTCAAATAAACTACTCTTTTAATTGACTGAAAATCATAGTTAGGGTGTCAATCTTTGAAACACATATTTTCAAAAACTGATACTTAAAAAATAAAGTAAAAAGAAACAATTTTAAAAGCAATAATTCAATAAGAGGTGGAAAAAGTTTAAATGTTACAAGGCTTATTTTTTTCAAACACATTGAATCAACTTGTGATGTTATTCGTTTTTTGTCATTGTTCAAAGTCTTCCTTGTAAACTTGATATAAAAAGTACACAGTTGCAGCAAAAACTAAAAATAATATGTTGCATTGATGTTTTACTCGTTTTATAGAACACATATTTAAAAGTAGGCAGTAAAAGCGCGGACGTTGTCAAACTACTCTTTTAATTGACTGAAAATCATTGTTAGGGTGTGAATCTTTGAAACACATATTTTTAAAAACTGATACTTAAAAAAATAACGTAAAAAAAAAAATATTTTTAAAATCAATAATTCAATTAGAGGTGGAAAAAGTTTCAATGTTAAAAGGCTTATTTTTTTCAATAACATTGAATCAACTTGTGATTTTATTAGTTTTTTGTCATTGTTCAAAGTCTTCCTTGTAAACTTGAGATAAAAAGTACACAATTGCAACAAAAACAAAAAAATAATCTTTTGCAGTGATGTTTTACTCGTTTTATAGAACACAGATTTAAAAGTAGGCAGTAAAGCGCGGACGTTGTCAAATAAACAACTCTTTTAATTGACTGAAAATCATAGTTAGGGTGTGAATCTTTGAAACACATATTTTCAAAAACTGATACTTAAAAAAATAACATAAAGGTATTTTTAAAATCAATAATTCAATAAGAGGTGGAAAAAGTTTCAATGTTAAAAGGCTTATTTTTTTCAATAACAATGAATCAACTTGTGATTTTATTAGTTTTTTGTCATTTTTCAAAGTCTTCCTTGTAAACTTGATATAAAAAGTACAGGATTGCAACAAAAACTAAAAATATCTGTTGCAATGATGTTTTACTCGTTTTATAGAACACAGATTTAAAAGTAGGCAGTAAAAGCGCAGACGTTGTCAAATAAACTACTCTTTTAATTGACTGAAAATCATAGTTAGGGTGTGAATCTTTGAAAAACATATTTTCAAAAACTGATGCTTAAAAAATAACGTTAAAAAAGTATTTTTAAAATCAATAATTCAATAAGAGGTGGAAAATGTTCAATATTAAAAGGCTTATTTTTTTCAATAACATTGAATCAACTTGTGAATTTATTCGTTTTTTGTCATTGTTCAAAGTCTTCCTTGTAAACTTGATATAAAAAGTACACGATTGCAACATAAACTAAACATAATATATTGCATTGATGTTTTACTCGTTTTATAGAACACAGATTTAAAAGTAGGCAGTAAAAACGCGGACATTGTCAAATAAACTACTCTTTTAATTGACTGAAAATCATAGTTAGGGTGTGAATCTTTGAAACACATATTTTCAAAAACTGATACTTAAAAAAATAACGTTAATTTTTTTTTTTTTAAATCAATTCAATAAGAGGTGGAAAAAGTTTCCATGTTTTGAGGCTTTTTTCCCCCCAATAGAATTGAATCAACTTACGATTGTATTAAATTGTCAATGTTCAAAGTCTTCCTTGCAAACCAAACTTAAAAAGTACACAATTGCAACATACACTAAAAATATGTTGCATTGATGTTTTACTCGCTTTATAGTACACAGATTTAAAAGTAGACACTAGATGGCAGTAAAAGCACAGTCGTTGTCAAATACCTGTACTCTTTTAATTGATTGAAACTCATTATTCAGGGTGTGAATTTTGAGTTGTGGTACCTAATGATTCAATTAAGAATCATTACTCGATTGAGACTGATTCTCGCTATTTATTATTTTGTGTAATAAATATAATAAAACAGGTTACAAGTTAGAACAGCCCTTTTTTAATTACATAGAGATGGCATAAAAAACATATTTTCAAAAACTGATTTAAAAAAAATAATGTAAACAATTTTTATTTTTAAAATCAATATTTCAATAAGTGGTGGAAACAGTTTCAATATTTAAAAGTTTATTTTTGTTTTTCAATAGCATCAAATCAACTTGTGACTGCATTACTTTGTTGTCAATGTTCGAATTTTCCTTTTAAACTTGACAAAAAAAATTACACGATCGTAACAAAAACAAAAAATAACCTTGCTTTGATGTTTTACTCATTTTGTAGCACATACATTTTAAAGTAGACACTAGATGGCAGTAAAAGCACAGTCGTTGTCAAATACCTGTACTCTTTTGTTTGAAACTCATAATCTTTAGTTTGGATATTTAATGATTCGATTCAGAATCAATTCTCAATTGAAACCTATTCTTCCAATGTAGTATTTTTTGTAATAATTATAATAAAATAAGTTACAGAACAACTCTTTTTTTGATTGCATGGCGATGGCCTAAAACATATTTTTATAAATGGATCCTTATAAAATGTGAACAATTGATTTTTGAAAATTAGGAATTGATTTAGAATCGGGACAAACAAGTATTGCAATTCGAATGTGATTTGTTGTGCACCTGTACTAATGATGGTAATAATTTTTAACATTTATAGTGAATAAACAGCACCAAAGACGCGATATATCCCCGTAAGTCTGAAAGGTAACCGGACCAAGCCTCGCAGATGCCACCTGGTGGTTGTTTAAGCACACTGCAGCTAGCCCTGGGAGGCCCCACTCCTTATTGCTGCAGTCACACGCAGAATTCTCACAGGAATAAGGCAAAAAGACATCATTAACTTCTTTGCGTGGATTACAATGGCATTCAAACTCACCTTCTAGTGTCTTTTCAAAAGTCAACTCAGTCATACTTCTGGTTGTGTCTTTGGTATTTTAAGAATCTGCAAAACAATATTATTCTAGGCTATAATAGGATTTCAACGCCATAAAATAAATTGCCTCCCTGCCAGTAAAAACCTTTTGAAAAGTTTGTTAAATGGCAGGACAGCAGGATTAATCACGGGAGAAACAAACATGTTCTAGTTCCCTGTTGATGAATGTGGACAGTGTACAAAATAAAGCAGTTACAGTTAATCAGTCGCAGTTTAAAATGCGTTCATGAAGTTTGAACTGGAAAATAAATGTTATATTGCAGGGAGGACTGTGTGGAAATCAAATGTCAATCAATCAATCAATCAACCAAAAATGTGCCTCAAAGGGTTTACAAACCACAACCATGAATAATAAAAAAAATGGGAACAATGAAAAAACCGCAACACCATTTTTCCTGCCATTTTTATTCTTTAATTGACAAATGTTTCAAATGCCTGATAATGTTCCGGTCCGTGAATTTTTTAACATGGACCCCGACTTAAAAAAGTTGGAAAGCGTATTTTCGGGTGTTACCATTTAGTGGTCAATTGTACGGAATATGTACTGTACTGTGCAATCTACTAATAAAAGTTTCAATCAATCAATCAAATCCTGTTTGATTTTTGGACTCCTACGCAGATCCGACACGAATCGTCACCCCCAAGAATCGGAAGCGGTACACCATTCAACCTAAATTCTCGATTTAAACCGGTTCTTGCAACGTAATAAAAAAAAAAAAAAACGTTTTCAAAATGACACTAAGATTTTGTAAATGTTTGTTTAAACGGTGTTTGCGGCATGGCAGTAAAACGGCTGATCGAACAAAACAGAAGTCATCGTCATGAACCCACTCGCTGCTCAGGCTCTGGCTCTCCAATCTTCGAAACAGACTCAACTCGTTGATTCCGAGTATCAGAAGTCGTAACAAAGCATGGTAGGTTACCTTCGAGCAACACATTTTTCTGACAAACACAGTTATGTCTCGAAGATTTCTTGTTTTAGTTTCGTCTTAAAGAGTCATTCACAGCTCCTCTCTGAGCTGCAACCTTATCGTGGTAGAGGAGTTTGCGTGTCCCAATGATCCTAGGAGCTATGTTGTCCGGGGGCATAAAGCCCCCTGGTAGGGTCTCCCAAGGCAAACAGGTTCTAGGTGAGGGATCAGACAAAGAGCAGCTCGAAGACCTTTATGAAGAAGAAACATCATGGACCCAGATTTCCCTCGCCCGGACGCGGGTCACCGGGGCCCCCCTCTCGAGCCAGGCCCGGAGGTGGGGCACGATGGCGAGCGCCTGGTGGCCGGGCCTGTTCCCATGGGGCCCGGCCGGGCACAGCCCGAAGAGGCAACGTGGGTCCCCCCTCCAATGGGCTCACCACCCATAGCAGGGGCCATAGAGGTCGGGTGCATTGTGAGCTGGGCGACAGCCGAAGGCAGGGCACTTGGCGGTCCGATCCTCGGCTACAGAAGCTAGCTCTTGGGACGTGGAACGTCACGTCACTGGGGGGGAAAGAGCCTGAGCTAGTGCGCGAAGTCGAGAAATTCCGGCTGGATATAGTCGGACTCACTTCGACGCACAGCAAGGGCTCTGGAACCACTTCTCTCGAGAGGGATTGGACCCTCTTCCACTCTGGCGTTGCCGGCAGTGAGAGGCGACGGGCTGGGGTGGCAATTCTTGTTTCCCCCGGCTCAAAGCCTGTACGTTGGAGTTCAACCCGGTGGACGAAAGGGTAGCCTCCCTCCGCCTTCGGGTGGGGGGACGGGTCCTGACTGTTGTTTGTGCTTATGCACCAAACAGCAGTTCAGAGTACCCACCCTTTTTGGGAACGCTCGAGGGAGTACTGGAAAGTGCTCCCCCGGGTGATTCCCTTGTCCTACTGGGAGACTTCAACGCTCACGTTGGCAACGACAGTGAAACCTGGAGAGGCGTGATTGGGAAGAATGGCCGCCCGGATCTGAACCCGAGTGGTGTTTTGTTATTGGACTTTTGTGCTCGTCACAGTTTGTCCATAACAAACACCATGTTAAAACATAAGGGTGTCCATATGTGCACTTGGCACCAGGACACCCTAGGCCGCAGTTCCATGATCGACTTTGTAGTTGTGTCATCGGATTTGCGGCCTCATGTTATGGACACTCGGGTGAAGAGAGGGGCGGAGCTTTCTACCGATCACCACCTGGTGGTGAGTTGGCTGCGATGGTGGGGGAGGATGCCGGACAGACCTGGGAGGCCCAAACGCATTGTGAGGGTCTGCTGGGAACGTCTGGCAGAGTCTCCTGTCAGACAAAGTTTCAATTCCCACCTCCGGAAGAACTTTGAACATGTCACGAGGGAGGTGCTGGACATTGAGTCCGAGTGGACCATGTTCCGCACCTCTATTGTCGAGGCGGCAGATCGGAGCTGTGGCCGCAAGGTAGTTGGTGCCTGTCGGGGCGGCAATCCTAAAACCCCTTGGTGGACACCAGCGGTGAGGGATGCAGTTAAGCTGAAGAAGGAGTCCTATCGGGTCCTTTTGGCTCATCGGACTCCGGAGGCAGTGGACAGGTACCGACAGGCCAAGCGGTGTGCAGCTTCAGCGGTCGCGGAGGCAAAAACTCGGACATGGGAAGAGTTCGGGGAAGCTATGGAAAACGACTTCCGGACGGCTTCGAAGCGATTCTGGACCACCGTCCGCCGCCTCAGGAAGGGGAAGCAGTGCACTATCAACACCGTGTATGGTGCGGATGGTGTTCTGCTGACCTCGACTGCGGATGTTGTGGACAGGTGGAAGGAATACTTCGAAGACCTCCTCAATCCCACCAACACGTCTTCCTATGAGGAAGCAGTGCCTGGGGAATCTGTGGTGGACTCTCCTATTTCTGGGGCTGAGGTCGCTGAGGTAGTTAAAAAGCTCCTCGGTGGCAAGGCCCCAGGGGTGGACGAGATCCGCCCGGAGTTCCTTAAGGCTCTGGATGCTGTGGGGCTGTCTTGGTTGACAAGACTTTGCAGCATCGCGTGGACATCGGGGGCGGTACCTCTGGATTGGCAGACCGGGGTGGTGGTTCCTCTCTTTAAGAAGGGGGACCGTAGGGTGTGTTCCAACTATCGTGGGATCACACTCCTCAGCCTTCCCGGTAAGGTTTATTCAGGTGTACTGGAGAGGAGGCTACGTCGGATAGTCGAACCTCGGATTCAGGAGGAACAGTGTGGTTTTCGTCCTGGTCGTGGAACTGTGGACCAGCTCTATACTCTCGGCAGGGTTCTTGAGGGTGCATGGGAGTTTGCCCAACCAGTCTACATGTGCTTTGTGGACTTGGAGAAGGCATTCGACCGTGTCCCTCGGGAAGTCCTGTGGGGAGTGCTCAGAGAGTATGGGGTATCAGACTGTCTTATTGTGGCGGTCCGTTCCCTGTACGATCAGTGCCAGAGCTTGGTCCGCATTGCCGGCAGTAAGTCGAACACATTTCCAGTGAGGGTTGGACTCCGCCAAGGCTGCCCTTTGTCACCGATTCTGTTCATAACTTTTATGGACAGAATTTCTAGGCGCAGTCAAGGCGTTGAGGGGTTCCGGTTTGGTAACCGCAGGATTAGGTCTCTGCTTTTTGCAGATGATGTGGTCCTGATGGCTTCATCTGACCGGGATCTTCAGCTCTCGCTGGATCGGTTCGCAGCCGAGTGTGAAGCGACCGGAATGAGAATCAGCACCTCCAAGTCCGAGTCCATGGTTCTCGCCCGGAAAAGGGTGGAGTGCCATCTCCGGGTTGGGGAGGAGACCCTGCCCCAAGTGGAGGAGTTCAAGTACCTAGGAGTCTTGTTCACGAGTGAGGGAAGAGTGGATCGTGAGATCAACAGGCGGATCGGTGCGGCGTCTTCAGTAATGCGGACGTTGCACCGGTCCGTTGTGGTGAAGAAGGAGCTGAGCCGGAAGGCAAAGCTCTCAATTTACCGGTCGATCTACGTTCCCATCCTCACCTATGGTCATGAGCTTTGTGTCATGACCGAAAGGATAAGATCACGGGTACAAGCGGCCGAAATGAGTTTCCTCCGCCGTGTGGTGGGGCTCTCCCTTAGAGATAGGGTGAGAAGCTCTGCCATCCGGGAGGACCTCAAAGTAAAGCCGCTGCTCCTTCACATCGAGAGGAGCCAGATGAGGTGGTTCGGGCATCTGGTCAGGATGCCACCCGAACGCCTCCCTAGGGAGGTGTTTAGGGCACGTCCAACCGGTAGGAGGCCACGGGGAAGACCCAGGACACGTTGGGAAGACTATGTCTCCCGGCTGGCCTGGGAACGCCTCGGGATCCCCCGGGAAGAGCTAGACGAAGTGGCTGGGGAGAGGGAAGTCTGGGTTTCCCTGCTTAGGCTGTTGCCCCCGCGACCCGACCTCGGATAAGCGGAAGATGATGGATGGATGGATAGAATCATTCACAATCGTAGGGCGTGGCGAAGTTGAGAGTGGCTGTGCCAGCAACCTGAGGGTTCCTGGTTCAATCCCCACCAGCTACCATCCTTGTCACAGCTGTTGTGTCCTTGAGCAAGACACTTGACCATTGCTCCTGATGGGTGGTGGTTAGGGCCTTGCATGACAGCTCCCACCATCAGTGTGTGAATGTGTGTGTGAATGGGTAAATGTGGAAATAGTGTCAAAGCGCATTGAGTTCCTTAAAGAGGTACAAACGCGCTATACAAGTACAACCCATTTACCATTTACCACATATATTTTTATATTTTTTTTAGACATATCACAATGTTCGCTTTTCCCTTCAACAACAAACTTGAATAATCAAGTAGCAGCAATGCTCAGTGCTAAACCAGAAATACAAACTACAGCTTACTGAACGTTGTCTGCTCTCACTGGGAGGCCTACTGATGGGATTCTTATATATCCCCGTTTAGATGAAGAATCATTCATAAATAGAGATGTCCGATAATAATGGACTGCCGATATTATCGGCCGATAAATGCTTTAATACATATCGGAAATTATCGGTATCTGTTTCAAAAAGTACAATTTACGGAGTGGTACACAGGCGTGTGGAAGAGTACAGCACGCCAATAAATCTAAGGCTTTTCACACACAAATGAATGCAAGGCATACTTTGTCAACAGCCATACAGGTCACACTGTGGGTGGCCGTATAAACAACTTAAACACTGTTGCAAATATGCGCCACACTGTGAACCCAAAACAAACAAGAATGACAAACACATTTCGGGAGAACATCCGCACCGTAAGGCTTTTCACACACACAAACAAATGAATGCAAGCACACTTGGTCAACAGCCATACAGGTCACACTGTGGGTGGCCGTATAAACAACTTAAACACTGTTGCAAATATGCGCCACACTGTGAACCCACACCAAACAAGAATGACAAACACATTTCGGGCGAACATCCGCACCGTAACACAACATAAACACAACAGAACAAATACCAGGAACCCCTTACAGCACTAATTCTTCCGGGACGCTACAGTATACACCCCCCGTTGCCCCGCCTACCTCAACCTCTTCATGCTCTCTCGGGGAGAGCATGTCTCCAGTTCCAAACTGCTGTTTTGAGGCATGTTAAAGATAATAATGCACTTTGTGACTTTAATAATAAACATGGCTATGGCAGTGCCATGTTGGCATTTTTTTTTTCCATAACTTGAGTTTATTTATTTTGGAAAACTTTGTTAGGTTGTTTAATGCGTCCAGCAAAACAAAATTAAGCACAATAATGTGTTAATTTCACGAG
The DNA here is from genome assembly GCF_033978795.1 of Nerophis ophidion. Lineage (NCBI taxonomy): Eukaryota > Metazoa > Chordata > Actinopteri > Syngnathiformes > Syngnathidae > Nerophis > Nerophis ophidion. Next base: position 13,390,827 of record NC_084634.1, read on the forward strand.
TGTTTAAATCGGTATCGGTTGATATTGGAATCAGTAATTAAGATTTGGACAATATCGGATATCGGCAAAAAATACATTATCGGACATCTTTTAATGCAATGTTCCTTACAAATCTGTGATGAGTTGGCTACTTGTCCAGGGTGTACGCCACCTTCCGCCTGAATGCAGTTGAGATAGGCTCCAGCACCCCCTGCGATACCGAACGGGACAAGCGGTAGAAAATGGATGGATGGATGGTCTTCTTAAAAATGGTAGAGCATCCCCACCTCCTTGTTCCAACTTCGGTCATGGCTACGGTCGTCACCTGGCCACTGCAACACGGCCACGACGTGGAAATACTTCATCGCATCCTGGGGTTACTCCTCTCTCGGCAGGTTAACCCGCCAAAAACTTGGTCGACTATGACCTTTGCCAGGTGTTGTTAGCATCGCGTGTCCCGTTCATGTGGAGCTGATAAAGAAAGAGAAGTGCATCAATAAAGTTCACGTCCACTTAGCTTTAAGTACCTCGCCGGTTCCTATCGAATGCAAATACCGATACTAACAATGAGAATTAAAGGTAATAACAATGAAGACATCTACCTATTCGGAATCATGGTAACGTAATAATCCTCGCCCTGGTCTGTCGACAAATACGAAAGAACGAGCAGGGCTGGGGGCACTCTGTCTTTTGTGGTTTCTGGACTGATAACAGAACCGGGGTAACATCTTGGAGAAGCTTCCGCTCTGCAAGGCGAAATCATGATCGATTCCGGAGGGCTGGAAAGGGCAAAAAAACAGTGCGTTTACTGACCCAAAACCAAAACAGTCCATATCCACGATTCAACCCCCTCGGCATTGGCCTTGGCAGGGCCATGCAGTGAACCTTGCCCCCCCACCCGTGAGACCATTGCTGACCCCCTTCCCCTGTTTTTTCTTCAAAGACACTCGGGATGTTAACTCCGCTTCCGTGAAGCTGAACGAAGCGACTTCCAGGCTTAAGTACGAACCGTGTTTCCATATGAGTTGGGAAATTGTGTTGGATGTAAATATAAACGAAATACAATGATTTGCAAATCCTTTTCCACCCATATTCAATTGAATGCACTACAAAGACAAGATATTTGATGTTCAAACTCTTTTGCAAATAATAATTAACTTAGAATTCCATGGCTGCAACACGTGCCAAAGTAGTTGGGAAAGGGCATGTTCACCACTGTGTTACATCACCTTTTCTTCTAACAACACTCATTAAACGTTTGGGAACTGAGGAAACTAATTGTTGAAGCTTTGAAAGTGGAATTCTTTCCCATTCTTGTTTTATGTAGAGCTTCAGTCGGTCATCAGTCCGGGGTCTCCACTGTCGTATTATACGCTTCATAATGTGCCACACATTTTCTGGACTGCAGAGGAATACCCACACTCTTTTTTTTTTTTTACGAAGCCAATGTGCTGAATGTGGCTTGGTATTGTCTTGCTGAAATAAGCAGGGGCGTCCAAGAAAAAGACGACGCTTAGATGGCAGCATATGTTGTTCCCAAACCCACATAGTCATTCATATTGACATCCCACTGGGTTGTAAGTTTTTTCTTGCCTTTTTCTGGGCTCTGAACCGAGGATGCCGTCATGGCTCGTGCAGCCCTTTGAGACACTTGGGATTTAGGGGTATGTAAATTAACATTGATTGATTGACATTAATATTTCTTTTTTTTTTATTACCGTTTTCGGTGCTCCGTGGTTTTCCTTCGGCATGTTATTTGTTTTACTCGACTTCAGCTTTGCGGAGGAAACTTTGTATCGCAGAAAAAAAAACTGGAAAAAAGTTGCGTATGTGCAAAAAATGGACCGCGCGTTTTCAAACCGCATGCCGATGCGTCTGATGAATATTTCTCCCCAAAAATTATTGACAGTGTGCAACCTCAACTAGCACTCCTCTTGGGAGAGAACGGGCAGAACTAATACATTTTACATGCAGAGCCGAGACTCCACGGAACGTGTTTGCAGCATTTGTGCCGATAGCAGATTTAACAAGATTGGAATTCTAAGCAGAGAACAAAGAGATTTTTTTTTTGTGTCTCTTTTTCAGACTGGAAACAAGATTTTGACCGGCATGCGTGTGACTGATTGGCACCGATGCCCGCCCGTGGCAGTTTGGATACAAAGATGAATAAATTAGAGATTGTGTTTTCACGGCCGCGCGGCATCGAACGCCGTCGGGCCGTTGGAACAAAGCCACCTGCTGCTGGTCACAAAGCTGGCGCTCGTCTGTCGTTCCTCCTCTCGCGTTTTTCTGTTGATATTAGGTTTGCGCCACAGAGATTTCTCGAACCATAAAACGCCGTCATCTCGGGATCCAATGAGGCGAGATAAAGAAACGGACAAAAGAGCTGAATCTAATTGGAGAAATTACAACATACAAACACACTAATTGAGCGACTTTGAGGCTTATGGACAAAACACACACCCGTGGACTATGTATGTATGTATGTATGTATGTGTGTGTGTGTGTGTGTGTGTGTGTGTGTGTGTGTGTGTGTGTGTGTGTGTGTGTGTGTGTGTGTGTGTATGTGTTAGGAAATTGTGTTAGATGTAAATATAAATGGAAAAATATGATTTGCAAATCATTTCAACCCATATTCAATTGCCCTCCCGGTAACAGTTCGAGATGCCACCTCAGTAGAAGCATTTAAGTCTCTCCTTAAAACTCATTTGTATACTCTAGCCTTTAAATAGACTCCCTTTTTAGACCAGTTGATCTGCCGTTTCTTTTCTTTTTCTTCTATGTCCCACTCTCCTTTGTGGAGGGAGTCCGGTCCGATCCGGTGGCCATGTACTGCTTGCCTGTGTATCGGCTGGGGACATCTCTGCGCTGCTGATCCGCCTCCGCTTGGGATGGTTTCCTGCTGGCTCCGCTGTGAACGGGACTCTCGCTGCTGTGTTGGATCCGCTTTGGACTGGACTCTCGCGACTGTGCTGGATCCATTATGGATTGAACTTTCACAGTATCATGTTAGACCCGCTCGACATCCATTGCTTTCCTCCTCTCCAAGGTTCTCATAGTCATCATTGTCACCGACGTCCCACTGGGTCATTATTTTCACCGACGTCCCACTGGGTGTGAGTTTTCCTTGCCCTTATGTGGGCCTACCGAGGATGTCGTAGTGGTTTGTGCAGCCCTTTGAGACACTAGTGATTTAGGGCTATATAAGTAAACATTGATTGATTGATTGATATGCTACAACAGGGGTCACCAACCTTTTTGAAACCAAGAGCTACTTCTTGGGTATTGATTAATGTGAAGGGCTACCAGTTTGATACACACTTAAAAAAATTGCCAGAAATAGCCAATTTGCTCAATTTACCTAATATATATATATATATATATATATATATATATATATATATATATATATATATATATATATATATATAGTAAAACATGGGTATTTCTCTGTCATTCTGTCGTATTTTTTTGTCCTTTTATGGAAGGTTTTTGTAGAGAATAAACACTTAATTGAACGGATTAAAAGAAGAGAAAACAGGGAAAAAAATGAAAATTAAATTTTGAAACAAAGTTTATCTTCAATTTCGACTCTTTAAAATTCAAACTTCAACCGATAAAAAGTAGAGAAAAACTAGTTAATTCGAATCTTTTTGAAAAAATTAAAAAAAAGAATTCATGGAACATCATTAATTTTTTCCTGATTAAAATTAATTGTAGAATTTTGATGACATGTTTTAAATAGGTTAAAATCCAATCTCCATTTTGTTAGAATTTATAACAAATTGGACCAAGCTATATTTCTAATAAAGACAAATCATTATATATTCTAGATTTTCCAGAACAAAAATTTTAAAAGAAATGCTGAAGACTTCGAAATAAGATTTAAATTTGATTCTACAGATTTTTTAAATTTGCCAGAATAACTTTTTTGAATTTTAATCATAAGTTTGAAGAAATATTTCACAAATATTGTTCGTCGAAAAAACAGAAGCTAAAATCAAGAATTAAATTAAAATGTATTTATTATTCTTTACAATAAAAAAAATAAATTTACTTGAACATTGATTTAAATTGACAGGAAAGAAGAGGAAGGAATTTAAAAAGTAAAAAGCTATATGTTTTTAAAAATCCTAAAATCATTTTTAAAGTTGTATTTTTTGACTAAAATTGTCTTTCTGAAAGTTATAAGAAGCAAAGTAAAAACAATAAATGAATTTATTTAAACAAGTGAAAACCAGTCTTTAAAATATTTTCTTGGATTTTCAAATTCTGTTGAGTTTTGTGTCTCTTAGAATTAAAAATGTCAAGCAAAGCGAGACCAGCTTGCTAGTAAATAAATACAATTTAAAAAATAGAGGCAGCTCACTGGTAAGTGGTGCTATTTGAGCTATTTTTAGAACAGGCCAGCGGGCGACTCATCTGGTCCTTACGGGCTACCTGGTGCCTGCGGGCGCCACGTTGGTGACCCCTGTGCTACAAAGACAACATATTTGATGTTAAAACAGATAAACGTTTTTTATTTTGCAAATAATCATTAACTTTAGAAATTGATGCCAGCAACACGTGACAAAGAAGTTGGGAAAGGTGGCAATACATACTGATAAAGTTCAGAAATACTCATCAAACACTTATTTGGAACGTCCCACAGGTGTGCAGGCTAATTTGGAACAGGTGAGTGTCATGATTGGGTATAAAAGCATTTTACATGAAATGCTATGTCATTCACAGACGAGGATGGGGTGAGGGTCACCAATTTGTAAGCGAATTGTCGAACACTTTTAGAACATTTCTCAACGAGCTATTGCAAGGAATTTAGGGATTTTACCATCCACAGTCCGTAAAATCATCAAAAGGTTCAGAGAATCTGGAGAAATCACTGCACGTAAGCGATTATATTGTGGACCTTTGATCCCTCTGGCGGTACTGCATCGAAAACCGACATCGGTGTGTAAAGGACATCACCACATGAGCTCAGGAACACTTCATAAGACCACTGTCAGTAACTACATCTGTTGGTTGCTACATCTGTAAGTGCAAGTTAAAACTCTACTATGCAAAGCAAAACCCATTTATCAACAACACCAAGGAACGCCGCTGGCTTGGCTGGGCCCGAGCTCATCTAAGATGGACTGATGCAAAGTGTAAATGTGTTCTGTGGTCTGACGAGTCCACATTTCAAGTTATATTTGGAAACTGTGGACGTGGTGTCCTCCAGAACAAAGAGGAAAATAACCATCCGGATTGTCATACGCG
>NC_084634.1:13401061-13406061 GCF_033978795.1 Nerophis ophidion
AAAATGTTCAAAATACCGACCCAGGTTCGAGTCCCACAAGTCCCGCCGCCGGCCGCGCAAGGTCCCGGGATGCCCGAAATGTCCATAACACACCCAGCCGAGGCCCACGGGGAGGGGGGATAAAAGTTGTAAAAGTTGGCAAAAGTCCCAAAAATTTTCAAAATACCTACCCAGGTTCGAGTCCCACATGGAACTCGGCTGGGTGTGTTATGGACATTTGGGGCATCCCGGGACTTATTTTTAGGTATTTTTGGGTTAATTGAGGTTAGCTAATTAGGGACCGCAATGTCCCTATCGGTACAATAGGCACAGAGGACCCTATTGTATTTCGTATTCCGCACCTTTGCGCCATAATTTGACCCCTTTAACATGCTTCAAAACTCACCAAATTCCACACACACATTGGTATGGCAAACTTTCCCAACTTATTAAGCAATCAAACCCCAAAAATCAAAATTGCGCTCTAGCGCCCCCTAGGAAAAAAAAAACCAGACTGCTTGTAACTTCCGTTAGCAATGTCGAAGAGACATGAAACAAAAAACCTCTATGTAGGACTGACTTAGACCTACATTTCATAATTTTACCCTCTAGGGCAAAAACCCCTTCAAAACAAAATGTTCCTAAAAAAATGCTATTTTTGCCTCTTTGAGCTGTAATTTGACCCTCTTAAAATGCTTCAAAACTCACCAAACTGGACACACACACACATCAGGACTGGTGAAAATTGCAATCTAATAAAAAACATAAAAAAACCCTCAAAATTGCGCTCTAGCGCAGTTTTGGAATAAAACACAGAAATAACTGCTCCTAGGAAGAAAACACAGACAAAACTGCTTGTGACTTCCAGTAGGAATGTCTGAGAGACATAAAACAAAAACCTCTATGTAGGACTCACTTGGACCTAAATTTCAATAATTGACTTTCTTCAGAAAAAATCAACAGGAAGTTGGCATTTACCCCTTCAAAACAAAAGTTTTGTAAAAACCCGTCACCTTTTTTCAAACTTTATCTCCTCTAAGCGCATTTGTCGTTTCGGCTTCTAACTCGTACAGCAAAGGGATTGGATTCCTTCTGATTAAAAGTTATTCACAGAGTTTTAATTACTGGTCCGGTTTTGATTTTACGCGCCTTCGAAGAACCCCTGTGCAAAGTTTCCTAAAAAATTTAATTTTTGCCTCTTAGAGCTGTAGTTTGACCCCCTTAAAATGCTTCAAAGTGCAAGTTAAAGCTCTACCATGCAAAGCAAAAGCCATTTATCAACAACATCCAGAAACGCCGAGCTGTCATTTGACCCCCTTAACATACTTCAAAACTCACCAAATTTTACACACACATTGGTATGGCAAACTTTCCCAACTTATTAAGCAACCAAACCCCAAAAATCAAAATTGCGCTCTAGCGCTCCCTAGGAAAAAAAAAAAACAGACTGCTTGTAACTTCCGTTAGCAATTTCGAAGAGACATGAAACAAAAAACCTCTATGTAGGACTGACTTAGACCTACATTTCATAATTTTACCCTCTAGGGCAAAAATCAACAGGAAGTTGGCAGAAACCCCTTCAAAACAAAATGTTCCTAAAAAAATGCTATTTTTGCCTCTGAACTGTAATTTGACCCTCTTAAAATGCTTCAAAACTCACCAAACTGGACACACACATCAGGACTGGCGAAAATTGCGATCTAATAAATTTTTTTTTTTAAAAACCCTCAAAATTGCGCTCTAGCGCAGTTTTGGAATAAAACACAGAAATACCTGCTCCTAGGAAGAAAACACAGACAAAACTGCTTGTGACTTCCAGTAGGAATGTCAGAGAGACATAAAACAAAAACCTCTATGTAGGACTCACTTAGACCTACATTTTAATAATTGACATTCTTCAGCAAAAATCAACAGGAAGTTGGCATTTACCCCTTCAAAACAGAAGTTTTGTAAAAACCCGTCACCTTTTTTCAAACATTATCTCCTCTAAGCGCATTTGTCGTTTTGGCTTCCAACTCGCACAGGAAAGAGATTGGATTCCTTCTGATTAAAAGTTATTCACAGAGTTTTAAACACTGGTTCGGTTTTGATTTTACACGCCTTCGAAGAGCACTGTGCAAAGTTTCCTAAAAAATTAAATGTTTGCCTCTTTGAGCTGTAGTTTGACCCCCTTAAAATGCTTCAAAGTGCAAGTTAAAGCTCTACCATGCAAAGCAAAAGCCATTTCTCAACAACATCCAGAAACGCCGAGCTGTCATTTGACCCCCTTAACATACTTCAAAACTCACCAAATTTTACACACACATCAGGACTGGCGAAAATTGCCATCAAATAAAAAAACAAACCCCAAAAATCTAAATTGCGCTCTAGCGCCCCCTAGGAAAAAACACAGACAAAACTGCTTGTAACTTCTGTTAGGAATGTCGTAAAGACATGAAAAAAAACTTCTATGTAGGTCTGACTAAGACCAGGGCTTGGGGCAGCAGTTAAAGCGGGCCCGACCAACGCTGCTTGCAGCTTTAATTTTACTTGTTTAGGAAAGTCTTGACCAGCCAAATGTTTTTGTTCTACTGGCAGATAATTTTGCTTAAATCAAATAAAATACCCCTCATCTTTCTATTTTTTTTTTCTTGTTTTTGAACACCGCCTTTTTGCAGTGTACCGCTACCTAAATATTGGTATTGGGACAACCCAACAAAAAACGTGTTTCCAAACACCTTTATTTAGCATGCAATACTTTCAATTACTGCCAGATTAAGTCGTTTATGAGCCGAACCTGATGTTGATATTCATTTGGTGATGAAATAAACGTGTGAAGGCAGAGGCCTGTGGAACACGGCTGTGAAGGGTCCGCCACTGAAAATAATTAGGGAACCGAGCGCCACACGTGTGTGTGTGTGTGTGTGTGTGTGTGTGCGTGTGTGTGTGTGTGTGGGTGAATAGCGACGTGACCCGACGCCGCCCGAATGTAAAAAAAAATGTTCCTATAGAGACGGATTGCAAGCCAGCAGGGAAGCCGAGTAATTATGATTTGGAGGGAAGCAAAGTGAGAGCCGTCTTTAAGAAGTCACCCCCCCCGGCCATCAGATACTCAAGCATGCTCGGTCGCGTCGCACGGCCAATTACATTGCGTGTCAGCGAGTGATTTATCGCTGCCGACCTCCCGTCTTTCTTTTCAGGCGGTCGGAAGCGCGTGGGCGACCCCGCCGTATGTTCTTGGTCGATTTCAGCCGACGGTGTGTTTTCGCCAAGGCGTGTAAACAGCTTACAAGCAGGAAATATGTAAACAAACATGGCAGGATGTATCAACGGGCCGACGCATTCCATACCTGACCGATGTTCCCGTATCGCCGTGATGGCTGACTGGGTCAGTGGCCTTGTGGTTGGAGTGTCCGATAGGTCGTGAGTTCGAACCCCGGCCGAGTCATACCAAAGGTGATGAAAATGAGACCCATTAGCTCGCTGTTTGGCACTCAGCATCAAGGGTTGGAATTGGGGGTTGAATCCGCAAAAATTATTCCTGAGCGCGGACATAGCTGCTGCTCACTGCTCCCCTCACCTCCCAGGGGGTGAACAACGGGATGGGTCGTATGCAGAGGACAAATTTAACCACACCTGGTGTGTGTGTGTGTGACTATCAGTGGTACTTTAACGTTCACTTTTTAAATAGAGATGTCCGATAATATCACCCGATAAATGCGTTAAAATGTGATATCGGAAATTATCGGCATAGGTTTCAAAAAGTAAAATGTATTACTTTTTAGAATGCCGCTGTGTACACAGACGTAGGGAGAAGAAAAGTGCGCCGATAAATCTTAAAGGCCCAATCGCATAATATTTTTGGCTTTTCACACACGCACACACACAAGTGAAAGCAATACATACTTAGTCAGCAGCCATACAGGTCACACTGAGGGTGGCCGTGTAAACAACTTTAACACTATTACAAATATGCGCCACACTGTGAACCCACACCAAACAAGAATGACAAACACATTTCGGGAGAACATTCCTACCGTAACACAACATAAACACAACAGATAAAAAATACCCGGAATCCCTTGCAGCTCTAACTCTTCCGGGACGCTACAATATACACCCCCTGTTACCCCGCCCTCCCAACTCCACCCACCTCATCCTCTCTCAGGGAGAGCATGTCCCATATTCCAAGTTGCTGTTTTGAGGCATGTTAAAAAAAATAATGCACTTTGTGACTTCAATAATAAATATGGCAGTGCCATGTTGGCATTTTTTTTCCGGGAGAACATCCGCACCGTAACACAATAAAAAAATACCCGGGAGCCCTTGCAGCACTAACTCTTCCGGGAAGCTACAATATACACCCCCCGTTACCCTGCCCTCCCAACTCCACCCACCTCAACTTCCTCATCCTCTCTCAGGGAGAGCATGTCCCAAATTCCAAGCTGCTGTTTTGGGGCATGTTAAAAAAAATAATAATAATAATGCACTTTGTGACTTCAATAATAAATATGGCAGTGTTATGTTGGCATTTTTTTTCCATAATTTGAGTTGATTTATTTTGGAAAACCTTGTTTAATGCATCCAGCGGGGCATCACAACAAAATGAGGCATAAAAATGTGTTAATTCTACAACTGTTATATATCGGTATCGGTTGATATCGGAATTGGTAATTAAGAATTGGACAATATCGGGATATCGGCAAAAAAAGCCATTATCGGACATCTCTATTTCGGACGTTATGCCGCTACATTTTTCGTGTGCTTTGAACTTGGTGACTTATGGATTTTCTAATGCAAATAGTTTCCAAACCCCCCCCCCCCCCAAAAAAAAAATCAGTGTTATTGTTCTTGGTATGGCATGGCGCCATCTTTTGGACGAGTGTGCTCACTACAGTTGCTGCAGTGCCCTTCTCTTTAGTCTGGCGTTCATAAGAGACGTTCTGTCCTCTACCCGTCCATAGCGAACCTACCGGTATGTAAGTTTTACAACACAACTAAAACAATTCATACTCACTAAAGCGTTTGTAGGAGAGTTTTCA
>NC_084634.1:13411061-13471061 GCF_033978795.1 Nerophis ophidion
CTGTAGGCGTGATGCTGCAACTGTGTGTGTGTGTGTGTGTGTGTGTGTGTGTGCGTGCGTGTGTGTGTGGAAGCTAAGGGTCTGATCAACTAAGATCCAAAATTCCAGGCATAAAACAGCATGTACGGACTTTAACTATCATCATGATCTACTAAGACCGCATTTGACGACTGGTGCAGACCGCCTTATTAAAGTAATGTTGTTCCGTGTATATATTTTGCTACGGTTTCAAACATGCAGAAGACCATAGCTATAAGTGTCCTTATAAAAGCACCTTGTGACACCTGGCTATATAAATACCTTCTGATTTGATAATTGTGTATCACTTTTTCTGAGTGTTTTAGAGGCAGTCTTGCAGTGTGTGATCAGTGATCCTGGCCCTTGGTGTGCAATACTAAGAATGTAGATCCATACTTGGTCTGATGGATCTGAGCCAGACGCATCTTTATCTGATTATCGGATTTTTTTCATATATTAATGTTCCACGTGCAAGAAAATACATATTGCAATACATTTTTTCGGGGTTTTTTTTTTTCTACAGGAGGTGTGTTAATTATATATATATATATATATTTCATACGAAAAAACAAATGCAAAAAATAAAAATAAAACAACAATTGAATTGAATTTGAGTTTTGATGAGCCCCTTAAGTCAGTGGTTTCTAAACCAAGGGTGTCAAACTCAAATACAGAGTGGGCCGAAATTTTAAACGGAACAAAGCCGCGGGCCAAGGTTGAACAAATTAACCTTTTAATATGGACTCAAACAAGTTTTGCATTGAATATTGAACAAGCAAGGCTTATATAACTTTAGTGACATGCAAAATCCAGTTTCAAATAATAATAATAATAATAATTAAAAATATCAATGGCATATCAAAAAACATTTAAATAAAAATGTTATGCCTTTTTTTCTATTTGGAATCTTCTGAGGAAAATATACTTTTTTTTCCACAGGCTAATAATACATTTGAAAATAAAATAATAATGACTGAACCAAACATTCAAGCCTTGAGGTAGCAAAAGAAAATGCATGTATAAAACGTTAATTATATGTCATTCAGCTGGAATTTTCCCGGAAGAGTTAGTGCTGCAAGAGTTTCCGGGTATTTGTTCTGTTGTGTTACGGTGCGGATGTTCACCCGAAATGTGTTCGTCATTCTTGTTTGGTGTGGGTTCACAGTGTGGCGCATATTTGTAACAGTGCAAAAGTTGTTTATACGGCCACCCTCAGTGTGACCTGTATGGCTGTTCACCAAGTATGCATTGCATTCACTCGTGTGTGTGTGTGTGTGTGTGTGTGTGTGTGTATGTGTGTGTGTAAAAGCCACAAATATTATGTGACATCCTGTTAGTATGGAGGAAAAGCGGACGTGACGACAGGTTGTAGAGAACGCTAAAGGCAGTGCCTTAAATGCACGCCCCCAATATAGTTGTCCAGGTGGGAATCGGTAGAAATTCGGGAGAATGGTTGCCCCGGGAGATTTTTTGGGAGGGGCACTGAATTTCGGGAATCTACCGGGAAAATTAGGAGGGTTGGCAAGTATGAGTATTAGCGGTGAATGCGGTGTTACAGCGGCACCGACGCTGTATAAATCCGGCGGGCCAGCTCTAATGCTAAATTGATATTGCCTCAAGGGCCAAATTAAATTACACGGCGGGCCAGAGTTTGATACCCATGTTCTAAACTGTGAAGGGCCGCCATTTTATTTATTATTATTTTTTTTTATCCGTCCTTTCTAATCCATTTTCAACCGTATGTTACTCTCGGTGTCTCTTTGCCGCTCAGGCAAATCATATTGTCAAAAAATGCATTTTCCCATCGATAACGTGACATCCAAGCGCTCTGAATATACAGTCAAGAAAATAAGTATTTGAACACCCTGCTGTTTTGCAAGTTCTCCAACTTAGAAATCATGGAGGGGTCTGAACTTTTCACGATAGATGCATGTCCACTGTATGAGAGATAAACTAAAAAGAAGAATCCAGAAATCACAATGTAGGATTTTTTAACAATTTATTCGTGTGATACATCGGAAAATAAGTATTTGAACACCTGTCTATCAGCTAGAATTCTGACCCTCAAAGACCTGTTAGTCCGCCTTTAAAAGTCCTCCTCCACTCCACTATAATATCCCGAATCAGATGCACCTGTGTGAGGTCGTTAGCTGCATAAAGACGCCTGTCCACCCCATACAATCAGTAAGACCCAAACATTCAGCATGGTTAAGAGCAAAGAGCTGTCCAAAGACACTACAGACACAATTGTACAACTCCACAAGGATGGAAAGGGCTCCGAAAAAAACGTCCACTGTTGGAGCAATCATTAGAAAATGGAAGAAGCTAAACATGACGGTCAATCTCAATCGGAGTGGAGCCCCATGCAAGATATCACCTCGTGGGGTTTCAATGATGCGGAGAAAGGTGAGGAATCAGCCCAGGACTACAGGGCAGGACTTGGTCAGTGATCTGAAAAGAGCTGGGACCACTGTTTCCATGGTGACTGTTGGTAATACGCCAAGACATCATAGTTTGAAATCATGCATGGCACGGAAGGTCCCCCTGCTTAAACCAGCACATGTTAACGCCCGTCTTAAGTCTGCCAATGACCATTTGGATGATCCAGAGGAGTCATGGGAGAAAGTTTTGTGGACAGATGAGACCAAAATGGACCTTTTTGGTCATAATTCCACTATGCGTGTTTGGAGGAAGAAGAATGATGCGTACCATCCCAAGAACACCTTCCCTACTGTGAAGAATGGGGGTGGTAGCATCATGCTTTGGGGGTGTTTTTCTGCTCATGGGACAGGACTACTGTACTGTATTAAGCAGAGGATGACTGCAGCCATGTATTGTGAGATTTTGGCCAAAAACTTCCTTCCCTCAGTCAGATAATTGAAGATGAGTTGTGGCTGGATCTTCCAACATGATAATGACCCAAAACAAAGCCAGGAAAACCAAGAAGTGGCTTCGTAGCAACCATATCAAGGTTCTGGTGTGGCCTGGCGAGTCTCCAGACCTAAATCCAATTGAAAATCTTTGGAGGGAGCTGAAAGTCTGTGTTACTCAGCGACGGCCCAGAAAGCTGACTGATCTAGGGAAGATCTGTGTTTATATTTTCTTGACTGTATATATATATATATCCATTAAAATCTCCTGATGATTGAGGGAACCCCTCATGAAACAGATCTGTAGAGATGAAGTAGTCTTGTGATTTTTTCCCACACCTACATATATATATATATATATATATATATGTATCTATCAATGTTGTACCACTTATTCTTTGGGGGTCGCGGGGGGCGTTGGTGCCTATCTCAGCTACAATCGGGCGGAAGGTGGATTACACCCTGGACATTATCGCAGGGCCATTCACACTCACATTCACACTCGTGGGCCAATTTACTGTTGCCAATCAAGCTATCCCCAGGTGCATGTCTTTGAGATATATATATATATATATATATATATATATATATATATGTGTGTGTGTGTGTGTGTGGGAAAAATCACAAGACTACTTCATCTCTACAGAACTGTTTCATTAGGGGTTCCCGCTATCGTCAGGAGATTTTAATGGAAGCATTCACATACAATGGTTTATATAGGGCACAGAGTGGGTAGGTACAGGCAGGCGTAGGGGTGTGGTGATTGGCTCATGTGTTGCCTAGGAGGTGTTTCCGTCCGTGACGGCATGTTGAAATGATTTCACAGCGCTTGTTGAGGGATGACAGGTCTGGGTGATATATAATAAACAGTTTCTCTTTTAAGCATAGGTTGCATCTTTTATTACCACATGAGCCAATCACCACACTCCTACGCCTACCTGTACCTACCCACTCTGTGCCGTATATAAACCTTTGTATGTGAATGCTTCCATTAAAATCTAATGACGGTTGAGGTAACCCCTCATTAAAAACAGTACTGTAAAGATGAAGTAGTCTTGTGATTTTTCCCACACTTACATATTGCGCTCTACCACTGTATCGAGCACTATTCTCTGGATAATCAAATTAAGACACACATATATATATATATATATATATAAATATATATATATATATATATATATATATATATATATATATATATATATATATATGTATGTATATATATATATATATATATATATATATATATATATGTATATATATATATATATGTATATATGTATATATGTATATGTATATGTATATATATATATATATATATATATATATATATGTATATATGTATATGTATATATATATATATATGTATATATGTATATATATATGTATATATGTATATATATATATATATATATATATATATATATATATATATATATATATATATATATGTATATATGTGTATATATATATATATATACATATATATATATATATATATATATATATATGTATGTATGTATGTATGTATGTATGTATGGTTGAGGTTTCTGTGGTTTATCGGTTATACAGTGCTCAATACCGGGATAGAGCAGAATACACGATAGGTCAGGAAAAAAGAGAGAGGCTATTTCATCCCTACAAGCCCGTTTCTTCTTCAGGGAATATTATATAAATGTGTTTAAATAAATGTATATATAAGTATATATATTTAAAAAAAAATCCCCTGAAAAGCAGGGAAACCTGCGAAACAATCTCGTAAGGCTGAAATAGCCTCTGTGTTTTTTCCTGACCTAACGTATGTATGTATGTGTGTGTATATATATATATATATATATATATATATATATATATACACACACACATTCGAACATATACATACATACATACACACATATTGTCCGGCCCCCGACCAGATTCTTTCAACCAAATGCGGCCCCCAAGGCAAAAACATTAGGGACCTCTGAACAAAACAGACTCAATAACTCAACAGTGACGTTTTGGTGAATTTACTGAAGAATTTGTGAAGCTGAAACAATACAAAAATAATCCTTTTGTAAGTTAATAACGCTAACAAAGACACTCGTAAATGTGTTAGCATACTAGCTAATGCTAACGATGCTAGCTCAATTTCATTACGTTAGCACGTACAGCTATGCATGAAAACTCTCCAACAGACATCACACATGGGACGGTTTTGTAAGTAAGAATTGGTTTAGTTATATTGTAAAACTTGAGTGATGAATGAAACGCTGTTGACCGGCTAGAATACATAACATTACTCTACTTCTAGTTTGAAAGCACACACTGGAGGAATACTGCAGCACCTGCAGTGAGCCAACTCGTCCAAAAGATGGCACCATGGCACAAAAAATAAAACCGTTTTCAATTTATTTGCTTGTTTTTTTGTTACTTTTTTTTTCAACTTTTAATAATGGGCGTCAGGGAAGAAAAATCCATTAATCATCCAAATCGTCTTTTTAAGCTCCGGGGGTCAAAGCGTAGGTAAAAAATATTGACTTGTAGTCCGGATTTTTCGGTAAATTTAAGTTGACCTTTCTTTATGCCCTCTCTTTTGTATTATGTTATAAGCGTCTAATTTACTATTTAGTCTATTAACCATTGATCAACTGCATTTGCAGTGAAGCCTAATTATTTAAACAACAAGAGTGAGCGCCAAGGACTGTAAATGAAACATAAAACATACAAAATGAAACAGTTGCGGTGATTGACAAGCAACCATATGCTCATTAACCCTAACGAGGGAAAGTGGTATGGATTGACAGAAATAAATCGTATGTGGGACAATAGATTTGGCTGCCACTTTGTTTTGCACTGCTGGGGGAAATATGTGCAATTAGCACGGAAATGTGTTTTCTGCACTCAGTAGGCAAGGCCCCCCAGGCAGACCCCATCGTGAGGCTGTCAAACTTGCTGGAAACGTACTTTTCCTTGGAAGAAACAAAAGATGAGGTGTAGTCAACATCGTATCCTACAAACCCCGTTTCCATATGAGTTGGGAAATGGTGTTAGATGTAAATATAAACGGAATACAATGATTTGCAAATCATTTTCAACCCATATTCAGATGAATATGCTGCAAAGACAACATATTTGATGTTCAAACTGATATAAATTTATTTTTTTTGCAAATAATCATTAACTTTAGAATTTGATGCCAGCAACCAAAACAAAGACGTTGGGAAATGTGGCAATAAATACTGATAAAAGTTGAGGAATGTTCATCAAACACTTATATGGAACATCCCACAGGTGTACAGGCTAATTGGGAACAGTTGGGTGCCATGATTGGGTATAAAAACAGCTCCCATGAAATGCTAAGTAGTTCAAAAACAAGGATGGGGCGAGGGTCACCAATTTGTAAGCAAATTATCAAACAGTTTTAGAACAACATTTCTCAACGAGCTATTGCAAGGAATTTTGGAATTTTACCATCTACGGGCTGTAAAATCATCAAAAAGTTCAGAGAATCTGGAAAAATCACTGCACGTAAGCGATGATATTACGGACTTTTGACCCCTTAGGCGGTACTGCATCAAAAACCGACATCAGTGTGTAAAGGATATCACCACCTGGGCTCATGATCACTTCATAAAACCACTGTCAGTAACTACAGTTGGTCGCTACATCTGTAAGTGCAAGTTAAAACTCTACTACGCAAAGCCAAACCCATTTATCAACAATATCCTGAAACGCCCCCGGCTTGGCTGGGCCCGAGCTCACCCTAGATGGACTGATGCAAAGTGGAAAGGTGTTATGTGGTTTGACGAGTCCACATTTGAAATTATATTTGGAAACAGAGGACGTGGTTTCCTCCAAAACAAAAAGGAAAATAACCTTTCGGATTGTCACAGACGCAAAGTTGAAAAGCCAGCATCTGTGATGGTATGGGGGTGTATTAGTGTCCAAGGCATGGGTAACTTACACATCTGTGAAGGCACCAATAATGCTGAAAGGTCCATACAGGTTTTGGAGCAACATATGTTGTCATCCAAGCAACGTTATCATGGACGCCCCTGCTTATTTCAGCAAAACAAGTGTTACAACAGCGTGGCTTTGTAAAAAAAGAGTGCGGGTACTTTCCTGGCTCACCTGCAGTCCAGACCTGTCTCCCATCGAAAATGTGTGGCACATTATGAAGCATAAAATACGACAGCGGAGACCTCAGACCATTGACCGACTTAAGCTCTACATAAAACAAGAATGGGAAAGAATTCCACTTTCAAAGCTTCAACAATTAGTTTCCTCAGTTCCCAAACGTTTATTGAGCGTTGTTAAAAGAAAAGGTGATGTAACACAGTGGTGGACATGCCCTTTCCCAACTACTTTGGCACATGTTACAGCCATGAAATTCTAAGTTAATTATTCTTCGCAAAAATAATAAAGTTTGAGTTTGAACATCACATATCTTTTCTTTGTAGCGCATTCAATTGAATATGGGTTGAAAAGGATTTGCAAATCATTGTATTCCGTTTATATTTACATCTAACAGAATTTCCCAACTCATATGGAAACATTGTTTGTAAATAGTAGTAAATTATCAAAATTTGTTAAAATCAATCAAAGAGTAGAGATAAAATACTTTCCCTTGACATATGCACAATTACTCTAAATGTTTTCAGGCTGGGTTTGAACATTGCCAAGGCTGAGGCCCTTCTTGCATCTTCAGAAAGCCTATTCCAGATTTTAGGAGCGTAAAACCAAAACATAGTTTCACCATGTCTGGTCTTGACTCTGGACACCAGCAGGAGACCACTCCCTGGGGTTCTCAGAGCTCTACATGGTTCATAAGGTTCTGACATTTGAGCAGGTTTCCCTGAGGTTCCCGAAACTCGAGACAGTTCATAAGGTTCTGACATGTCAGCAAGATACCACTCCCTGAGGTTCTCAAAACTCGAGATAGTTCATAAGATTCAAACATGTCAGCAAGATATCACTGCCAGAGGTTATCAGAACTCAAGATGGTTCATAAGGTTCTGACATGTCAGCAGGAGACACTCCCTGAGGTTCTCAAAACTCGAGACAGTTCACAAGGTTCTGACATGTCAGCAAGAGACCACTCCCTGAGGTTCTCAAAACTCGAGATAGTTCATATGGTTCTGAGATGTCAGCAAGAGATCACTCCCTGAGGTTCTCAGAACTCGAGATGGTTCATAAGGTCCTAGCATGACAGCAGGAGACAACTCCCTGGGGTTCTCAGAGTTGGAAATGTTTCATAAGGTTCCACTATGTCAGAAGGAGACCACGCCCTGAGGTTCTCAGAACTCGAAATGGTTCATAGGGTTCTAACATGTCAGCAGGAGACCACTCCCTGAGGTTCTTAGAACTCAAGATGGTTCATAAGGTTCTAGCATGTCAGCAGGAGACCACTCCCTCCGGTTCTCAAAACTCTAGATGGTTTATAAGGTTCTGACATATTAGCAGGAGACCACTCCCTGAGGTTCTCAAAACTCTAGATGGTTCATAAGGTTCTGACATATTAGCTGGAAACCACTCCGTGAGGTTCCCAAAACTCCAAATAGTTCATAAAGTTCTGACATGTCAGCAGGAGACAACTCCTTGAGGTTGTCAGAGCTGGAGATGGTTCACAAAGTTCTGACATGTCAGCAGGAGACAACTCCCTGAGGTTCTCAGAGCTGGAGATGGTCTATAAGGTTCTAACATGTCAGCAAGAGATCACTCCATGAGGTTCTCAGAGCTTGAGATGGTTAATAAGGTTCTAACATGTCAGCAGGAGACCACTCCCTGAGGTTCTCAGAGCTGGAGATGGTTCATATGGCTCCGTCTAAAATGTCAAAAATGGACTTTGGCACAAGACCGTGAACAGACTTGTACACAAGGAACAATGTTTTAAAGTCCATTATCTGGACAACAGTACCAAATCAGTTGACCAATATGGTCCTGTATGCTGGTTCTAGTCAGCACTCGAAAAGCAGCATTTTGCATGTACTCCAGCTGCTTTACAGAGCCCAGTGAGAAGCTGAAGACACAGGTATGGTCTCGTCCTTCTAAGTCTGATTCCAACACCGTTCCTCTGATTATGCCAATGTTATTCAGGGAGATTAGAGCATGTGGAAGGAAATTGGGACTATAAATTTGATGTTCATCTCTATGTCTAGTCCTGATCAGTTTCTAACCTCAAAGCCTTATATTGTTGATGGTTGATGGCGAGGAGAAGTTGTTGTTTTTTCCGCAAGGCTGCGCCCAACCATCTAGAACTTCAAGGTGTCATCAGCATCATTTTGAACCAATTCTTATCCAGATAAATATTTGTGAAGCCAAATTAAAAATGTATAGTTTTGGGGCAAACCATCAAAGTTTTGTCATTTTAACAGCGGTTCATTTGGTCAAAGTCCCTAGGAGAAGTTTGTCATAGTACCATCTCTGTTTTTGGCCTAAAAATGTCCGAAGGAATCGAGGATGGTCGACTTTCTCTCTGTTTCGGTTTTCAGGTCAGGCCAGTCAGGTTCATCCACACCAGACTCTTTATGGACCTTGCTTGGCAGAGGAAGGGGCCCGCTCTGAACTGTTCCCACAAAGTTTGGAGCATGGAATTATCCCAAAAATGTTTTGGTATCCTGGAGCAATCAAAGTTCCTTTCAATGGAACTAAGGGGCCAAGCCCGACTCCCTGAAAAAAAAACAAAAAAACACCATAATTCCTCCTCCACCAAATTACAGGGTTTACGTTCTTCAGACTTTTGTCCTGTCATGATAGACCTCTCCTGCGATTTTCCTGACGACTCATGAACCTGTTGGCAGGGGTTAACTTTTTTTTTTCACATTTTCAGTCATTTTTCACATTTCGTGTTTGGGACCCAAAGATTATACACTTTTTTTTCCCGCGTTCACGAAAAATGGTGAGTTTCCCTACTCGTTAAATTCCTCTAAAACGCGATCCAAGTTGGAGAAAAATGATAAACGAAGCAATCATTTATATCTGGCTATTTATTATGGCTTGCTAGCGATATCTAACATGTTTAGCCTTATCCTCCAGTGATAACGCTATATAAGATTCTAGGAAAAAGTAGTTTGTTTGCCATAATGTAGGTGATTAATATGTTCTGTGTGGAGCGGCTCCACACTGTGTATGGAGACACATAAGGGACTAAAATATAAATACAGTGACAGCCAAAGAGGATCAGAATTAAAAGGAATAATCGTCACATGAAAATTGAGCGATACTGATCCTACCTTATACATTTCTATAGTTTTCTCAAAAATGTTTGTTCTCTCAACAAAAACAAAAAGTGTCAAACTATTTAAACTTCCCAACGTCTGGTCACAGATGTCAGAACTTTGTATTTATTCCGGCGGGTCCCCGATGTCACGCACGATAACAAAGAACCTGCAATAATGTAATATCTGTGGCGCTACATCAGTGTCACTGAATATATAAAACTGTCATGGAAGATGTTTTAATTGGAATATGTCACAATCCAGCGGTTTCACAGAGCTGTCGGGTAAATTGAGCCGTCAATTTTTTTTTTTTTTATGGAGGGAGGGGGGGTTGACAGGAACTCATTCGAGACTTTGTGGATGATGTCGTTTGAATCGTAAGATTGTTTGGACTCGGGCTTATGAGTTAGAAAATTGCTGTATGATTGCAGTTCTAAAAAGGCAAAATGTGTGTAACTGTACCTTTTTTAAATACTACCACAGTATAATATTGATATTTAAATCGTGAAATATGGTGGGTCTGGATTAGTTTGGGGTCGCGGAGGGCGCTGGTACCTATCTCAGCTAAAATTGGGCGGAAGGCGGAGTACACCCTGGACAAGTCGCCACCTCATCGCAGGGCCAACACGGATAGACAGACAACATTCACACTCACATTCACACACTAAGGCTAATTTAGTGTTGCAAATTAACCCATCCCCAGGTGTGTGTCTTTGGAGGTGAGAGGAAGCCAGAGTACCCGGAGGGAACCCACTAGAGATGAGCAGATAGGCAATTATGTCATCCGCAACCGCATCACCAAAGTCGTCATCCACCCGCCATCCACCCGAACCCACATTTTATCAGAACCGCAACCGCCCACCATCCGCCCGTTGTTATATATCAGAGGTCGGCCACCTTTAACACTCAAAGAGCTATTTTAACCGGTTTCACAGAGTAAAGAAGACAATGGGAGCCGCTTACGTCCACGCGAATATCCGATGGTGATCATTCAGATAACGAGAACAAGGGCGTGCTGAGAAGCCTTTGCCTTTGACGCCTTCTACATCATGTACGAACCGTTTGCCGGTCCAGCAACATGCTGTATGCAGCTTCCGTTGACACACCTACAAGATTGAAAGGCATACTGAGTGATACAGAGTACACTGATGGTTGTGATATAAACAATTTTAACACTCTTACTAATATGTGCCACGCTGTGAAGCCACACCAAACAAGAATGACAAACACATTTCGGGAGTACATCCTCACAGTAGCACAACACAAATGCAACACAACAAATACTCAGAAGCCTTTGCATCCATGACAGACGTGGATATATTTTACACCCCCGCGCCCGCAACCCCGCCCACCTTACCGATGCACGGGGGTTGGAGGGGGGGACGGGGTTTGCTGCTTGCGGGGTATATTATTTCTTAGCTTTGTGACACGGGTCCAAAATAGCTCTTTGAATGGTAAAAGTTCCCGATCCCTTAACCATGTATATCAAATATTTCCAAATGGTTCGACCGCCACCCGCCCAAATCTATTTAAAATCTATTTTTTCGTCATGTCACCCACCCGACCCGCGGTTTATCCGCGGATGAGACCGCAAACCGCGCATCTCTAGAACCCACGCATTCACGGGGAGAACATGCAAACTCCACACAGAAAGATCCCGGGCCCGGGATTGAACCCTGACTACTCAGGACCTTTGTAGGCAGACGCACTAATCCCTTTGCCACCGTAAAGCCCATACATACACACACATGTATATCTGTCCGTCCACAATACCCAGCAACGTGTTTGGAGGAGAAAAGGTAGAGCCTTTAATCCCAGGAACACCATCTCTACTGTCCAACATGGTGGTGGTGGTATTATATATATATATATATATATATATATATATATATATGTCTTGATTGGATTATCCAGAGAATAGTGCTCGATACCGTGGTAGAGCGCAATATGTAGGTGTGGGAAAAATCACAAGACTACTTCATCTCTACAGAACCCCTCATGAAACAGTTCTGTAGAGATGAAGTAGTCTTGTGATTTTTCCCACACCTACATATATATATATATATATATGTATATATATATTAGAGATGCGTGGATAGGAAATTATTTCATCCCCAACCGCATCACAAAAGTCGTCATCCAGCCGCCAATCCACCCGAACCAACATTCATTAAAACCACAACCGCCCGCCACCCGCCCGTTGTTATATATCTAATATAGACGATGCAATTGTATTAATGAGGTTAGAAAGTGTAACTCCCTCCAAATAGCACAGACACAATGGCTTTCTTGAACTGATTTATTTGAAGGCTTACTTTCCCTTCGAATTCACCGTGAAAACTGTAATAAATAAAGCATGTTATGAACGTAAAAATAATATACCAAGTAAAATACGACAATCGACAAACAAATACCTCGTTGGCCTGCATGCTTCTTTTAGGAGGAAATTGTGATATTCTGGCTCTTATAGCCCTTGTGATACTTTTTAGTCTTTGTTACAATCAGCCGCTCTCCTTCTCCCTTCTCATTGCATCAAAAAAATGTGTACCCATACCCGGAAGTAGTTTCCTTACATCCGTCGACAGACCAAACGAGACACTTCAAAATAAAAGTATGCCCACATACTGTTTCAAAGAGTGCTGCTCGTTTTTCGTATGTGGGTAACAACATTTAACTATTTATAAATAAGTACACCTCAACTGTGAGAGACAGAATGTGAAAAAAGATCCAGGAATTCTTATTGTTGGCATTTTTAAGAATGTATTTGTAAATTATGGTGGAAAATAAGTATTTGGTCTACCATTCAAAGCTCTCACTGATGGAAGGAGGTTTTGGCTCAAAATCTCACGATACATGGCCCCATTCATTCTTTCCTTAACACGGATCAATCGTCCTGTCCCCTTAGCAGAAAAACAGCCCCAAAGCATGTTGTTTCCACCCCCATGCTTCACAGTAGGTATGGTGTTCTTGGGATGCAACTCAGTATTCTTCTTCCTCCAAACACGACGAGTTGAGTTTATACCAAAAAGTTCTATTTTGGTTTCATCTGACCACATGACATTCTCCCAATCCTCTGCTGTATCATCCATGTATCCATTTTGGTATAAACTCAACTCGTCGTGTTTGGAGGAAGAAGAATACTGAGTGTTCATCCTACGGTCACATATGGGACGCGAGTTGTCTTACATCAGAAACGGAAGTTCGTTCACCTGGCGTTTTTTTTTCGGGGATGAATAGGGAAGTCCTTCTTTTGCGGCCGTCTTGTTTTAATCATAATTTGCTGCCATTGCCACTCTCGATGTTTACTTTTGTATGCATATTAAATCAACAAAGAAATCCTGACTTTGGATCAATGTTCACGGACTCTAGTATTTGGCTCTCTACTAGATGCAATGGTTTTCTGTATTGGGACCAGAATTTCGGTCCTTAATTGTTCACCAGTCCTCATATGGAAGGTACTTTTCCTTATTGATGTCTCAAGAAAGGGTAGAGAGAGCACACACACACACACACTATCGTTTTGTGTGATAAGAATCGGGTGAAGGTTGCGAGAGAAAGATCTCATTCTCAGCAAAAGATGAAGGCGCTGATACTGTCACTCGCACTTGGCAGATTAGCCGAGTCTGGTTCCACTGCCGGCCCAGTTGTCCCAGTGGTGTCATGGCCGCGGCGCTGATGTTATCAGCGACAAATGACCCTTGAAGGCACCTAAAGATGCCGTTCAACTCCGTGCCAAAATTGCGTGACGGCAACCAGAGGTGTGTAGTAAGTGTTTCTGTTCCATCCAAACCATCGTATTGATTCATTATCTATTGGTCGCTGCTTGCAAAGACGCATTCTGAGTCACATGACCCATTCTTTTGATGCCTCCCCCACCAATCGGACGGAGCCTGGCAGTCACATGACCGCACTCGAACGGCACACTGTAAAAAGTGACATAACTCAGTCAATCAATCAATGTTTATTTATATGGGACGGCGTGGCGCAGTGGGGAAGAGTGGCCGTGCGCAACCCGAGGGTCCTTGGTTCAAATCCCACCTAGTACCAACCTTGTCACGTCCGTTGTGTCCTGAGCAAGACACTTCACCCTTGCTCCTGATGGGTGCTGGTCGGCGCCTTGCATGGCAGCTCCCTCCATCAGTGTGTGAATGTGTGTGTGAATGGGTAAATGTGGAAGTATTGTCAAAGCGCTTTGAGTACCTTGAAGGTAGAAAAGCGCTATACAAGTACAACCCATTTATCATTTATATAGCCCCAAATCATGAGGGTCTCAAAGGGCTGCACAAGCCACAACAACATCCTTGGTGCAGAGCCCACATAACGGCAAGAGAAAAACTCACAACCCAGCGGGAAGTCAATGAGAATGACTATGAGAAACCCTGAAGAGGACCGCAAATGTGGGTGACCCCCTCCCCCACCTCCCTCACCCTTCCCCCGTGTCCGCCCTGAGACTGGGAGGTCATGAGTTCAAACCCTGGCCGATCTGCGTCTCCCGCCTCTGCGGGAGCACCCGGACGATCCGCTGACAGCGCGTTCGGACACGCCCCTGCTCGAGCTGGGAACAGCACGCCCACGCAGCTACAAGTCTGCCGAAGATCAGGCAATCTCGACACCTGTGACTGATGAGGGCGAGCTGAATAAAGGACCAGCGGACCCAAGGATCGGCGCGGGAACTTAGTTCTCTAATGGTGTACTTCGATTACTCGATTACTCGCTCGCCCTTGGACTCTGATGCCTCTCTCTCGCCCCGGATCACCTGCCTGTCCCCCTGGACTTCCTCGTATCTCGTTCAACACTTTGGTAACACACACTTCAGTTAAATTCTACACAGTGTTATACCATACACACTCTTGGATTTTTGTCACATTTCATTTCCTTAGTTTATTAGTTAGTATTGTTTATTATTCTTATCATATATACTTACTATATATATATATCTATATATCTATATATATATCTAATACCTTATATGGCAACACGGTGGCAGAGGGGTTAGATCGTCTGCCTCACAATACGAAGGTCCTAAATAGTTTGGGGTTCAATCCCGGGCTCGGGATCTTTCTGTGTGGACTTTGCATGTCCTCCCCGTGAATGCGTGGGTTCCCTCCAGGTACCTCGGCTTCCTCCCACCTCCAGAGACATGCACCTGGGGATAGGTTGATTGGCAACACTAAATTGGCCCTAGTGTGTGAATGTGTGTGTAAATGTTGTCTGTCTATCTGTGTTGGCCCTGTGATGAGGTGGCGACTTGTCCAGGGTGTACAAGGCCTTCTGCATGATTGTAGCTGAGATAGGCTCCAGCGCCCCCCGCGACCCTAAAGGGAATAAGCGGTAGAAAATGGATGGATGGATGGATGGATAATACATTATTGAACATACAACCTCTGGTGCCAGTCTGCCGTCATCTCCCCTCTGCGAACCATAACAGAGTCATACAAAAAATGGAACCCATTACCTCCCTGCATGGCACTCGGCATCAAGGGTGTTGGAATTGGGGGTTAAATCACCAAATGATTCCCGAGCGTGGCGCGCGCTGCTGCTCACTGCTCCCTTACCTCCCAGGGGGTGAACATGGGAATGGGTCAAATGCAGAGGACACATTCCACCACACCCACACCCAGTCTACCTCATATCTGTCAGTAGACTCGCTTCGGAAGCGTTAAAATCTACGTAATGGATAACGGGAAGAAGACGCTGTCGAAGTGGAGGCACATAAACGAGACTGGGGTCAAAACGCCACATCCTGACCTGAAGATGATCGGTAAAATATAATCTATGGAGCATTTTGACCCCCGTGACATGTTATGTAGACCACAAGGAAGTGTTCTGAAATGTCTCCCTGGTAATATGGTCGGAAAAAATATACTAAGTACGATTTCCAGCTAACCGAGCGCTTCGGTGAAACATAAAACGTGCAGCTGCTAAGCGAACTCCTTTCAGAAGTTCACACTTGCTCTTGTGGCACATCAAGGCTCTTTCTCTCTCTCCCTCCCGCAGTTTTTCCAACCACTCGGGGACTCAAGAATAACAGGCTGGAGGTCAGTGAGACGGTGATGCCGACAGCCCCAAGGTTAAAAGACAAGCATTAGAAGGCTATAAATAATTTAAAAAAAGAATAAGTATTTCCTGCTATTAGTGTGGCCTGGTTGTGATTGTTGTTGACATTTTTACAGATCTTGGCCTATTTTTAATCATGAAGATGCGGTACTATGAATGACACGTTCTTTATGTGTGTGGTTTTTTTTTGCAGAGACAGCACCCCCCTCCCAAAAAAAATATGTATATTTTATGCACGTAACAAAAAAGCTAGAAATAAAAATCAGACTGAGTAAAACTAATACCGTTACTTTGTTTAAAGAGTAAAAAAAAAAAAAAGATATAATGAGGTTCCATGCTAATATGAATGTTAGCGAGCAGATTCGGATTAATATTATCTGATAATTACAGATTCAGTCATTATGGACGAAGTATTAAATTTATTTAGTCATGGATTTACACGGCTTTATCAAATGGATTATTAAAAGGGCTTTTAATTTCATTGATGCATTGACGGGATTAAAACAGAAGAAGAAGAAGTACATTGCGGGAGTGCGGTGGTAATCCTTTTTGGTTTTCGCGTTCTCGCATAATCCCCCAGCCTGGAACAAAATCCAACAACGGGATCTAAATACGGGAATTTTTATTCCGACTTACTAAAAAAGGTAAACTAAGAGGAAAACAGTATTTTTTTTTGTTTGGAGGGTGATTGACGATGTTATAGAACAGGGGTCGGGAATCTTTTTGGCTGAGTGAGCCATGAAAGCCAAATATTTTAAAATGTATTTCCATGAGAGCCATATAAAAATTTTTTTAACACTGAATACAATTAAATGCGTGCATTTTTAACTAAGACCAACATGTTTAGAGTATTATAAGTCTCTCATTCTTTTTAATATTGTTTTTGTTTTAAGCAAAACCAATAAGAAATAAAATACTTGTTGAACAGGTGCGGTAGAAAACGCATGGATGGATTAAAATGCATGAAAATGTTTTATATTTTGAACGTTATTTTTAACACTGCGATAACCAGCGTAGTTATTCATTACTTACACTGTTAAGTAATGTCAGCTAGGATTTATCTGAGAGCCAGATGCAGTCATCAAAATAGCCACATCTGGCTCTAGAGCCATAGGTTCCCTACCCCTGTTATAGAATATGTGTCTTCTCTTCGATATTTGTTCTCTGGAAGTTTGTTGTTGTTGTTGTTTTTTTGTAATTATCGAAGAGCACGTTAAATGTTAAAGTTGGGACAAGCGGTAGAAAATTGATGGGCGGATGTTAAAATTGTCTTAGTTGAAAGTTATTCTGGTCACTCAGGAATTTCACTTCAATTTCAAGTAGGTTGGGTTACAAGCGACGTCAAAAAGTTGATTGTACGTGTGTGTCCTTTCAAAACAACGTTGCAAAATAGTTGTATTTGTGAATTGAGGCAACGTTGGTGTCCAACGTTGATTCCACGTTGTTGGTTGGGAAATGACCAGAATTCAACGGTTGAATCAATTTCAGAACCCGACATTAATTGAACAATATCAAAAAGCATGTTGTTTCAATGTTGTATTTGTGTTTTAGGATATTGGTTGAGAAATGACCAAAATTTCAATGTTCAAATTAATGTCTGAACCCAACATTGATTGCATGTTGAAACCTATGTATTTGTGTTGTAGAATGTTGGTTGGGAAATGACCAAAATTCAATGGTGACATCGTCACAACATAATAATGAATAAACGTCAAAAAGCCTGTTGTTTCATGGTTGTATTTGTGTTGTAGATTGCTGGTTCAAAAATGACTAGATTAAAGGCCTACTGAAATGAGATTTTCCTATTTAAACGGGGATAGCAGATCCATTCTATGCGTCATACTTGATCATTTCCCGATATTGCCATATTTTTGCTGAAAGGATTTAGTAGAGAACATCCACGATAAAGTTTGCAACTTTTGTTTGCTAATAAAAAAGCTTGTGCGCATGACATCACCGGTGTGAGGGCTCCTCACATCCTCACATTGTTTACAATCATAGCCACCAGCAGCGCAAGGGATTCGGACCGAGAAATCGACAATTTCCCCATTAATTTGAGCGAGGATGAAAGATTTGTGGATGAGGAAAGTGAGAGTGAAGGACTAGAAGAAAAAAAAAACGACGAGGGCAGGAGCGA
Organism: Nerophis ophidion; assembly: GCF_033978795.1. NCBI lineage: Eukaryota > Metazoa > Chordata > Actinopteri > Syngnathiformes > Syngnathidae > Nerophis > Nerophis ophidion. The sequence continues at coordinate 13,429,346 of NC_084634.1, forward strand.
TTCAGATATTATAAGCGACATTTACTAGGATGATTCTTTAAATTCCCTTATCTGATTATTGTGTTACTAGTGTTTTAGTGAGATCATAGAGTCATACCTGAAAGTCGGAGGGGTGTGGTCACCGCCAGTGTCTCTGAGTGAAGCCATGGAGGAGCCAAGAAAGTCGCAGCTGCCTCTTTGACGGATCCAGGAAGAACGAAACTAGCTACGCTCATGTTTACGGTAAGAGACAACTTATTAACACAATTTTCCCACCGAAACCTGCCGGTTGACATCAGGTAGAGAAACATGTTCGCTTGACCGCTCTGTTCCATATTAAAGCTTCACAACAAACAAAAACACCTGCTGTGTTTGTTTTGCTACAGCTGGCTGCAATAAACCGCTTTCCACCAACATCATTCTTCTTTGTAGTATCCATAATTAATTGAACAAAATGCAAAAGATTCAGCAACATAGATGTCCAGAATACTGTGTAATTATGCGATTAAATCGGACGACTTTTAGCCGTAAGTGGTGCTGGGATAAAATGTCCGCTACAACTAATAATGTCACAAGCACTTGTCAACGTAAGCGTCATCATTCCGCGACGTTTTCAACAGGACACTTCGCGGTAAATTTAAAATTGCAATTTAGTAAACTAAAAAGGCCGTATTGGCATGTGTTGCAATTTTAAGATTTCATCATTGATATATATGTCGGACTTTGTGGTCGGTAGTAGTGGGTTTCAGTAGGCCTTTAAGTCAAATCAACGTCACAACCTGATATTGATTAAACGTCGTCAAAAAGCATGTTTTTTCAACGTTGTATTTGTGTTGTAGAATATTGGATGGGAAAATGACCAAAATTCAATGGTCAAATGTCTGAACCCAACATTGATTGAATGTTAAAAATTATGTATTTGTGTTGCAGAACATTGGTTGGGAATGACCAAAATTCAATGGTCAAGACAACGTCAAAACCCAACATTAGTTAAACCTTGTCAAAAACCATATTTCAACATTTTTGTGTTGTAGAAGATTGGTTGGGAAATCACCAAATTTCAATGGTCAAATCAATGCCACAACCTGACATTGAATAAACATAGTCAAAAAGCATGTTGTTTAAACGTTGTATTTAAGTTGTGGAATGTTGGTTGCTAAATGACTACAGTTGGTCAAATCAACGTCAGAACCTGATATTGATGAACTGTCATCAAAAAGCATGTTGTTTCAACGTATTTGTGTTGTAGAATATTGGTTGGGAAAAGACCACATTTCAATGGTGAAATCAATGTCTGAACCCAACATTGATTGAATGTTAAATATGTATTTCTGTTGTAGAATGTTGGTTGGGAAATGACCAAAATTTCAATGGTCAAATCGACTTCAGAACCCAACATTGATTAAATGTCGTCAAAAAGCATGTTGTTTCAACATTGTAATTTTGTTGTAGAATATTGGTTGGGAAATGACCAAATTTCAATGGTCAAATCATAGTCAGAACCCAACATTGATTAAACTTCATCAAAAAAGCATGTTGGTTCAACGGTAGGTTTGAGTTGTTCAACAGCAAGACCTTATTCAACAAGTTCTCAACGTTGTTTCAATGTTTTGTGCCTGCTGGGACTCTCCTCATACTGTATCCGTGTGCATACATTATTAATCTTCGAAGGCTCTTCGTATCCTATTTAAATTTTCATAATGGTGAAATAGAAATGGCAACATTTATTGGTCATCTGGTCATACTTGCCAAACTTGAGGGGTTGGGTAGCGTGGTCGGGGGTGGGGAAGAGGCGTGGTTTGGGGTGGGGGGAGTGGTTAAGAGTCAAGTATATTTACAGCCAATTCACCAACTCGAGTATTTCATATATATATATATGTATATATATATATATACATATATGAAATACTTAACTTTCAGTGAATTCTAGCTATATATATTTATTTTATTATATGTATAAATAAAATAAATAGTAGTAATACACAGTAATAAAAACACAGTATTCTACTAACTGTACTGTGCTTGCTGGTTACTAAAAAAACAACGACACTTACCTTTCACTATCTGAGTAACGTCCCTTCCAAGTATGTGCTTTGCCCTGCCGTCTCTCGCTGTCAGTTCTGTTCGTTTTTGTTTTGTTTGCGTCTATTTACGTCTCTGTCACCAAACACTGTTGAATCGTTTCCCCTTTCCCACTGATATGATCAATTTCGACGTTAGTTTTTCGACGTCCCAGTCAGCTTTTTCACCTGGCCGGATTCCTGCCTTCCTTTCCCGCCTCATGTTTCCTCCCCCCCGCCACCTGCGCCAGGTTCAGTTGTGTGAACGCAAGATCTTTGACAAACAAAACATTTATTTTAAAGGATTTCTTCACTTCCCGCGGACTTGACTTCCTCTGCGTGACGGAAACATGGCTGAGAGCCGGTGAGTCCGCCCCTCTTAAAGAACTTCTGCCTCCGGAGTGTTCCTACTTTAATTCTCCGCGGTAGTCCGGTCAGAAAAGGAGGAGAATTAGCAGTCGTTTTTAAAAATTACTTTAAATGGTTCGAACTGTGCATGTTTGAGCTGGATGGGGCGTGGCCTCCAGCTACAGATGAATTTCGGGAGATTTTCGGGAGAGCTGGTGAATTTCCGGGAGGGTTGGCATGTATGCATCTGGTCCCGTCAAAATAAAAGAATAAACCATCACGGCAAAGAAGGCATGTTTTTTTTCCGCATGCATACAAACGAGCCTAATGCACACCTGTTACCTTCCAGACGCAACACCACCTGGCCCGGCGCCAGCCCGATGATAGCGCTTTTTTAAAATGTATTTATTTATTTAATTTTTTTTATGCGCTCACTAAACTCCGCGTCAGGTTTTCCACGAGGCGTAAGAAGCATTTAGACTACTTTTCTGCCGGCGAGAAAATGACTGACATTACAAAGCTCTTCCAAGGACATATCATATGTGGCCCGCGGCCAAGAAGACTCGCTATCCAAAGACATGTTAGGAAAGTAAAAAGGAGCCGCTGGCTGTGAATTATAATCGCCTGCAAACGTGGAACAGCGTTTTTTTTTCTTCAAGATGTGTCCGAGGCAAAGTATTGTTTGGTGAAAGTTGAAGGCACGTTTCAAAAGAATGGGATGAAAGAGTGGGTTGCTAGTTTCCCAGGCGAGTGAAACAATTTATATTTTGTCAAATTTAACACTATTTAAATAAACTGGAAGTATGGTAGCGAGGTTCGTTGCATGAACAAAAGCAGGAAGTCTGTTTACATTGAAAATGTTTACAATAAATATATAAATCCCCTAAATAATGGCCCTAAATAAATAAATAAATCCCCTGAAGAGCAGAGAAACCTGGAAAACAGGCTTGTCGGGATGAAATAGCCTCAGTTTTTCCTGAACTAATGTACTATATATATATATATATATATATATATATATATACATATTTTTTTTTTTTTTATCATTAATTACTAGAGGTGTCCGATAATGGCTTTTTTGCCAATAGTCCAACTCTTAATTACAAATTCCGATATCAACCGATAGATATATACAGTCGTGCAATTAACACATTATTATGTCTAATTTTGTTGTGATGCCCTGCTGGATGCATTAAACAATGTAAGGTTTTTCCAAAAATAAATCCACTCAAGTTAATGGAAAAAAAATGCCAACATGGCAAAGTCATATTTATTATTGAAGTCACAAAGTGCATTATTTTTATTTTTTTTAACATGCCTCAAAACAGCAGCTTGGAATTTGGGACATGAGAAGGTTGAGGTGGGCGGGGTTTTAGTTTGCAGGGTTGTATATTGTAGCGTCCCGGAAGAGTTAGTGATGCAAGGGGTTCTGGGTATTTATTTTGTTGTGTTTATGTTGTGTTACGGTGCGGATGTTCTCCCGAAATGTTTTGTCATGCTTGTATTGTGTTGGTTCACAGTGTTGCGCATATTTGTAACAGTGTTAAAGTTGTTTATACGGCTACCTTCAGTGTGACCTGTATTGTAGTTGACCAAGTATGTGTTGCATTCACTTGTGTGTGTGAGAAGCCGTAGATATCATGTGACTGGGACGGCGATTTAAAAAGTCCTAAATTTTACTTTTATAAAATCGATACCTATAATTTTGAAACCGATACCGATAATTTCCGATAATACATTTTAAAGCATTTAGCGGCCGATAATATCGGACATTTCTAATAATTAGCAGTATTTTATTTGTTCTATTTGTCGCACTTTTTATTGCTATGATTTTTATTCAGCAAATGTTTTTCTTGTTATTCGATTCCTTTTACCGTATTGCTTTTTGCACTATTTTGTTCAGCTCATTCTTTGTTTATTTTTTGTTTCTGTTGCTCTATGCTTTTTTTAACCTATAAAGCACTTTGGTTCGAATTAAAAGTTGTTGTAAATGTGCTATACAAATAAAATTGACTTGACTTGGCTTGACTTGACAGTATCGATTGATATAAAATACTTATGTTGTGATACGTTTTTCAGTCATGTAGCCCAGCCGGAATTTTTGCCAGAGAAAAGCTACAATGTTTTGAGGCTAACATTGGGTCGACTTGTAATTTAGTGGATTTTGTTATCAATATTTTAAGTCTTCCTTGTAACCTTAAAATTATTTAACACAGTATTTCAACCAAAAATAATGATAAAATAAATACTGTTACGTTTTATAGCACACCTACGTAAAAGTAGACATTAGATGGCAGTAAAAGCACATACTGTAAGGTTTTATGACTAATAATAGTAATAAATTCTGGACTATAGAGTGCACCGGTAAATACGCTTCACCCATTGATATTCACCAAAAAAATATATATAAATATATATATTTCCATATATAAGACGCAGATATATATGTTGTAGAATGAGTTACATACACACAAATTTTATGTTAATATTTATTTACATACATTAATTGTTTCCAAACGGTGTCTGTAATACGGCGGTAAAACGGCTGATCGAACAAAACAGAAGTCATCGTCATGGACCTACCAGTTGCGCAAGGTAGCTCTTTTGGAGTTTGCTTTTCTCTGGGTTTTACAGACCACCAGACATTGACAGGAGAGTCCGGTTTCAGGTCAACAACACTGTTTTATTTTACCAATAAAGTCTGCTTTGTGCTTTTCAGCAATAGTCGTTTGCTGTCGGTCTTTCTCTTGCTCCAGCTCCACCACCTCTCTCCTCCCCGGCTGCTGCCTTTTAACAGAGCGACGGGTGATTAGATAACCAGGCCCAGCCGGTCCTGGCAAACCCCTGCTTCGCTGCAGGTCCGCGGGCCACGCCCCCCCTCCACAGCTCTCCAATCGGCTAAACAGACTCAATAACTCCACGGTGGCATTTTGGTGCATTTACCGACGAATTTGTGAAAATTTAAAAAATATAAAAATAATGCCATTGTGAGGTATTAACACTAACACAGACACCTGTAATGTGTTAGCGGAATTTCAATTCCATTACTGAAGTAAATGTGGCGCATCACTACTTCAGATTCGTCTCTTCCAAATCATGTATCATAAACACATTAGTCAATGTTGAGGTTGCAACGGAGGAGAGTCTTCATGGCCACGCATGTGTGATTTGAGGACTTAGTGCTAATTAAATCACGGCCAGCATGAAGGATGACATGTGTATGCTAATCAGACCTATTCTGGGCCTGTCAGGAGCGGTAAATCCACAGCGGGGGACGGGAGGTGACATTACCCAACTGCTAGTTGGCTCTTGCGAGTCCTTCACTTGACAGAAGCCACCCACGTACGGTATAAAACAACACCGAGACCGTCACGAACAAGTGAACAGAACACTAGGGTCCTCGGGTGTGAGTTTACCGAGTCTAGAGAACTTACGTTCGCGAACGAGCCGAGTCTTTTGAACGGCTCTCTCAAGTGAACGACGGGAACCGATGCAATTTGTTCGTTTAAGAGCCATTTTTTTATGCAGAATCCGAATTAGAATCCAATTTTGAATCTAGTCGTCCCAGAAGGCTCTACTTGTGCGAAAGCCATCATGCGCAGGTAGTTAACTTAAGAGTGTAATCCAGCATCTGATCCTTTCAGCTGGTGTCTTTGGGATACAAACGGATATTGGCGACTGGGAAAAGTGAAATAAAGTGAACAAAAGTCACAAGGAAATGTAGCATGCTCACAACGACATCTGAGGTTCATCGCCCACATGAGGACAAGGAAAAACTCACAACCCAGTGGGACGTCGATGAGAATGACTAGGAGAAACCTTGGAGAGGACCACAAATGTGAGTAACCCCACCACCCCCACCCCCCCTCTAGGGAAGACAAGATGCAATAGATGTCAAGTGGGTCTGACATAAAAGTCCAGTCCATAGTGGATCTTACATAATATCAATCAATCAATCAATGTTTACTTATATAGCCCTAAATCACTAGTGTCTCAAAGGGCTGCACAAACCACTACGACATCCTCGGTAGGCCCACATAAGGGCAAGGAAAACTCACACCCAGTGGGACATCGGTGACAATAATGACCCAATGGGACGTCGGTGACAATGATGACTATGAGAACCTTGGAGAGGAGGAAAGCAATGGATGTCGAGCGGGTCTAACATGATACTGTGAAAGTTCAATCTATAATGGATCCAACACAGTCGCGAGAGTCCAGTCCAAAGCGGATCCAACACAGCAGCGAGAGTCCCGTTCACAGCGGAGCCAGCAGGAAACCATCCCAAGCGGAGGCGGATCAGCAGCGCAGAGATGTCCCCAGCCGATACACAGGCAAGCAGTACATGGCCACCGGATCGGACCGGACCCCTTCCACAAGGGAGAGTGGGACATAGAAGAAAAAGAAAAGAAACGGCAGATCAACTGGTCTAAAAAGGGAGTCTATTTAAAGGCTAGAGTATACAAATGAGTTTTAAGGTGAGACTTAAATGCTTCTACTGAGGTGGCATCTCGAACTGTTACCGGGAGGGCATTCCAGAGTACTGGAGCCCAAAATGAAAAAGCTCTATAGCCCGCAGACTTTTTTTGGGCTTTGGGAATCACTAATAAGCCGGAGTCCTTTGAACGCAGATTAGAGTCCAGTCCATAGTGAGGCCAGAAGGAGACCATCTCGAGCGGAGACGGGTCAGCAGCGCAGGGATGTCCCCAACCGATGCACAGGCAAACGGTCCACCCCGGGTTCCGACTCTGGACAGGTTAGCACTTCATCCATGGCCACCGGACCTGTGTCCCCCCCACCCCACCCCCACAAGAGAGAGAGGGCCCGAGGAAAAAATAAAATAAAAGGCAGATCAACTGGTCTAAAAAGGGGGTCTATTGAAAGGCTAAAGTACACAAATAAGTTTTAAGATGGGACTTAAATGCTTCTACTGAGGTAGCATCTCTGTTTCCATGAGGGCATTCCACAGTACTGTAATGCCCTACCTTTGATGTCTGCCATATGTTTCACAAAAGCTGGCACAAGTGGCAAAACAGACTGAGAAAGTTAAGGAATACAGTGTGTCGCAACATCTTTAAGTGCAAGTTAAAACTCTCCTATGCAAAGCGAAAGCCATTTATCAACAACACCCGGAAACGCCGCCGGCTTGGCTGGGCCCGAGCTCATGTGAGACCGCGCTTCCGGTCTGTGGAACACTCTCCCTGACCACCTGAGGGCACCGCAGACTGTGAATGCTTTTTAAAAAGGCTTAAAAACACTTCTTTTTGAAAAAGCCTTTTTTTTTTTATGTGTGCTCGTTCTAGCTATTAGGCTGTTTTAGTTTATATTTTATTTTACTATTTATTTTACTTGTTGGGGGCAGCTATTTTTTGTTTTTTTCAAATGCACCATAGCACTTTCAGATTGTTTGTGCAAGGCAAAGTTCTTTTACATATGCAATTTATTATTATTATTATTATTATTATCCGTTGCTTCCAACAATTTATTTAAGTAGCTCTGCCTAAGGGGTTCAGCGATTTGACAATGTGGATTGCACATTCCTTACAAAATGGTTACTTCGATGTATTTCTGTTTGCACAGAATTGTTCGGTAATGAAAAACGAACGCACGGAGGACAAAGCCCTGACATACAATAGACAGCCAGTGCCTTTGCTTCCTGGGTACATTTCACACCCCTGAGGGGATTTGTTTCCCCTTTTGATGCGTGATTGAGATGCGCCGCAACAACACACCGCGTGGAATATTCATCCTCAAAGACTCGCCGTTTGGACACGTAGTCGGGATTTTGTTGACACGTGGATGACAGACGAGGGGATGAATGCCGATGCCTGAGCAGCGTCTTGGGTCGTTTTTTTTTTTTTTACCATATTGTAATGCCGCCATCACAGGCTTTCCAGGATTGTATCCTACGAGCTCATACTGCCAGGATCGAGAAATGGCAGATTTGCTACGAAGCTCCTTAAAACAGTCTTGTTGGGGAGGTAATGCATGGCAGTGTTTTGTTTATTTAAATGCAGAGACTCACTTGATGCAATGGAGCAATAAAAGATTCATAGGAATAACAATGTAAAAGGTTTGCTATCAATACAAAGCAAATGCTGGGGGGAAATCATAACCACAATGGCTGTGGTTACAAAGAAAGACATTTTTGTATTTGTTACTGTGGAAGTCGCGTCCTGGCGAGTGCCGCTGATCGTGCCGTTGAGAGTTGAACAAGGTTTATCAACCATCAAAATATTTGGCTGTCTTGACTTTTCAGTCCGTCCTCTTCCTCTCCAACCCTCCTCCTGCTGTTAAAGAAAATGGGTGATTAGACAACACGTACCACCTGGGCAATCCTATCACCTGCCAGCTGTGTCTCGCCTTCAGCGCTGCCACGCCCCCCCCATCTGATGGTGCTCTGTCTACAGCACCATGGACAGAGGTGGTGACCTTTGCTCCTGCAGGCGTGCTAATCACTCCCTCCCTCCACAGTTACTTACATATTTCACCATTTCATGAAAAGACCCATGATAGTATCTGATGGTGCTCTGTCTTCAGCACCATGGACCTAAGGTGGAGACCTTTGCTCCTGCAGGCGCGCTGATCACTCCTTCCCTCCACGGTTACTTACATATTTCACCATTTCATGAAGAGGCCCATAATGCAAACCCCGTTTCCATATGAGTTGGGAAATTGTGTTGGATGTAAATATAAACGGAATACAATGATTTGCAAATCATTTTCAACCCATATTAAGTTGAATATGCTACAAAGACAACATATTTAATGTTCAAATAGATAAACATTTTTTTTTATTTGTAAATAATCATTAACTTTAGAATTTGATACCAGCAAAACGTGAAAAAGAAGTTGGAAAAGGTGGCAGTAAATACTGATAAAATTGAGGAATGCTCATCAAACACTTATATGGAACATCCCACAGGTGTGCAGGCTAATTGGGAACAGGTGGGTGCCATGATTGGGTATAAAAGCAGCTTCCATGAAATGCTAAGTAATTCACAAACAAGAATTGGGTGAGGGTCACCATTTTGTAAGCAAATTGCAGAAAATTTTTAGAACCACATTTCTCAGCGAGCTATTGCAAGGAATTTAGGGATTTTACCATCTACGGTCCGTAAAATCATCAAAAAGTTCAGAGAATCTGGAGAAATCACTGCAGGTAAGCGATGATATTACGAACATTTGATCCCTCAGGCGGTACTGCATCAAAAACTGACATCAGTGTGTAAAGGATATCACCACATTAGCTCATGATCACTTCAGAAAACCACTGTCGGTAACTACAGTTGGTCGCTACATCTGTAAGTGCAAGTTAAAACTCTACTATGCAAAGCCAAACCCATTTATCAACAATATCCTGAAACGCTGCCGGCTTTGCTGGGCCCGAGCTCACCTAAGATGGATTGATGCAAAGTGGAAAGGTGTTCTCTGGTCGGACGAGTCCACATTTCAAATAATATTTGGAAACTGTGGATGTGGTGTCCTCCAGAACAAAGAGTTAAATAACCATTCGGATTGTTATAGGCGCAAGTTCAAAAGCCAGCATCTGTGATGGTATGGGGGTGTATTAGTGCCCAAGGCATGGGTAACTTACACATCTGTGAAGGCACCATTAATGCTGAAAGGTCCATACAGGTTTTGGAGCAACATATGTTGTCATCCAAGCAACGTTATCATGGACGCCCCTGCTTATTTCAGCAAGACAAGTGTTATAACAGCGTGTTTGCAAAAAAAAAGAGTGCAGGTAATTTTGGCCCGCCTGCAGTCCAGATTTGTCTCCCATCAAAAATGTGTGGCGCATTATGAAGCGTAAAGTACGACAGCAGAGACCCTGGACTGTTGAACGACTGAAGCTCTACATAAAACAAGAATGGGGAAGAATTCCAGTTTCAAAGCTTCAACAATTAGTTTCCTCAGTTCCCAAACGATTATTGAGTGTTGTTAAATGAAAAGGTGATGTAACACAGTGGTGAACATGCCCTTTCCCAACTACTTTGGCACGTGTTGCAGCCATGAAATTTTAAGTTAATTATTATTTGCAAAAAAAATAAAGTTTATGAGTTTGAGGATCAAATATGTTGTCTTTGTAGTGCATTTAACTGAATATGGGTTGAAAAGGATTTGCAAATCATTGTATTCCGTTTATATTTACATCTAACACAATTTCCCAACTCATATGGAAACAGGGTTTGTAGAACTTGGAAGGTTTATTCATAGCAGAAGATGACTGGGAAAAATGCCATTTCCAAAATGGACCAGATAAGATACCGAAAGAAGCACTCGGAGAAAATTGACAAAATTGTTTAACGATGGGCACATTCCATTAGATATGAAAACATCTTTTTAATGTACCCTATTTTCCGGACCATAGGGTGCACCGGATTATAAGGCGCACTGCAGATGAATGGTCTATTTTTTTAATCTTTTTTTTTTTCATATATAAGGCGCACCGGACTACAGGGGACGGCGTGGCAAAGTTGGGAGAGTGGCCGTGCCAGCAATCTGAGGGTTACTGGTTCAATCCCCACCTTCTACCATCCTAGTCATGTCTGTTGTGTCCTTGAGCAAAACACTTCCCCCTTGCTTCTAAAGGGGCGTGGTTAGGGCCTTGCATGGCAGCTCCCGCCATCAGTGTGTTAATGTGTGTGCGGATGGGTGAATGTGGGAATAGTCTCAAAGCGCTTTGAGTGCCTTGAAGTCAGAAAAGCGCTATACAAGTATTTCCCATTTACCATTTATTTGGAGTGATAGCTTCCATGACAATGACTTCTGTTTTGTTTGATCTGCCGTTTTACTGCCGTCTTACAGACACTGTTTGGAAACAATTAAGGTACAAAAATAAACGTTTATGAAGTAAAGCTGTTAATAACTAATTTCACAATATAGTTCAAACCACGGCTGAGTCATACCAAAGACTATAAAAATGTACTTGTACATTTTACAATATAACTAAAACAATTCTTACCTACTAAACCGTCCCATGTGTGATGTCCGTAGGAGTGTTTTTATACATTTGTGTACGTGCTATGGTAATGTAATCAAGTTTGCGTTGTCAGCATTAGCTAATATGCTAACACGTTTCCCGGTGTCTACGTTAGTATTATTAACATACATTCTTTCTTTGTTGTTTCAGTTTCACAATTTCCTCAGTAAATTCACCAAAACAATACTGTGAACTTTTTGAGTCTGTTTAGCTATTTGGAATGATAGCTTTGGCAGCTAGCGGGTCCATAACAATGACCTATGTTTTGTTTGATCAGCCGTTTTACTGCAGTCTTACACTTTTTGGAAACTATCAAGGTACGTAAATAAAGATTTGTGAAGCATGTATGTGTAAATAACAAATTTTACAATGGAGTTCAAACCACGGCTGGGTCATACCAAAGACTATAAAAATGTACTTGTACGTTTTACAATACAACTAAAACAATTCTTACCTACCAAACCATCCCATGTGTGATGTCTGTAGGAGTGTTTCATGCATATTTGTACGTGTTAGGGTAATGTAATCATGTTTGCCTTGTCAGCATTAGCTAATATGCTAACATGTTTCTCGGTGTCTATGTTAGTATTATTAACATACATTATTTTTGGGTTGTTTCAGTTTCACAATTTACTCAGTAAAGTCACCAAAACAATACTATGGACTTTTTGCGTCTGTTTAGCTATTTGGAATGATAGCTTTGGCAGCTAGCGGGTCCATAACAGTGACTTATGTTTTGTTTGATCAGCCGTTTTACTGCAGTCCTACACCGTTTTGAAACAATTAAGGTACATAAATAAACATTTATGAAGTATGTATGTGTAAATAACAAATTTTACAATGGAGTTCAAACCACGGCTGAGTCATACCAAAGACTATAAAAATGTACTTGTACGTTTTACAATATAACTAAAACAATTCTTACCTACCAAACCATCCCATCTGTGTTGTCCGTAGGAGTGTTTCATGCATATTTGTACGTGTTAGGGTAATGTAATCATATTTGCCTTGTCAGCATTAGCTAATATGCTAACATGTTTCTCGGTGTCTATGTTAGTATTATTAACATACATTATTTTTGGGTTGTTTCAGTTTCACAATTTACTCAGTAAATTCACCAAACCAATACTATGGACTTTTTGCGTCTGTTTAGCTATTTGGAATGATAGCTTTGGCAGCTAGCGGGTCCATAACAATGACCTATGTTTTGTTTGATCAGCTGTTTTACTGCCGTCTTACAGACACTGTTTGGAAACAATTAAGGTACGCAAATAAACATTTATGAAGTAAACTAATTTCACAATGTTGTTCAAACCACGGCTGAGTCATACCCAAGACTGTAAAAATGTACTTGTATGTTTTACAATATAACTAAAACAATTCTTACCTACTAAACCGTCCCATGTGTGATGTCCGTAGGAGTGTTTTCATACATTTGTGTATGTGTTATGGTAATGTAATCAAGTTTTCCTTGTCAGCATTAGCTAATATGCTAACACGTTTCTAGGTGTCTATGTTAGTATTGTTAACATGCACTATTTTTGTGTTGCTTCAGTTTCACAATTTCCTCAGTAAATTCGCCAAAAAAATACTGTGGACTTTTTGAGTCTGTTTAGCTGATTGGAGTGATAGCTTCGGCAGCTAGCAGGTCCATGACAATGCCTTCTGTTTTGTTTGATCAGCTGTTTTACTGCAGTCTTACACTGTTTGGAAACAATTAAGGTACGTAAATAAACATTTATGAAGTATGTATGTGTAAATAACACATTTTACAATGGAGTTCAAACCACGGCTCGGTCATACTAAAGACTATAAAAATGTACTTGTACGTTTTACAATATAACTAAAACAATTCTTACCTACCAAACCATCCCATCTGTGATGTCCGTAGGAGTATTTCATGCATATTTGTACGTGTTAGGGTAATGTAATCATATTTGCGTTGTCAGCTTTAGCTAATATGCTAACACCTTTCTGGGTGTCTGTGTTAGTATTATTCTTTTGTGTGTTGTTTCAGTTTCACAAATTCCTCTGTAAATTCACCAAAACAATAACTGTGGACTTATTGAGTCTGTTTAGCTGTTTGGAATGATAGCTTCGGCAGCTAGCAGGTCCATGACAATGACTTCTGTTTTGTTTGATCAGCCGTTTTACTGCCGCATTACAGACACAGTTTTGAAACAATTAAGGTACGCAAATAAACATTTATGAAGTATCTATGTTTAAATAACTTATTTAAACCACAGCTAGGGCTTCACGGTGGCAGAGGGGTTAGTGCGTCTGCCTCACAATACCAAGGTCCTGCAGTCCTGGGTTCAAATCCAGGCTCGGGATCTTTCTGTGTGGAGTTTGCATGTTCTCCCCGTGAATGTGTAGGTTCCCTCCGGGTACTCCGGCTTCCTCCCACCTCCAAAGACATGCACCTGGGGATAGGTTGATTGGCAACACTAAATTGGCCCTAGTGTGTGAATGTGAGTGTGAATGTTGTTTGTCTATCTGTGTTGGCCCTGCGATGAGGTGGCGACTTGTCCAGGGTGTACCCCGCCTCCCGCCCGATTGTAGCTGAGATAGGCGCCAGCGCCCCCCGCGACCCCGAAAGGGAATAAGCGGTAGAAAATGGATGGAAAAAATGGATTAAACCACAGCTGAGTCGTACCAAAGACTATAAAAATGGGACGTATTATCTCCCTGCTTGGCATTCAGCATCAAGGGTTGGGGGTTAAATCACCAAAATGATTCCCGAGCGCGGCCACCACTACTGCTCACTGCTCCCCTCACCTCCCAGGGGGTGGAACAAGAGGATGGGTCAAATGCAGAGGGTAATTTCTCCACAAAGTGTGTGTGACTGTCAGTGGTAGTTTAACTTTTACAATTTTTTTTTTTTTAACTTTGGCCGCGACCTTAAGTTTGGGCGTCTTAGGCTGCGCCAATCAGGGGGGGAAAAAAAAAGCCTGTGAAATCCTGCGTATTTGTCAGCTGGAAACTGCAAAAGCCACATCTCACAGAATGTATCAGTCAGAATGAGGAAGCAATCAAGAATGAGTGCAGTTGCAGTTCACAACAGGAGATCAGAAAAGCCCAAAAAAACAAGAAAAAAACCCTACCGTTCTTTTTAAGATGCTCCTTGAATTAAAGGTCGGATAAAATAATCATTTTAAACGCGAAAAATTCCATCAAGTCGCTGATCAAAATACCACTGATCACGGATTCTTCAGGGATACCAGCGGGTTGGCACTTCCACTCTTACTATAGTCTCCGCTCCGCTCGCCCCAAAAAGAATATTAATGCTTTGGAACATCCCCGGGTTTGTTGAAAGGCCCCCGCAAAATCAGACTCTGTCGGTTTTGGCAAAGCCAGTATCGCAGACCCGCCAGGCGTCTGTTTTGAAATATTATCTCCAAACTAGCCGCCCGTAGCTTAATCTGACCGCTGGAGCGCAAACGGCAAAGCCGGTTGGAAAAGAGGCGGAGAATAAGACAATAGGATGAAATGCGTCGGCAGCAAGTCGGGCTTTTGGGCGCCAACCTCCCATGGTGTCGTCCCACTCGCCGCGGCCTTTGTCTCGCCGTCCGTACGTGGCAACTCCCTTCCCACTACGGCACAATCTAACATGAGCAGCTTCACCCCCACCCGTCCTTGGATCGCAATGAGCAAACCGGATCTACGGTTAGCGACGGGTACCGGAAGTCTGTCAGAACTGTGCTGACATACACCGGAGAAACTCATAAATACAATGATTTGCAAATCCTTTTCAACCCATATTCAGTTGAATGCACTACAAAGACAAGATATTTGATGTTCAAACTCATACACTTTATTTTTTTTTGCAAATAATAAATAACTTAGAATTTCATGGCTGCAACACGTGCCAAAGTAGTTGGGAAAGGGCATGTTCAGCACTGTGTTACAAGACATTTTCTTTTAACAACACTCAATAAACGTTTGGGAACTGAGGAAACTAATTGTTGAAGCTTTAAAAGTGGACTTCTTTCCCATTCTTGTTTTGTGTAGAGCTTCAGTCGTTCAACAGTCCGGGGTCTCCGCTCTCGTATTTTACGCTTCATAATGCGCCACACATTTTCGATGGGAGACAGGTCTGGACTGCAGGCGGGCCAGGAAAGTAACACGCTGTTGTAACACGTGGCTTGGCATTGTTTTGCTGAAATAAGCAGGGGCGTCCATGATAACGTTGCTCGGATGACAACATATGTTGTTCCAAAACCTGTATGAACCCATCCATCCATCCATTTCCTACCGCTTATTCCCTTTCGGAGTTGCGGGGGGTGCTGGCGCCTATCTCAGCTACAATCGGGCGGAAGGCGGGGTACACCCTGGACAAGTCGCCACCTCATCGCAGGGCCAACACAGATAGAACGATTCAGCATTAATGGTGCCTTCACAGATATGTAAGTTACCCATGCCTTGGGCACTAATACACCCCCATACTATCACAGATGCTGGCTTTTGAACTTTGCGTCTTTAAAAATCCGAATGGTTATTTTCCTCTTTGTTCTGGAGCAAACCACGTCCTCTGTTTCCAAATATAATTTGAAATGTGGACTCGTCAGACCACAGAACACCTATCCACTTTGCATCAGTCCATCTTAGATGAGCTCGGGCCCAGCCAAGCCGGCGGCGTTTCAGGATATTGTTGATAAATGGGTTTGGCTTTGCATAGTAGAGTTTCAACTTGCACTTACAGATGTAGCGACCAACTGTAGTTACTGACAGTGGTTTTATGAAGTGTTCCTGAGCCCATGTGGTGATATCCTTTTCACACTGATGTCAGTTTTTGATGCAGTACCGCCTGAGGGATCAAATGTCCATAATATCATCGCTTACCTGCAGTGATTTCTCCAGATTCTCTGAACCATTTGATGATTTTACGGACCGTAGATGGTAAAATCCCTAAATTACTTGCAATAGCTCGTTGAGAAATGTTGTTCTGAAACTTTACTTACAAATAGGTGACCCTCACCCCATCCTCGTTTGTGAACTACTTAGCATTTCATGGAAACTGCTTTTATACCCAATCATGGCACCCACCTGTTCCCAATTAGCCTGCACACCTGTGGGATGTACCATATAAGTGTTTGATGAGCATTACTCAACTTTATCAGTATTCATTGCCACCTTTCCCAACTTCTTTGTCACGTGTTGCTGGCATCAAATTCTAAAGTAATGATTATTTGCAATGATCAGTTTGAACATCAAATATGTTGTCTTTGTAGCATATTCAACTGAATATGGGTTGAAAATTATTTGTGAATCATTGTGATATGTTTATTTTTACATCTAACACAATTTCCCAACTCATATGGAAACGGGGTTTGTATATCAACCCCGTTTCCATATGAATGCATTTTATGGAGAAAAATCTACGGACTGCTCAAATCACAGCACGGTAACTTAAAAATAAAGACAACGTCGGATTGTTGTTTTTTTTTGTTTAAAAGTAGAACAACATTCTGAAAATGTACAAATCATCATGTTTTATTTTGGGGTTTTTTACACTTACATGTTGCGGTTGATAGTATTCTACCTTTTTTTGTCATTTATATTTTATTAATACATCATCAATCAATCAATTAATGTCTGTTTATATGGCCCCTAATCACAAGTGTCTCAAAGGGCTGCACAAGCCACAACGACATCCTCGGTTCAGAGCCCACTTAATGGCAAGGAAAAACTCAAAACCCTGTAGGACGTCAATATTATTAGATTACAGATAATATGTGATAATTGTCATGTCTTGGTGATCATGTGTGGTTTGGCTATGTTCTATTTGGTTTTTGCACTCTGTCAGTTCCTGTTTTTTTTCACTCCCTGCTTTGTTTGCTTGACAACCCATTGGTTTTCACCTCTCCTCATGTCACGCACCTGATTCATTTGGAGTCATGCACCTGTTAATCACCACAACACTATTTAAGCATGTAGTTGCCAGGCAGTCAGCTCTTGTTATTCATGCTGATGATCCATGCTGCTCTTTTTCATGCTCGTTTCTTGTCACAGAAAGTGTTTTCGGGGTTTTTTTGTCCATAGTTCTGTCTTTAAGCTAGTTTTTGTTTTCATAGCTACGTTTTGTACCTCCGCTGTGAGCGCCTTTTATTTATTTTTTTAATTCTCCATCTTTGAGCTATGGCCAGCAAGTGAAAGCGAGGACAATGTTGATCCTGACTGTCCTTTTATCCGGATAAGCTCAGTTTTTTTTTTTTTCTTGTCTCCTTAGACAAAACTTTTCATTTCTTTGGTTGGTTTGGAGCTCCGGCCTTGATAGCTGTAATTGCGCGTAGGCGTTCTTCTCCTTCCTCTTTTAGCTTTCTGGCGCCACATAGGTGTTTGTGTCGACTTCAGTCTTTTTAATAAATGAGTGATGTATGCCATAAAAGCAAAACGATCGACTCGCCTCAGTTTCAATTCCCTTGTTCACTAACATCGAAATGTACTTACTATTTTTGCAGGAAAAGAACCAAAGCAGCATCGGTCTGAAATGTCTCCTCTTTGAGCTACGGCCAGCGAGTGAATGCTAGGACAATGTTGATCCTGACTGTCTTTTTATCCGTATAAGCTCTTTTTTTTCTTGTGTCCTTCGACAAAACTTTTCATTTTTTTGGTTGGTTTGGAGCTCCAGCCTTGATAGCAGTAATTGCAAGTAAATGTTCTTCTCCTTCCTCTTTCAGCTTTCTGGCGGCACATAGATGTCCGTGTCCACTTCAGTATTTTTAACAAATGAGTGACATATGACGTAAAAAAAACAAATTACTCGTTTCAGGTTCACTTGCCTCGTTCGCTAACATTAGTTGATCATCGAAATGTACTTACTATTTTTGCAGGAACAGAACCAAAGCAGCATTGGTCTGAAATTCCTCCTCTTTGAGCTACGGCCAGCGAGTGAAAGCTAGGACAATGTTGATCCTGACTGTCCTTTTATCCGGGTAAGCTACGTTTATTTTTTTCTTGTCTCCACTGACAAAACTTTTTGTTTCTTTGGTTGGTTTGGTGCTCCGACCTTGATAACAGCAATTTCGCGTAGGCGTTCTTCTCCTTTCTCTTTTGGCTTTCTGGCGGCACATAGGTGTTCATTTCGACTTCAGTCTTTTTAACAAATGAGTGACGTATGCCATTAAAAGAAAAACGATCGACTCTCCTCGGGTTCAATTTCCTCGTTCACTAACATCGAAATGTAATTACTCTTTTTGCAGGAAAAGAACCAAGGCAGCATCGGTCTGAAATTCCTCCTCTTTAAGCTACGGCCAGCGAGTGAAAGCTAGGACAATGTTGATCCTAACTGTCCTTTTATCCGGGTAAGCTCTGTTTTTTTTTTCTTGTTTCCTTAGACAAAACTTTTCATTTCTTTGGTTGGATTGGAGCTCCGGCCTTGATAGCAGTAATTGCAAGTAATTGTTATTCTCCTTCCTCTTTTAGCTTCCTGGCGGCTCGTAGGCTTTGGCGTTGACTTCTGTCTTTTTAACAAATGAGTGACATCTGCCGTAAAAAAACACAAATTACTCATTTCAATTTCACTTGCTTCGTTCGCTAATATTAGTTGATCATCGAAATTCATTACTTATTTTGCTGAAACAAAACCAAGGCAGAAATAGTCGGAAATTTCTCCTCTTCGAGATATGGCCAGCCAATGAAAGCTAGGACAATGTCTATCCTGACTGTCCTTTAATCTGGGTAAGCTGCGTTTCTTTTTTCTTGTCTCCTTTGACAAAACTTTTCGTTTCTTTGGTTGGTTTGGAGCTCCGGCCTTGATAGCAGTAATTTTGGGTAGGCGTTCTTCTCCTTCCTCTGTTAACTTTCTGGAGGCACGTAGGCGTTTACGTCGACTCCCGTCTTTTTAAACAAATGAGTGATGTATGCCGTAAAAAAAAACTAATGACTCGCTTTAGGCTCACTTGCCTCGTCCGCTAACATTAGTTGATTATCGAAATGTACTTACTCGTTTTGCACAAACAGAACCAAGGCAACATTGGTCTGAAATTCCTTCTCTTCGCGCTACGGCCAGCGAGTGAAAGCTAGGACAATGTTGATTCTGACTGGCATTTTATCCAGTTAATATATATATATTTTTTCTTGTGTCCTTTGACAAAACTTTTCATTTATTTGGTTGGTTTGGAGCTCCGGCCTTGATAGCTGTAATTGCGCGTAGGCGTTCTTCTCATTCCTCTGTTAGCTTTCTGGTGGCACTTAGGCGTTCACGTCGACTCCCGTCTTTCTTAACAAATGAGTGATGTATGCCGTAAAAAAAACGAATGACTTGCTTCATGTTCACTTGCCTCGTTCGCTAACATTAGCTGATCATCGAAATTTAGTTACTCGTTTTGCAGGAACAGAACCAAGGCAGCATTGGTCTGAAATTCCTCCTCTTTGAGCTACGGTCAGTGAGTGAAAGCCAGGACAATGTTGATCCTGACTATCATTTTACACAGGTAAGCTTTTTTTTTTTCCTGTGTCTTTCGACAAAACTTTTCATTTCTTTGGTTGGTTTGGAGCTCCAGCCTTGATAGCTGTAATTGCGCGTAGGCGTTCTTCTCCTTCCTGTTTTAGCTTTCTGGTGGCTCGTAGGCATTGGCGTTTACTTCTGTCTTTTTAACAAATGAGTGACATATGCCGTAAAAAAAAAACAAATTCTTCATTTTAATTTCACTTGCTTCGTTCGTTGACATTAGTTGATCATCGAAATTTAATAACTTATTTTGCTGAAACAAAACCAAGGCAGCAATGGTCTGAAATGTCTCCTCTTCGAGCTACGGCCAGCGAGTGAAAGCTAGGACGATGCTGATCCTGACTGTCCTTTTATCCGGGTAAGCTACGTTTATTTTTTTTTTGTCTTTTCTGACAAAACTTTTTCTGCTTCTTTTGGTTGGTTTGGAGCTCCGACCTTGATAGCTGTAATTTCGCGTAGGCGTTCTTCTCCTTCCTCTGTTAACTTTCTGGTTGCACGTAGGCGTTCATGTGGACTCCCGCCTTTTTCAACAAATGAGTGATGTATGCCGTAAAAAAACCAATTACTCACTTCATTCGCTTAAATGTAAAAAGTAGATATTGGGTTTCACTATGTAAAGCGCTGTGAGTCATTAGAGAAAAAGCGTTATATAAATATAATTCACTTCACACTTCACTTCAGGTTCACTTGCCTCGTTCGCTAACATTAGTTGATCATCGAAATTTAGTTACTCGTTTTGCAGGAACAGAACCAAGGCAGCACTGGTCTGAAATTTCTCCTCTTTGAGCTACGGCCAGCCAGTGAAAGCTAGGACAATGTTGATCCTGACTGTCCTTTTTTCTGGGTAAGCTACGTTTATTTGTTCTTGTCTCCTTTGACAAAACATTTTGTTTCTTTGGTTGGTTTATGGCTCAGGCCTTGATATCAGTAATTGTATGTATGCGTTCTTCTCTATCCTCTTTTCGCTTTCTGGTGGCACGTAGGCTTTCGCGTCGACTTCCATCTTTTTAACAAGAGAGTGATGTATGCCATGAAAGCAAAACGTTCGAATCGCCTTAGTTTGAATTCCCTCGTTCACTAACATCGAAATTTAATTACTTATTTTGCTGAAACAAAACCAAGGCAGAAATGGTCGGAAATGTCTCCTCTTCGAGCTACGGCCAGCCAATGAAAGCTAGGACAATGTTGATTCTGACTGTCCTTTATCAGGGTAAGCAACGTTTATTTTTTCTTGTCTCCTTTGACAACACTTTTCGTTTCTTTGGTTGGTTTATGGCTCAGGCCTTGATATCAGTAATTGCATGTATGCGTTCTTCTCCTTCCTCTTTTAGCTTTCTGGCGGCTCGTAGGCATTGGTGTTGACTTCCGTCTTTTTAATAGAGTGACGTATGTCGTAAAAAAAACAAATTACTCATTTCAATTTCACTTGCTTAGTTCGCTATCATTAGTTGATCATCGAAATTTAATTACTTGTTTTGCTGAAACAAAACCAAGTCAGAAATGGTCTGAAATTTCTCCTCTTCGAGCTACGGCCAGCCAATGAAAGCTAGGACAATGTTGATCCTGACTGTCCTTTTATCTGGGTAAGCTATGTTTATTTTTTCTTGTCTCCTTTGACAAAACTTTTCGTTTCTTTGGTTGGTTTGGAGCTCCGGCCTTGATAGCAGTAATTTCGCGTAGGCGTTCGTCTCCTTCCTCTGTTAACTTTCTGGTAGCACGTAGGCGTTCACGTCGACTCCCGTCGACTCCCGTCGACTCCCGTCTTTTTTAACAAATGAGTAATGTATGCCGTAAAAAATATAAATGACTCGCTTCAGGCTCACTTGCCTCCTTTGCTAGCATTAGATGATCATCGAAATGTCCTTACTCGTTTTGCAGGAACAGAACCAAGGCAGCATTGGTCTGAAATTCCTCCTCTTTGAGCTACGGCCAGCGAGTGAAAGCTAGGACAATGTTGATCCTGACTGGCATTTTATCCAGGTAAGATTTTTTTATTTTTTCTTGTGTCCTTCGACAAAACTTTTCATTTCTATGGTTGGTTTGGAGCTCCGGCCTTGATAGCTGTAATTGCGCGTAGGCGTTCTTCTCCTTCCTCTGTTAGCTTTCTGGTGGCACGTAGGCGTTCACGTCGACTCCCGTCTTTTTTAATAAATGAGTGATGTATGCCATAAAAAAAACAAATAACTCGCTTCAGGTTCACTTGCCTCGTTCGCTAACATTAGTTGATCATCGAAATGTAGTTACTCGTTTTGCAGGAACAGAACCAAGGCAGCATTGGTCTGAAATTCCTCCTGTTTGAGCTACGGCCAGCAAGTGAAAGCTAGGACAATGTTGATCCTGACTGTCATTTTACACAGGTAAGCTTTTTTTTTTTTTTTTTTTTCTTGTGTCCTTCGACAAAACTTTTAATTTCTTTGGTTGGTTTGGAGCTCCAGCCTTGATAGCTGTAATTGCGCGTAGGCGTTCTTCTCCTTCCTCTTTTAGCTTTCTGGCGGCTCGTAGGCATTTGTGTTGACTTCCGTCTTTTTAACAAATGAGTGACATATGTCGTAAAAAAAACAAGTTACTCATTTCAATTCCACTTGCTTCGTTCGCTAACATTAGTTGATCATCGAAATTTAATTATTTAATTCTCTGAAACAAAACCAAGGCAGAAATGGTGGGAAATTTCTCCTCTTCGAGCTACGGCCAGCCAATGAAAGCTAGGACAATGTTGATCCTGACTGTCCTTTTATCAGGGTAAGCAAAGTTTATTTTTTCTTGTCTCCTTTGACAAAACTTTTCGTTTCTTTGGTTGGTTTATGGCTCAGGCCTTGATATCAGTAATTGCATGTGTGTGTTTTTCTCTATCCTCTTTTAGCTTGGCTTGTAGGCATTGGTGTTGACTTCTGTCTTTTTAACAAATGAGTGATGTATGCTGTAAAAAAAAAAACAGAACGACTCGCTTTAATTTAATGTACAGTGCAGCAACTTTTTCGCCACAAAGACGGAGAGGTATCACTTTCTGGCAGACCCCTGGGAGCTCAAGGTAAAGAAAGACGGAGAAAAGCACATGGCCGTATCAAGACCACACCCCATCCGTGAAACGTGGAGCAAACAATTTGATGGCGAGCATCAAAGTCTCTCGAGTGGAGGTAAATAATCTCGCTCCCTGCTTGACAGTACGTGACGGGATTGACAGCGACGTAAGCAGTGCAATAACAGCAATTCTTTGAAGATTAAGGTGACTGGCGAGGAGAGTAAATTGCTCCCGGCATGTCTACCGGTGGAAAAGAACATTCGTCACTGAGTTGATTGACAATAAATGTTTGACTTTCTCTCTTGGGGGAAAAAAAATATATATATATAAATGTATTTTCCAGTGAGAGATAAAGTAGTACCTCGACTTACGTGCTGAATTAATGGCACTTGGACCAGAAACCAAAACATCTCTCATCATTGTCCAACATTACAAAAAAAACACAGTTTACCCCAGCCGGGGAAAAAAAAAAACATGGTGAAAGATTCGAATGTATGACTTATTCATGAAATATTTAACAGTTTATCACCACCTCGCCAGCTTTTTATCACTTGCAACTAGAGCTGGAGGTACAGCGAGTGGAGATTGCGTCATTCCCTGGCGGAGGAGTGTTTGGCCAAGCGGCATTTTCTACCCGAGCTGCTTTTGCACGGAACTTCAACTCCCCCCCCCCCCCCAGAAAACATCAGAAATGTAAGCCACATAATGTAATAATAATAATAATGATAACTAATAAGATCTGGCCTTGTATACTGTGTGTTTGTACACTGTATATTGGAAGTTTGTCTTGACATTTCATAATGTACTGTAAGTGCTATATTGTACATGTAAACATTGTATTTTCCATAAGCCACACCCACTAAAGAAGAAAGAAGAAAAAAAATTCCACACATTAGCTGCACCAGATATATATGTTAAGAAATGTGTTATTTCCACAGAAATATTTTAGAAATGTTTATTTACATTACACAAAGGGTAGTAAAACGGCTGGTCAAACAAAACAGAGGTCATCGTCAGCTAAACAGACTCAATAAGTCCGCCGTATTGTTTTGGTGAATTTACCGAGGAATTTGTCAAACTGAAACAAAAAATTAATGCCATTATAAGTTAATAATATTAACACAGACACCCGAAAACCTGTTAGCATGTTAGCTAATGCTAACAAAGGCATGCTTGATTACATTACCATAGTATGTACATATTTGCATTATAACACTTGTAGACACATAAGACAGTTTAGTAAGTAAGAATTGTTTTAGTTATATTGTAAAAACTTTCAAAGGTTGTTTGGAGTGATGAATGAAGAATCCATAAGCGTTATATGTAAATACCATATTTTCCGGACTGGTCCATAAGCCACACCTACTAGAGAAGAAAAAAAAAATTCCATAGGTTAGCCAAACCAGACTGTAAACCACAGATATATATGCTGTGAAATGAGTTTTTTACACAGAAATATTTTATCATTTTTTAATTTTTTTTACAAACGGTAGTAAAACGGCTGATCCAACAAAACAGAGGTAATTGTCATGGGGCTGCTCGCTGCGGAAACTAGCTCTACAATCAGCTTTGATTGATTGATTGAAGGTTTTATTAGTAGATTGCACAGTACAGTACATATTCCGTACATTTGACCACTAAATGGTAACACTCTAAGTTTTTCAAATTGTTTAAGGTCCACGTTAATCAATTCATGGTATATATTCATGGTAGCTAAACAGACTCAATAAGTCCACCGTATTGTTTTGGTGAATTTATTGAGGAATTTTTCAAACTGAAACAATACAAAATTAATGCTGTTGTAAGTTAATAATACTAACACAGACACCCGGAAACATGTTAGCATATTAGCTAATGCCAAAAAGGCAAAGATGGAAAAAAAAACATGATGTTTTTCCATATATAAGCCGCACCAGACTATAAGCCACTGATATATATGTTGTGAAATCTGTTATTTACACATAAATATGTCATTAATGTTTATTTCATTTTTTCCAAACGGTAGTAAAACGGCTGATCAAACAAAACGGAGGTCATCACCATGGACCTGCTCGCTGCGGAAACTAGCTCTCAATCAGCTAAACTGACCCAATAAGTCCACAGGAATTTGTGTAACTGAAACAACACAAAAATAATGCCGTTGTAAGTTAATAATACTTACCCAGACACCTGAAATGTGTTAGCATAATAGCTAATGCTAACAAGGGCAAGCTTGATTACATTACCATAGTACGTACACTTTTGCATGAAAACACTCGTACACACATGGGACGGTTTAGTAAGTAAGAATTGTTTTAGTTATATTGTAAAAACTTACAAACGTTTCTTGGAGTGATGAATGAAGAATCCATAAGTGTTATATATAAATACTGTATTTTCCGGAACGGTCCATAAGCCAATCCTACTAGAGAAGAAAAAAAAACATGTTTTTCCATATGTTAGCCACAACAGACTATAAGCCACAGAAATATATGTTGTAAAATGAGTTATTTACACATAAATATGTTATTAATGTTTATTTCATTTTTTCCAAACGGTAGTAAAACTTCTGATCAAACAAAACGGAGATCATCGCCATGGACCTGCTCGCTGCGGAAACTAGCTTTCCAATCAGCTAAACAGACCCGATAAGTCCACAGGAATTTGTGTAACTGAAACAACACAAAAATAATGCCGTTGTAAGTTAATAATACTTACCAATCTGTTAGCATATTAGCTAATGCTAACAAAGACAAGGTTGATTACATTACTATAGTGCGTACACGTTTGCATGAAAACACTCGTACACACATGGGACGGTTTAGTAAGTAAGAATTGTTTTAGTTATATTGTAAAAACTTACACACGTTTCTTGGAGTGATGAATGAAGAATCCATAAGTGTTATATGTAAATACTGTATTTTCCGGACCGGTCCATAAGTCACACCTACTATAAAATAAATAAAAAAACATGTTTTTCCATATGTAAGCCACAGCAGACTATAAGCCACAGAAATATATGTTGTGAAATGAGTTATTTACACATAAATATGTTATTAATGTTTTTTTTTTTTTTTCAAACGGTAGTAAAACGGCTGATCAAACAAAACGGAGGTCATCGCCATGGACCTGCTTGCTGCGGAAACTAGCTCCCCAATCAGCTAAACTGACCTGATAAGTCCACAGGCATTTGTGTAACTGAAAAAACACAAAAATAATGCCGTTGTAAGTTAATAATACTTACCCAGACACCCGGAAATGTGTTAGCATAATGGCTAATGCTAATAAGGGCAAGCTTGATTACATTACCATAGTACGTACACTTTTGCATGAAAACACTCGTACACACATGGGACGGTTTAGTAAGTAAGAATTGTTTTAGTTATATTGTAAAAACCTACAAACGTTGCTTGGAGTGATGAATGAAGAATCCATAAGTGTTATATGTAAATACTGTATTTTCCGGAACGGTCCATAAGCCACACCTACTAGAGAAGAAAAAAAACATGTTTTTCCATATGTTAGCCACAACAGACTATAAGCCGCAGATTATATACGCTGTGAAATGAGTTATTTACACAGAAATATTTTATTTATATATTTTTTTTCCCAAATGGTAGTAAAACGGCTGATCAAACAAAACAGAGGTCATCGTCATTTCGTTACATCAACCAATCGGGATGAAGATCAGACTTTACGGAGCCAAGTTAGCTTGTGGGTAACAATCAGGGCAAAGTTTGATGCCGCGGCCAAATCGATTTTATATATTTTCGAATCGAGTAAGAATCGTCACAAAAAAAATCCTTTTTTTGTATCTCTTATCATCTTTCTTTATCGGACCACTGTACGTATTAATTGTTCCACCGACTATTATTAATAAATACCGTAGATTTTTTGTGGAAAATGTCAATCAATCAATCAATCAATGTTTACTTATATAGCCCTAAATCACTAGTGTCTCAAAGGGCTGCACAAACCACCACGACATCCTCGGTAGGCCCACATAAGGGCAGGGAAAACTCACACCCAGTGGGACATCGGTGACAATAATGACCCAGTGGGACGTCGGTGACAATAATGACTATGAGAACCTTAGAGAGGAGGAAAGCAATGGATGTCGAGCGGGTCTAACATGATACTGTGAAAGTTCAATCACAATGGATCCAACACAGTCGCGAGAGTCCAGTCCAAAGCGGATCCAACACAGCAGCGAGAGTCCCGTTCACAGCGGAGCCAGCAGGAAACCATCCCAAGCGGAGGCGGATCAGCAGCACAGAGATGTCCCCAGCCGATACACAGGCAAGCAGTACATGGCCACCGGATCGGACCGGACCCCCTCCACAGGGGAGAGTGGGACATAGAAGAAAAAGAAAAGAAACAGCAGATCAACTGGTCTAAAAAGGGAGTCTATTTAAAGGCTAGAGTATACAAATGAGTTTTAAGGTGAGCCTTAAATGCTTCTACTGAGGTTGACACATTTTGACACATTTTTTATTTGTCTATTTTGTTATTTTTATTGCCTTTGTTGTGTTGTGTTTGACTGCTCAGTGGCCTTGTGGTTAGTGTCCACCTTGAGATCAGTAGGTTGTGAGTTCAAACCCCGGCCGAGTCATACCAAAGACTATAACCATGGGACCATTACCTTGGCACTCAGCATCAAGGGTTGGAATTGGGGGTTGGGGTGGAATTGGGGCTGATGCTCACTGCTCCCCTCACCTCCCAGGGGGTGGAACAAGGGGACTGGTCAATGCAGGGAGTAATTTCACCACACCTCGTGCGTGTGTGTGACTATCAGTAGTACTTTAACTTTAACTTTGCTATACCGAGACTGGAGATGTCCATAGGACAGCAAAAACTAATCCGATCAGTCAGTCGGTAGTGTGGGTAGTTAGCTTTAGCAATTAGCCTTTCTTCCGTAGACATTTCAGTAATACAACCAAAATTGTATCATGGCCGGTTTAAAAGCAAGGAATTGGAATTCAAAAACGTCCTTCGAAAAGGGATCCTGGTGGTAAGACTATGAAGCAGCAGCGAGCTCATGGTAGGCAGTTCTTCTCAGATCTTCCGTCCAAGCATTCCTGCAGAGACTGAGAGAAACTGGATGTTTGCCGCCAAGGAAACTGGGTGGAGTAGATAAAAGTCTCATAAAGCTGTTTTCCTATTGAAACTGGAACGTTTCCAGACCCACCCTCAGCTCAGAGCTGGCAGAAACCAGCTGGTACCTGGTACTCGGCAGTCTTAAAGAGGTCTGGCCCGACTTCATAGGGGATTTATTGCCAAAGAGACACGTCTGGTGTGGAAAGAAAGTTAAAGCTGCTTACCTGAGTGTAAGAAAAACCAAGTTGGAAGTGTTTTTGAAGCTCGTTTGGGGATTCTTATTCCAGTCGGTCTCAATGTACCCAACTTTTGTGCTTGACAACACCAACTGGGAACGGGGAGAGGACTTTGGGAAATTATAAATAGGATCGCTGCTAATTATCTTGAGGAGTGCTGTCTAAAAAATTACTAACTGAGGAATAATATTTTAGATAATATGCTGACAGCTGAGATTGCTTAACTCCAATCAACCTTTTTGGTCGGAGAGTTAAAGTCCTCCAACAAATCCTTCTGAAAGTCAACTCATTTGGATTTTTAATGCGCATTGTCAATTATTGGTCAACTTCAAAGTAATGCACTTTATTTTTCATACAATTTCTTACATTTTGATTCGCCGAAAGTTTTATCGATCACAAATACCGCAATTTCCGGTATTAAGACTCCCGGGTGTTGTTGTTTTGGTCATGGCAAGCAATAAACCCAAGAAACCAAACTTCAATGAAAAAGTGGCTTCAGGAGCTCCTTCTCCTAACTTGCCCACTCACTCACCCCACACACTGCCATTCTTAAAGGGGAAGACACAGCTTATGGCCATCACCAAGCCATTGATTGATTGATTGATACTTTTATTAGTAGATTGCACAGTTCAGTACATATTCCTTACAATTGACCACTAAATGGTAACACCCGAATAAGTTTTTCAACTTGGTTAAGTCGGGGTCCACGTTAATCAATTCATGGTAATCAACCTTTTTGGTCGGAGAGTTAAAGTCCCCCAAAAATCCTTCTGAAAGTCAACTGATTTGAATATTTAAAGCATACTGTTAACTATAGGTTAACTTCAAAATAATGCGCTTTTTTTTTGGTACAATTTCTTACATTTTGATTCGCCGAAAGTTTTATCGATCACAAATACTGCAATTTCCGGTATCTGGACTCCCGGGTGTTGTTGTTTTTTGATGGCGAGCAATTAACACAAGAAGCCAAGCTTCAATGTAAAAGTGGCTTCAGGAGCTCCCTCTCCTACTTGCCCACTCACTCACCCCACACACCGCCATTCTTAAAGGGGAAGACACAGCTTATGGCCATCACCAAGCCTTTCATTGATTGATTGATACTTTTATTAGTAGATTGCACAGTTCAGTACATATTCCTTACAATTGACCACTAAATGGTAACACCCGAATAAGTTTTTCAACTTGGTTAAGTCGGGGTCCACGTTAATCAATTCATGGTAATCAACCTTTTTGGTCAGAGAGTTAATATCCCCCCAAAAATCCTTCTGAAAGTCAACTGATTTGAATATTTAAAGCATACTGTTAACTATAGGTTAACTTCAAAATAATGCGCTTTTTTTGGTACAATTTCTTACATTTTGATTCGCCGAAAGTTTTATTGATCACAAATACTGCAATTTCCGGTATCTGGACTCCCGGGTGTTGTTGTTTTTTTGATGGCGAGCAATTAACCCAAGAAGCCAAGCTTCAATGTAAAAGTGGCTTCAGGAGCTCCTTCTCCTAACTTGCCCACTCACTCACCCCACACACCGCCATTCTTAAAGGGGAAGACACAGCTTATGGCCGTCACCAAGCCATTGATTGATTGATACTTTTATTAGTAGATTGCACAGTTCAGTACATATTCCGTACAATTGACCACTAAATGGTAACACCCGAATAAGTTTTTCAACTTGGTTAAGTCGGGGTCCACGTTAATCAATTCATGGTAATCAACCTTTTTGGTCAGAGAGTTAATATCCCCCCCAAAATCCTTCTGAAAGTCAACTGATTTGAATATTTAAAGCATACTGTTAACTATTGGTTAACTTCAAAATAATGCGCTTTTTTTGGTACAATTTCTTACATTTTGATTCGCCGAAAGTTTTATCGATGAAAAATGCTGCAATTTCCGGTATCTGGACTCCCGGGTGTTGTTGTTTTTTTTTATGGCGAGCAATTAACCCAAGAAGCCAAGCTTCAATGTAAAAGTGGCTTCAGGAGCTCCTTCTCCTAACTTGCCCACTCATTCACCCCACACACCGCCATTATTAAAGGGGAAGACACAGCTTATGGCCATCACCAAGCCATTGATTGATACTTTTATTAGTAGATTGCACAATTCAGTACATATTCCTTACAATTGACCACTAAATGGTAACACCCGAATAAGTTTTTAAACTTGTTTAAGTCGGGGTATACGTTAATCAATTCATGGTAATCAACCTTTTTGGTCAGAGAGTTAAAGTCCCCCCAAAAAATCCTTCTGAAAGTCAACTGATCTGAATTTTTAAAGCATACTGTTAATTATTGGTTGACTTCAAAATAATGCGCTTTTTTGGTACAATTTCTTACATTTTGATTCGCCGAAAGTTTTATCGATCACAAATACCGCAATTTCCGGTATTAGGACTCCCGGGTGTTGTTGTTTTTTTGATGGCGAGCAATTAACCCAAGCAGCCAAGCTTCAATGAAAAAGTGGCTTCAGGAGCTCCCTCTCCTAACTTGCCCACTCACTCACCCCACACACCGCCATTCTTAAAGGGGAAGACACAGCTTATGGCCATCACCAAGCCTTTGATTGATTGATTGATACTTTTATTAGTAGATTGCACAGTACAGTACATATTCCGTACAATTGACCACTAAATGGTAACACCCGAATAAGTTTTTCAACTTGTTTAAGTCGGGGTCCACGTTAATAAATTCATGGTAATCAACCTTTTTGGTCAGAGAGTTAAAATCCCCCCAAAAAATCCTCCTGAAAGTCAACTGATTTGAATTTTTAAAGCATACTGTTAATTATTGGTTGACTTCAAAATAATGCGCTTTTTTGGTACAATTTCTTACATTTTGATTCGCCGAAAGTTTTACCGATCACAAATCCCGCAATTTCCGGCATTAGGACTCCCGGGTGTTGTTGTTTTGTTGATGGCGAGCAATTAACCCAAGAAGCCAAGCTTCAATGAAAAAGTGGCTTCAGGAGCTCCCTCTCCTAACTTGCCCACTCACTCACCCCACACACCGCCATTCTTAAAGGGGAACACACAGCTTATGGCCATCACCAAGCCATTGATTGATTGATTGATACTTTTATTAATAGATTGCACAGTTCAGTACATATTCCGTACAATTGACCACTAAATGGTAACACCCGAATACGTTTTTCAACTTGTTTAAGTCGGGGTCCATGTTAATCAATTCATGGTAATCAACCTTTTTGGTCAGAGTTAAAGTCCCCCCAAAAAATCCTTCTGAAAGTCAACTGATTTCAATTTTTAAAGCATACTGTTAACTATTGGTTGACTTCAAAATAATGCCCTTTTTTTTGGTACAATTTCTTACATTTTGATTCGCCGAAAGTTTTATCGATGAAAAATGCTGCAATTTCCGGTATTGGGACTCCCAGGTGTTGTTGTTTTTTTGATGGCGAGCAATAAACCCAAAAAGCCAAGCTTCAATGAAATAGTGGCTTCAGGAGCTCCCTCTCCTAACTTGCCCACTCATTCACCCCACACACCGCCATTCTTAAAGGGGAAGACACAGCTTATAGCCATCACCAAGCCATTGATTGATTGATTGATACTTTTATTAGTAGATTGCACAGTTCAGTACATATTCCGTACAATTGACCACTAAATGGTAACACCCGAATACGTTTTTCAACTTGTTTAAGTCGGGGTCCACGTTATTCAATTCATGGTAATCAATCTTTTTGGTCAGAGAGTTAAAGTCTACCAAAAATCCTTCTGAAAGTCAACTGATTTGAATATTTAAAGCATACTGTTAACTATAGGTTAACTTCAAAATAATGCCCTTTTTTTGGTACAATTTCTTACATTTTGATTCGCCAAGTTTTATGTTGTTTTGGTCATGGCGAGCAATTAACCCAAAAATCCAAGCTTCAATGAAATAGTGGCTTCAGGAGCTCCTTCTTCTAACTCACCCACACACTCAACCCACACACCGCCATTCTTAAAGGGGAACACACAGCTTATGGCCATCAGCAAGCCAGAGATGAGGGCCAGTCTATTAAATGACATTTAAACTGACTTGCCAAATTCTAAGTTCGTTGGCATTATTTGCCATGAAAGTGTGGATGCGGCGTGTTTTTTAAACGACGGCGTCAAAGTCGAGGCCCGCGGGCCAGATGAATTATCGACGGCCCCCGGGATGATATTTGATTGGTATTAGAACCGGCCCACAGGCCACAGCCGCCTGATGCTGTTTTTGCAGGCACCAATACTCAGTGTTTGTGCTAGGAATCTTTAAAATGGGGTCCCAGGGACCCCATCAAGTCATACAAATGGGGTCCCACAGTACAATTTTTGGGGTCTCACTTTTTTGTAAGTTTTTTGAAAACAAATGATAAATGTATGCATTATCCTGTTCTATCTCACATCCTATATTGAGTTTTAAAAAAAGGTTGTCATAAACGTTACATAATTCATTAAAAAAATAATACAAAAGAAAACTATTTTTTTATGCAAATGTGAATTCATCCAGTTATAAACATTCATTCACTTTTTTATTTTCAGAATGTTTTTGTTCTATTTTTGGCCAACACTGGAAGTGTTTTAAATTTAAAAAAAAAAAAAAAAAAAAACTGGACCCTTAAATGAGCCTTATGATCTGGTGCGGTAGTATGATTATCATTTAATCAATCAATCAAAATGATTTTATATAGCCCCCTAAATCTCAAGTGTCTCAAAGGGCTGCACAAGCCACAACGACATCTTTGGTTCAGAGCCCACAAGAGGGCAAGGAAAAACTCAACCCTATGGGATTACAATGATATATCCTGGGGGACCGCAAATGTGGGGGCCCTAAATGGGTGGAGACAATTCAGCAGTGCAAAGACCTCACCAACTGATGCACATATGAGTGGTCCACCCCGGATCCCGACTTTGTACAGCTAGCGCTTCATCTCCCCCCCTCCGCCCTCCATAAAGGAGATGGGGGCACTGCAGAAAAGAGACGGCAGATCAACTGGTCTAAAAGGGGGGTCTATATAAACGCTAGAGCAGGGGTAGGGAACCTGTGGCTCTCAGATAAATCTTAGCTGGCATTGCTTAACGCGATAAGTCATTGTTTTTCATCCTTTTTTGAGCCAAAACACATTTTTTTCATTGAAAAAATTCTGAGGCGCACCACCAGCAGAAAACATAAAACAAATTAAACTCAGTAGCCGATATTGACAAAAAAAATTGTTCTCGCAATAGCTCTTGTCCCTATGTAGGTGTACTGTCAAGCCGTAACTTATTTTGAGTTTTTTCTGTGTTTTCCTGTGTGACTTGCGCTCTTATTTTGGTGGCTTTTCTTCTTTTGTTGGTATTTTCCTGTAGCAGTTTCATGTCCTCCTTGGATGCTATTCATCGCACCTGCTTGGTTTTTACAATCAAGACTATTTAAGTTGTGCGGGCGCTACTCCTTCTTTGTGTGGACATTGTTGATTGTACGGATGTACTTTGTGGACGCCGTCTGCTCCGCACACTGTAAGTCTTTGCTGTCGTCCAGCATTCTGTTTTTGTTTACTTTGCAGTCAGTTCAGTTTTAGTGTATCTCACGGCACACTATAGCAGGGGTCGGGAACCTTTTTGGCCGAGAGAGCCATGAAAGCAAAATATTATAAAATGTATTTCCGAGAGAGCCATGTAATATTTTTTTAACTCTGAATACAAATAAATGTGTGCACTTTTAAGTAAGACCAACATTTTAAGAATATAATAAGTATCTTCTTCTTTTTAATAACATTGTTATTCTGAAGCTAATGAATAAAATAGTTCTTACCATTAATGCGACTTCTTGAACAGGAACGGTAGAAAACGGATGGATGGATTAAAATGCATGAGAATGTTTTATATTTTGAACGTTATTTTTAACACTGTGATTACCGGCGGAATTATTCATTATTTATCGCTGTGTTTTTCAACCACTGTGCCGCGGCTGTGAGATACAGTCTGGTGTGTCGTGGGAGAGATGATGTAATTTCACCTAATCTGGTTGATAATATTTTTTGCAAACCTATAACTATAATTAAAAAATGTGCTGTTATTGAATGTCTGTGCTGTCTAGAGCTCAGCAGAGTACGTGTGTAATACACTTCCAAATCAGTAGGTGGCAGCAAGTAGCTAATTGCTTTTGTAGATGTCGGGAACATGGTATGTCGTGATCACAATATGTGGGAGGCAGCATGTAGGTAAAAAGGTATCCAACACTTTAACTAAAAATAAACAAAAGGCGAGTGCCGCTAAGAAAAGGCATTGAAGCAAAACAAAACTAAAACTGAACTGGCTGCAAAGTAGATTAGATTGGATAGTACTTTATTTATTCCGTCAGGAGAGTTCCTTCAGGAAAATTACAATTTTCAGCACAATCCCATTCAAGATCAGACAAACATTACAGGGAGACAGAACAGGATCGCTGACGGGTCTGCCAGCGTTCCAGCGTCCCTTACAAAAAAGATGACATACAGGTAAACATGGGGGCGGGGGGAAGAAAAGAAAAGAAAAACAACAACTCATAGCCATAGTACACATCCCTCTTACATGTGTGTAAGAGGGTAAAGTAAACAAAAACAGAATGCTGGACGACAGCAAAGACTTACAGTGTGCGGAGCAGACGGCGTCCACAAAATACATCCGTACATGGCATGACAATCAACAATGTCCACACAAAGGAGTGCATCCGCACAACTTAAATAGTCTTGATTGTAAAAACAAAGCAGGTGCGATGAATAGCATTCAAGGAGGACATGAAACTGCTACAGGAAAATACCAACAAAAGAAGAAAAGCCACCAAAACTTGAGCGCAAGTCACACAGGAAAACACAGAAAAAACTCAAAATAAGTTACGGCTTGACAGTACACCTACATAGAGACAAGAGCTATTGCGAGAACAATTTATTTTTGTCAATATCGGCTACAGAGTTTAATTTTCTGTATGTTTTCTGCTGGTGGTGCGCCTCGGAATTTTTTCAATAAAAAAAAAAGTGTTTTGGCTCAAAAAAGGATGAAAAACACTGACTTATCGTGTTAAGCAATGCCCGCTAAGATTTATCGGAGAGCTAGATGCAGTCATCAAAAGAGCCACATCTGACTCTAGAGCCATAGGTTCCCTACCGCTGCACTATAGTGTGCCGCGGCACAGTGGTTGAAAAACACAGTCATAAATAATGAATAATTCCGCCAGTAATCACAGTGTTAAAAATAACATTCAAAATATAAAACATTCTCATGCATTTTAATCCAGCCATCCGTTTTCTACCGTTCCTGTTCAAGAAGTCGCATTAATGGTAAGAACTGTTTTATTCATTAGCTTCAGATTAACAATGTTATTAAAAAGAAAAATATACTAATTATATTCTTAAAATGTTGGTCTTACTTAAAAATCCACACATTTATTTGTATGCAGTGTTAAAAATTATTATATGGCTCTCTCGGAAATACATTTTATAATATTTTGCTTTCATGGCTCTCTCAGCCAAAAAGGTTCCCGACCCTTGGGCTAGAACAGAGGTTCTCAAATGGGGGTACGCGTACCCCTGGGGGTACTTGAAGGTATGCCAAGGGGTACGTGAGATTTTTTTTTAAATATTCTAAAAATAGTAACAATTCAGCTTTATAAATATATTTTTTGAATAATACTCCAACAAAATATGAATATAAGTTCATAAACTGAGAAAAGAAATGCTACAACGCGATATTAATTTTTGTGGACATGTTCCATAAATATTGATCTTAAAGAGTTCTTTTTTTGTGGATAAATGTTTAGAATTAAGTTTATGATCTCTATTACAATCCCCAAAGAGGGCACTTTGAGTTGATGCTTACTTCTATGAGTAGAAATCTTTATTTAAAATTGAATCACTTGTTTATTTTTCAACAAGTTTTTAGTTATTTTTACACATTTTTTTTCCCAATAGCTCAAGAAAGACCACTACAAATGAGCAATATTTTTGCATTGTTATACAATTTAATAAGTGCTATATTTTACTTCTTTATGTCTTTTTTTCAACAATTTTTTTTTTGCTCTGATTAGGGGGTACTTGGATTAAAAAGGGGGTACATCACTGAAAAAAGGTTGAGAACCACTGGGCTAGAGTATACATATGAGTTTTAAGATGGGACTTAAATACTTCTACTGTACTTTTACTGTGTACTAATGTTACACCATGTCTTGCAAGAAATTGCCATGCTGGTTCCAAGGTCCCACTTTGGGGGTGGAGTTACTAATCAAAAATGTGTTTATTTTGTCCGTGGGCCAAATAAAAAAATCCCTTTTTTTGTTTACGCCCTCAACCAAAACCTCTTTAATTACAAATAATTAGCCTCACAATGTTTGGAGATGATGTAACCACAATTTCATTTATCATTCTCTTTGATTCTTTTTCCCGCGCCATTTAATAAAAAAAATAAATAAATAAATAAAAAGCAGCCGGCCTAAGATGTTTCTCTCTGACTAATGACTAATGGATGAGCAACACTTCGACCAATGCAATGTATAAAGAAAAGAATACGTTAGGTTTCGGTATGAATAATAAATCACGGGCGGGTTGGATTCAATGCCTGGCGTTTGGTGAAATGTGAGCTGAGGAGAACGGAGAACAGACTCCAGCAGCCTTGTCATCTTGGCTGCAAACACGTCGTTAACCTCTGCGGAAAATGCGGCTTACAGGTGTAAGCTGTAATAATACAGCACTGCCACGGCTGCAATATGTCTCCTGTAAAGGGATTTCACCCATCCAGGAATCCTATCTCCGCAACAAGAACCGAGACTTTTTGAATGCATACAAGTTCCTGGTTACCTGCAGAGGGATTTTCTAGAAACCTGACGCGAGGACACAATATGAGCGCTGTTTGGTCAATCCTGAATTGCATATTTATATATATATATATATTTTTGTTTTTACAAAAAAAAAAAAACACATAATATTAATCAGTCCAATTAAATAATACTATATCGAACAATTCCAATTACCGACCTGGCCAATGCCACATCACTTTAGCCGCGCTCACCCTTTAGAGCACCGCTCTAACTTCCTGGCTCTAAACTTGCAGAAAATAGTTCTCACGTCTCTCCATGTTTACATTTTCCCACTTTTGTTACACTTTATTCAGTATTTCTTACATATTCCTTATTTAAATAATTATTGCATAACAAGAATTCATCTCCATAGTTAAATAAGAATAACAAGGCAAATTAATGTTACACAGCCGTTATATCCTAGCACTAGACCTGCACAAATTAGTTACATTTCAAATAGAATACATTATTGTCCTGCTCCTTAATTTCCATAGGTCATAAAAAATGTCAATAATTATCCACATCGACCGATAACATAGCAATATTGCATAACAAAAATTATTTTCCACAGTTAAATAAGACCATCAAGGCAAATTAATGTTACACAGATGTTATTTCCTCGCACTAAACCTGCACAAAACAGTTACATTTCAAATAAAATACATTATTGTCCTGCTCCTTGATTTCCATAGGTCATAAAAAATGTCAATAATTATCCACATCGACCGATAAAATAGCAATATTGCATTAAAAAAATTCCTTTCCACAGTTACTTCCTAGCACTAAACCTGCTGAAAATAGTTCTTCTCAGGTTTCTCCATGTTTACATTTTCACACTTTTGTCACACTCTATTCAGTATTTCTTACATATTCCTTATTTTTGCACCTTTATTTTGAAAGCTTATTGTTGATGGGATTTGACAATTGTATTTACATTTTTTGATTGTTTTCTATGCTTGTGTTGACATTTTCTCTCTGCCTTGATAGCTGAGGAATTATAATCACGATAAATAATATTTCAAACAGAATACATTATTCTCCTGCTCCTTATTTTCCATATGTCATAAACAATTTCAAAAATTATCCACATCGACCGATTTTAAAAATAATATTTAAATAATTATTGCATAACAAGAATTAATCTCCAAAGTTAAATAAGAAAAACAAGGCAAATTAATGTTACACAGACGTTATTGCGTAGCACTAAACCTGCACAAAATAGTTACATTTCAAATATAATACATTATTGTCCTGCTCCTTAATTTCCATAGGTCATAAAAAATGTCAATAATTATCCACATTGACCGATAAAATAGCAATATTGCATAAAAAAAATCCTTTCCACAGTTAAATAAGAATAACAGGGCAAATTAATGTTAAACAGACGTTATTTCCTAGCACTAAACCTGCAGAAAATAGTTCTCCCCAGGTTTCTCCATGTTGACATTTTCACACTTTTGTCACACTTTTTTCAGTATTTCTTACATATTCCTTATTTTTGCAACTTCATTTTAAAAGCTGATTGTTAATGGGATTTGACAATTTTGTCTACATTTTTTTGAGTGTTTTCTATGCTTGTGTTGACATTTTCTTTCTGCCTTGATAGCTGAGGAATTATAATCACGATAATTAATATTTCAAACAGAATACATTATTCTCCTGCTCCTTATTTTCCATAGGTCATAAAATATTTCAATAATTATCCACATCGACCAAAACGATAATAATATTTAAATAATTATTGCATAACAAAAATTCCTTTCCACAGTTAAATAAGAATAACACGGCAAATTAATGTTACACAGGCGTTATTTCCTAGCACTAAACCTGCAGAAAATAGTTCTCCTCAGGTTTCTCCATGTTTACATTTTCACACTTTTGTCACACTCTATTCAGTATTTCTTACATATTCCTTATTTTTGCCCCTTTATTTTGAAAGTGAAATTTTATTTACATTTTTTGATTGTTTTCTATGCTTGTGTTGACATTTTCTCTCTGCCTTGATAGCTGAGGAATTATAATCACAATGATTAATATTTCAAATAAAATATATTATTCCCCTTCTCCTTATTTTCCATATGTCATAAACAATTTAAAAAATTATCCACATCGACCGATTTAAAAATAATATTTAAATAGTTATTGCATAACAAGAATTAATCTCCATAGTTAAATAAGAAAAACAAGGCAAATTAATGTTACACAGCCGTTATTTCCTAGCACTAGACCTGCACAAAATAGTTACATTTCTAATATAATACATTATTGTCCTGCTCCTTAATTTCCATAGGTCATAAAAAATGTCAATAATTATCCACATCGACCGATAAAATAGCAATATTGCATAACAAAAATTCTTTTTCACAGTTAAATAAGAATAACAAGGCAAATTAATGTTACACAGACGTTATTTCCTAGCTCTAAACCTGCAGAAAATAGTTCTCCTCAGGTCTCTCCATGTTTACATTTTCACACTTTTGTCACTTTTTATTCAGCATTTTTTACATATTCCTTATTTTTGCACCTTCATTTTAAAAGCGTATTGGTAATGTGATTTGACATTTTTTATTCAAATTTTTGAGTGTTTTCCATGCTTGTGTTGACATTTTCTCTCTGCCTTGATAGCTGAGGGGATTATAATCACAAGAAGTTACTTTTCAAAACACATATATTATTCTCCTGCTCCTTATTTCCTATAGGTCATAAACAATGTCAATAATCATCCACACCAACCAATATGATGTTGATATTTAAATATTGCAATACAAAAAAAAATCCATATTTGAATAAAAATAACAAGGCAAATTAATGTTACACAGCCGTTATTTCCTACTTTTAAACCTCCGAAAATAGTTATTTTCCGGTAACTTTTTATTTACATGCTCACACTTTGCACTCTTTTCTTACACTTTATTAATAATTTCTTACACATTCCTTATTTTTGCTCCTTCATTTTAACAGTTTACTGTTAATGGTAGTTGACATTTTTGTTGACATTTTTCCGTGTGTTTTCCATGCATGTGTTGACATTTCCTTTCTGCCTTGATAGCTGAGGAATTATAATCACAAGAAATTGCATTTGAAATCACATATATTATTCTCCTGCTCCTTATTTTACATAGGTCAAGAACAATGTAAATAATTATACACATTGACTGATATAATAATAATATTTAAATATCGCAAAAAAAATAAAAAATCCTTTCCACAGTTAAATAAGAATAAAAAGGCAAATTAATATTACACAGCCATTATTTCCTAGCACTAAACCTGCAGAATTTTTTTTTTCCTTGTTTTCTCGATGTTTATACTTAGCGCCATTTTATTACACTTAATACAACATTTCTTATATATTCCTTATTTTTGCACCTTCATTTTAAAGCTTATTGTTAATGTGATTTGACAATTTTGTTTGCATGTTTTTGAGTGTTTTCCATGCTTGCGTTGAGATTTCCTTTTTGTCTTGAAAGCTGAGGAGTTAAAATCACAATAAGTTACATTTCAAATACAATATATTATTCTCCTGCTCCTTATTTCCCATAGGTCATAAAAAATGTCAATAATTATTCACGTCAACCGATGTAATATTTAAATATTGTATAACAAAAATCCTTTACATCAGAGGTCTCAAACACGCGGCCCGCGGGCCAGTTGTGGCCAGCGAGACGTTATTTTGCGGCCCCCACCTTAATATTTAATGTTAGTGCGGCCCGCAGTTTTTATATGAATGGCGCTTGACAGCGTTGTGTTATTTGGGTCCAAAATGGCTCTTTTAACATTCTGGGTTGCCTACCCCTGCGTTAGTGGAAAAGCAGCAAATGAGTGAAAGCGACAGAGACGTTGCCATGGAGACAAGGGTTTCCTTACGTGCTGGGCTGCAGTCACACCGTGACACCTGTCCGTCAGTAATAACAGTCCCCGATAACCTGGACCGATTCAAACCGTTATGTTTTTGTCATTATTTAATTTGCATTGCCTCACATTTCTTAATTTTCATTTTGTCCATTTATATTTTGATTTTATTTTGTGTTGAAAAGAAAAATAAAGACATTTAAAAATATGTTTTTAAAGAAATCTTTTCTTGCGGCCCAGCCTCATCCAGACTCTGCATCCAGTGGCCCCCAGGCAAATTGAGTTTGAGACCCCTGCTTAACATAGTTAAATAAGAATAACAAGGCAAATTAATGTTACACAGCCGTTATTTCCTGCACTAAACCTGCATAAATCAGTTATTGTTATAGTTACTAATTTGTTACACTTTATTTCTTAAATATTTTCTATTTTAAAAGCATATCGGTAATGTTATTTGACAATTTATTTACACTTGTTGAGTGTTTTTCATGCTTGTGTTGACATTTCCTTTCTGCCTTGATAGCTGAGGGATTAAAATCACTATAAGTTACATTTCAAAGAAAATGTATTATTATCCTGCTCGTTATATCCCATAGGTCATAAACAATTTCAATAATTATCCACATCGACCGATATAATGATAATTTTAAAATAATTATAGCATTACAATAATTTATTTCCATTGTTAAATAGGATTAACAGGGCAAATTAATGTTACACAGCCGTTATTTCCTAGCATTAAACCTGCAGAAAATAGTTACATTACAAATAGAATAAATTATTGTCCTGCTCCTTATTTTCCATAGGTCATAAAAAAATTTCAATAATCATCCATATTGACCGAAATAATAATAATAATTGAATACATATTGCATAATTATTTAAATAAGTATTGTATAACAAAAAAAATCTCCGAAGTTAAAT
>NC_084634.1:13476061-13521061 GCF_033978795.1 Nerophis ophidion
CACGACGGCAATTTTTGGTATTGTTTCAGTTTCAGTGGAGTTATTGAGTCTCTTTTAGTGGATTGGAGAGCTAGCTTGCGTAGCTAGTGGGTCCATGACGATGGCTTCTGTTTTGTTTGATCAGCCGTTTTACTGCCGTCTTACAGACACCATTTGCAAACAATTATGGTATGTAAATAAACATTTACAAAAACTTCCTGTGTAAATAACTAATTTCTCAACATATATCTCTGCGACTTATAGTCAGGTGTGGCTTATATATGGAAAAACATGTTTTTTTCCCCTCTAAAATGTAGTTGTGAGGCTTATATACTTCCATCCAAACATTTCCTACCGCTTATTCTCTTTGGGGTTGCGGGGGGCGCTGGTGCCTATCTCAGCTACAATCGGGCGAAAGGCGGGGTACACCCTAGACAAGTCGCCACCTCATCGCAGGGCTTACATACTAGTGCGGAAAATACACTACTTGATTAAATACATTGATTGATTGAAACTTTTATCAGTAGATTGCACAGTACAGTACATATTCCGCACAAATAACTACTAAATGGTAACACCCGAATAAGTTTTTCATCTTGTTTAAGTCTGAGTCCACGATAATCAATTCATGGTAAAGGTTAAAGCAAGGTTTCTAAGTTTTACAATATAACTAAAACAATTCTTACTTACTGAACCGTCCCACGTGTGATGTCAGGAGTGTTCTCATGCATTTTTGAACGTGCTACCGCAATGTAGTGAAGTTAGCGTCATTAGCATTGGCTAATATGCTAACACGTTTACGAGTGTCTGTGTTAGCATTATCAACTTACGACGGCATTATTTTTGTATTGTTTCAGTTTCAGTGGAGTCTCTTTTAGCGGATTGGATAGCTAGCTTGTGCAGCTAGTTGTTCCATGACGATGACTTCTGTTTTGTTTGATCAGTCATTTTACTGCCATCTTACAGATACCATTTGCACACAATTATTGATCAGTCGTTTTACTGCCATCTTACAGACACCATTTGCAAACAATTATGGTATGTAAATAAACATTTACAAAAATTCCTGTGTAAATAACTAATTTCTCAACA
Source organism: Nerophis ophidion (assembly GCF_033978795.1). Classification (NCBI taxonomy): domain Eukaryota; kingdom Metazoa; phylum Chordata; class Actinopteri; order Syngnathiformes; family Syngnathidae; genus Nerophis; species Nerophis ophidion. Next base: position 13,477,133 of record NC_084634.1, read on the forward strand.
TATATATTTGAGACTTATAGTCAGGTGCGGCTTATATATGGAAAAACATGTTTTTTTCCCCCTAAAATGTAGTTGGTGATGCTTATATACTTCCATCCATCTATTTTCTACCGCTTATTCTCTTTGGGGTCGCGGGGGGCGCTGGTGCTTATCTCAGCTACAATCGGGCGAAAGGCATGGTACACCCTAGACAAGTCGCCACCTCATCGCAGGGCTTATATGCTAGTGCGGAAAATACGCTACTTGATTAGATACATTGATTGATTGAAACGTTTATTTGTAGATTGCACAGTACAGTACATATTCCGTAGAATTGACCACTAAATGGTAACACCCGAATAAGTTTTTCATCTTGTTTAAGTCGGAGTCCACGATAATCAATTCATTGTAAAGGTTAAAGCAAGGTTTCTAAGTTTTACAATATAACTAAAACAATACTTTTAATAGTAGATTGCACGTATTCCGTACAATTGACACTAAATGATAACACCCGAATCAGTTTTTCATCTTGTGTAAGTCGGAATCTACGATAATCCATTCATTGTAAAGGTTAAAGCAAGGTTTCTAAGTTTTACAATATAACTAAAACAATACTTTTAGTAGTAGATTGCACATATTCCGTACAATTGACCACTAAATGGTAACACCCGAATACGTTTTTCATCTTGTTTAAGTCGGAGTCCACGATAATCAATTCATGGTAAAGGTTAAAGCAAGGTTTCTAAGTTTTACAATATAACTAAAATATTACTTTTAATAGTAGATTGCACGTATTCCGTACAATTGACCACTAAATGGTAACACCCGAATAAGTTTTTCATCTTGTTTAAGTCAGAATCTACGATAATCAATTCATGGTAAAGGTTAAAGCAAGGTTTCTAAGTTTTACAATACAACTAAAACAATACTTTTAATAGTAGATTGCACGTATTCCGTACAATTGACCACTAAATGGTAACACCCAAATACGTTTTTCAACGTGTTTAAGTCGGAGTCCACGATAATCAATTCATGGTAAAGGTTAAAGCAAGGTTTCTAAGTTTTAAAATATAACTAAAACAATACTTTTAATAGTAGATTGCACGTATTCCGTACAATTGACCACTAAATGGTAACACCCGAATACGTTTTTCATCTTGTTTAAGTCGTAGTCCACAATAATCAATTCATGGTAAAGGTTAAAGCAAGGTTTCTAAGTTTTACAATATAACTAAAACAATACTTTTAATAGTAGATTGCACATATTCCGTACAATTGACCACTAAATGGTAACACCCGAAAACGTTTTTCATCTTGTTTAAGTCGGAGTCCACGATAATCAATTCATGGTAAAGGTTAAAGCAAGGTTTCTAAGTTTTACAATATAACTAAAACAATACTTTTCATAGTAGATTGCACATATTCCGTACAATTGACCACTAAATGGTAACCCCCGAATAAGTTTTTCAACTTGTTTAAGTCGGGGTCCACTTAAGTCAATTCATGGTGAGATATGACATATATCTCTTTACAAGACAGCTGTGCCGTGGGATTATGTTGAATGTATTCTCTCCAGTTATGTGTTGATTATCGTTGGGTACATGCGAGAAGTTAATCGCGTTGTCGTCATGCAATGACTGTGCTACGCGTGCGTCCTCCAGTCGTGGTAGGAGAAGTGCGTGCTGAATCGGGATTTGAGGTGCCGGATCAGGAAGGGCGAATCCTCGTTTGTTGACGATGTAACACCTTTAATCTAAAAAAGCTTTAGATCTATTTTTTTTTAAGGTGTGGAGTTGGCCAATCTAAACCTCTGCAGGGAGTGTTCCCTTGGAAGTGGACACAAAAGGGTTGTTTTTGCTGCTTGGAAGGTGTGACGGGCCAACAATCGTCTTGCATGCCAATGGGTCGCTGCTCTGAGGCCGGCTCAGGGGTGGGATGTAATAAGCAGACGACAAGGTAAAGGTTTCTCTATTTTAACATTAGCTATATTTACATGCACAGCTTTTTTTTGTTTTAATAGAAGAACAAATCCCCCCCGCCTATGTTGTCAACAAACATCACTTTGTATTGTGTTAAATTGCAATTGATTGGTAAATGATAATCAATAATGTACTAAGCCTGTTGTAAACAATCAATCAATGTCAATCAATGTTTATTTATATAGCCCTAAATCACAAGTGTCTCAAAGGGCTGCACAAGCCACGACGACATCCTCGGTTCAGAGCCCACATAAGGGCAAAGAAAAACTCCCAACCCAGTGGGATGTCACTTTGCATTTTGTTCATGGTTATTGATTGTTAAATGATAATTAAGAACGTACTAAGCCTGTTGTAAACAATCACTCAATGTTCACAACATTAAACATTGATTGCTCCGTATGCTGAATGGCAATGTACGATATAAATCTCTATATTTTTTCCGTGAAGTAAAAACAAAACACAAAAAATTCCTAGTTGCCTGAGATACTAAGTATGTCACTATTTTGACTTAGTAAATATTGACTTACTAAGAGGGTATGCTGAATGGCAATATACAATATAAGCCATTTTTTCCGTAAAATAAAAAAATTAAAAAATCACAAAACAGTCCTAGTTACCTGAGATACTAAGTATGTCGTTATTTTGACTTGGTAAATGTTGACTTACTAAGAAAAAATATGACTTAGTAAATGCCATCCATCCATCTTCTTCCCCTTATACGAAGACGGGTCGCGGGGGCAGCAGCCTAAGCAGGGAAGACCAAACTTCCCTCTCCCCAACCACTTCGCCCAGCTCTTCCCGGGGGATCCTGAAGCGTTCCAAGGCCAGCCAGGAGACATAGTCTTCCCAACGTGACCTGGGTTATCCCCGTGGCCTCCTACCGGTTGGACGTAGCCTAAACACCTCCCTAGGGAGGCGTTCGAGTAGCATCCTAACCAGATGCCCGAACCACCTCATCTGGCTCCTCTCGATGGGGAGAAGAACCGGCTTTACTTTGAGCTCATCTCAGATGGCAGAGCTTCTCACCCTATCTCTGCGTAAGGGAGAGCCCCGCCACCCGGCGGAGGAAACTCATTTCGGCCGCTTGTACCCGTGATCTTATCTTTTCGGTCACAACCCAAAGCTCATGACCATAGGTGAGGATGGGAACGTAGATCGACCGGTAAATTGAGAGCTTTGCCCTCCGGCTCAGCTCCTTCTTCACCACACTGAAGATGACGCACCGATCCACCTGTCGATCTCAGGATCCTCTCTTCCCTCACTCGTGAACAAGACTCCTAGGTACCTGAACTCCTCCACTTGGGGCAAGGTCTCCTCACCAACCCGGAGATGGCACTCCACCCTTTTCCGGGCTCGAACCATGGACTCGGACTTGGAGGTGCTGATTCTCATTCCGGTCGCTTCACACTTGGCTGCGAACCGATCCAGTGAGAGCTGAAGATCCCGGTCAGATGAAGCCATCAGGACCACATCATCTGCAAAAAGCAGAGACCTAATCCCACAGCCACCAAACCGGAACCCTTCAACACCTTGACTGCGCCTAGAAATTATGTCCATAAAGGTTATGAACAGAATCGGTGACAAAGGACAGCCTTGGCAGAGTCCAACCCTCACTGGAAAAGTGTCCGACATACTGCCAGGAATGTGGACCAAGCTCTGACACTGATCACACAGGGAGCAAACAGCCACAATCAGACAGTCCGATACCCCATACTCTCTAAACACTCGCCACAGGACTTTCCGAGGGACACGGTTGAATGCCTTCTCCAAGTCCACAAAGCACATGTAGACTGGTTGGGCAAACTCCCATGCACCCTCAAGAACCCTGCTGAGAGTATAGAGCTGGACCACAGTTCCACGACCAGAACGAAACCACTCTGTTCCTCCTGAATCAGAGGTTCGATTATCCGGCGTAGCCTCCTCTCCAGTACACCTGAATAAACCTTACCGGGAAGGCCGGGAGTGTGATCCCACGATAGTTGGAACACACCCTCCGGTCCCCCTTCTTAAAGAGAGGGACCACCACCCCGGTTTGCCAATCCAGAGGTAAGGCCCCTGATGTCCACACGATGCTGAAGAGTCTTGTCAACCAAGACATCCCCAACAGCATCCAGAGCCTTAAGGAACTCCTGGCGGATCTCATAAACCCCTGGGGCCTTGCCACCGAGGAGCTTTTTAACTACCTCAGCAACCTCAGCCCCAGAAATAGGAGAGCCCACCACAGATCCCCCAGGCACTGCCTTCTCATATGAAGACATGTTGGTGGGATTGAGGAGGTCTTCCAAGTATTCCTTCCACCGATTCACAACATCCGCAGTTGATGTCAGCAGAACACCATCCGCACCATACACGGTGTTGTATAGTGCACTGCTTCCCCTTCCCGAGGAGGCGGATGGTGGTACAGAATCGCTTCGAAGCCGTCCGGAAGTCGTTTTCCATGGCTTCCCGGAATTCTTCCATGTCCGAGTTTTTGCCTCCGCGACCGCTAAAGCTGCACACCGCTTGGCCCGTCGGTACTTGTCCACTGCCTCTGGAGTCCCATGAGCCAAAAGAACCCGATAGGACTCTTTCTTCAGTTTGACGGCATCCCTCACCGCTGGTGTCCAAAAACTGGTTTTAAAATTACCGCCCCGACAGGCAACAACTACCTTGCCGCCACAGCTCCAATCAGCCGCCTCAACAATAGAGGTGTGGAAAATAGTCCACTCGGACTCAATGTCCCGCACCTCCCTCTTGACATGTTCAAAGTTCTTCCGGAGGTGGGAATTGAAACTTTCTCTGACAGGAGACTCTGCCATCCGTTCCCAGGAGACCCTCACAATGCGTTTGGGCCTGCCAGTTCTGTCCGGCATCCTTCCCCCACCATCGCAGCCAACTCACCACCAGGTGGTCATCGGTAGAAAGCTCCGCCCTCTCTTCACCCGAGTGTCCAAAACATAAGGCCGCAGATCCGATGACAAGGTCGATCATGGAACTGCGGCAGAGGGTGTCCTGGTGCCATTATGTTTGAACATGGTGTTTGTTATGGACAAAGTGTGACAAACACAAAAGTCCAATGACAAAACACCACTCGGATTCAGATCCGGGCGGCCATTCATCCCAATCACGCCTCTCCAGGTTTCATTGTCGTTGCCAACATGAGCGTTGAAGTCCCCCACCAGAACAAGGGAATCCCCGAAAAAGGGTTGGCACTCTGAACTGCTGTTTGGTGCATAAGCACAAACAGCAGTCAGGACCCGTACCCCCACCCGAAGGCGGAGGGAGGCTACCCTTTCGTCCACTGGGTTTAAATCCAACGTGCAGGCTTTGAGCTGGGGGGCACCAAGAATTGCCACCCCAGCCTTCCGCCTCTCAACGCCAGAGTGGAAGGGAGTCCATCCCCTCTCGAGAGAAGTGGTTACAGGGCCCTTGCTGTGCGTCAAACTGAGTCTGACTATATCCAGCCGAAACGTCTCCACTTCGCGCACTAGCTCAGGGTCCTTCCCCCCCAGTGAGGTGACGTTCCACGTCCCAAGAGCTAGCTTATGTAACCGAGGATAGGACCGCCAAGTGCCCTGCCTTCGGCTGCCGCCCAGCTCACATTGCACCCGACCTCTATGGCCCCTGCTATGGGTGGTGAGCCCATTGGAGGGGGGACCCACGTTGCCTCTTCGGGCTGTGCCCGGCCGGGCCCCATGGGAACAGGCTTGGCCACCAGGCGCTCTCCATCGTGGCTCATACATACTTAGTAAATGTTGACTTCCATCCATCCATTTTCTACCGCTTATTCCCTTTTCTGGGGTCGGGGGGGGGGCGCTGGCGCCTATCTCAGCTACAATCGGGCGGAAGGCGGGGTACACCCTGGACAAGTCGCCACCTCATCGCAGGGCCAACACAGATAGACAGACAACATTCACACTCACATTCACACACTAGGGACAATTTAGTGTTGCCAATCAACCTATCCCCTGGTGCATGTCTTTGGAAGTGGGAGGAAGCCGGAGTACCCGGAGGGAACCCACGCATTCACGGGGAGAACATGCAAACTCCACACAGAAAGATCTCGAGCCTGGATTTGAACCCAGGACTGCAGGAACTTCGTATTGTGAGGCAGACGCACTAACCCCTCTGCCACCGTGAAGCCCATTAAATGTTGACTTACTAAGTCAAAATAATGACATACTTAGTATCTCAGGTTACTAGGACTGTTTTGTGTTTTTTTTTTTTACTTTACAGAAAAAATGCCGAGATATGTATCGTATATTGCCATTCTGCATACGGAGTGGAAAACACAACCAAAAATTGTAGGCTTCTTCACGCAATGGAGCCGGCCTACTTCACCACTGTCTGTAGTCTATTGGTGGCGACAGGCCAAATTATACTGTTACTTACACCCCGTCCGCCTGTCCCGGGCGACACATCCTTCCCCCCCTGAGAGACACCAGCTTACCTTTTCCCTCTTTTCCTGGGGGAAACACTGTATGTATACATACATACACAAACTACAAACCCCGTTTCCATATGAGTTGGGAAATTGTGTTAGATGTAAATATAAACGAAATACAATGATTTGCAAATCCTCTTCAACCCATATTCAGTTGAATGCACTACAAAGACAAGATATTTGATGTTCATACTCATAAACTTTATTTTCTTTTGCAAATAATAATTAACTTAGAATTTCATGGCTGCAACACGTGCCAAAGTAGATGGGAAAGGGCATGTTCACCACTGTGTTACATCACCTTTTCTTTTAACAACAGTCAATAAACGTTTGGGAACTGAGGAAACTAATTGTTGAAGCTTTGAAAGTGGAATTGTTTCCCATTTTTGTTTTATGTAGAACTTCAGTCGTTCAACATTCCGGGGTCTCTGCTGTCGTATTTTACGCTTCATAATGCACCACACATTTTCGATGGGAGACAGGTCTGGACTGCAAAGTAGCTGCACTCTTTTACTACGAAGCCACAATGTTGTAACACGTGGCTTGGCATGGTTTTGCTTAAATAAGCAGGGGCGTCCATGATAACCTTGCTTGGATGACAACATATGTTGCTCCAAATCCTGTATGGACCTTTAAGCATTAATGGTGCCTTCACAGATGTGTAAGTTACCCATGCCGTGGGCACTAATACACCCCCATACCATCACAGATGCAGGCTTTTGAACGTTGCGCCTATAACAATCCGGATGGTTATTTTCCTCTTTGTTCAGGAGGATACCACGTCCACAGTTTCCAAATATGATTTGAAATGTGGACTCGTCAGACCACACAACACTTTTCCACTTTGCATCAGTCCATTTTGGATGATCTCGGGCCCGGCGAAGCCGGCAGCATTCTTGGGTGTTGTTGATAAATGGCATAGTAGAGTTTTAACTTGCACTTACAGATGTAGCGACCAACTGTAGTTACTGACAGTGGTTTTACGAAGTGTTCTTGAACCCATGTGGTGATATCCTTTACACACTGATGTCGGTTTTTGATGCAGTACCACTCGAGGGCTCAAATGACCTTAATATCATCGCTTACGTGCAGTGATTTCTCCAGATTCTCTGAACCTTTTGATGATTTTACGAACTGTAGATGGTGAAATCCCTAAATTCCTTGCAATAGCTTGTTGAGAATTGTTGTTCTAAAAGTGTTCGACAATTTGCTTACAAATTGGTGACCCTCGCCCCATCCTTGTTTGTGAATTACTTAGCATTTCATGGAAGCTGCTTTTATACCCAATCCTGTTACCCACATGTTCCCAATTAGCCTGCACACCTGTGGGATGTTCCAAATAAGTGTTTGATGAGCATTCATCAACTGTATCAGTATTTATTGCCACCATTCCCAACTTCTTTGTCACGTGTTGCTGGCATCAAATTCTAAAGTTAATGATTATTTGCAAAAATCAGTTTTAACATGAAATATGTTGTCTTTGTAGCATATTCAACTGAATATGGGTTGAAAATGATTTGCAAATCATTGTATTCCGTTTATATTTACATTTAACACAATTTCCCAACTCATATGGAAACAGGGTTTGTATATGTTTGTATACTTTTTTAGAATCAAGGTTTTTTTATTTTTTATTATTGATTAAAAATTCGGGATGAATAAGAATAGTGCACCCCTAATAAGAAACCAAAGAACCAAAGTGGTCACAAAACTATTTTTTAAGTGTTCACAAATGACCAATCATCTTCATACAAGTGTTGAAGTGTGACTCATCTTTCTCGTTAGTGTGATGTTTCATCCATTTTTCCTTCTTTGTGACACACTGTCACTACTTAAGCGAAATATTATCGTCCCCTCGTCGCCATTATCCATTTTTCTTCTGTCTTTGTCTGCGGAGAATCCAAGCGACTTTACTCCCTGCCTGTTTTTTTTTTTCCCTCTCCTGCGTCCGTCCGGCATATTGCACAGCACACTTAAGGGCCATAAATAATACAAGATGAATATATTTCATATCTCATGTTGTGTAATCACGATATTACACGAGTGCCCTCTGCCGAATGTGTTCTGCAGCCAGGAGGGAGGCGGCGATACGGCCTGATGAAAGACCTTTGTGGTGTTGCATTCAGGGCACAGCAAGGTTTTGCAGTAATAATAAGCTACATCATCCGTCCGAGATACATCAAAAACCTGACAGGTGGCCTTTAATGTTTTGAAGGTTTGACCTTTGTCAGCAGTCCCCGTGCGGAATACATTTCCAATGTTCAAATATTGGTCCGATGCGACAATATCACCTGACATGTTGTATCACTTCTGATGGACGCACACACACACACACACAAACGCAAGACAATCTGGGGACCGCGATAATGTCGCTCATTTACAAGTTAATAGACTCTTGGATTGAACGTGAACATCTGGCAACTTGTTCCATGTGGAGTCCGTCGGATTATTTTAACTGGATCATGTTTGGATGTGTGGTCGACGGCCATTTTCTGGGCTAGAGCCATGTTTGCTGTTGATGTGGGCTCTGAACCAAAGAGGTCATTTACTTCCATCTTGCAGTAGGAATGGCGATTCATTTAGCCGCTTGAAACATTACTTATAATTTCATAGAATATTGTATAGTCAAACTGTTAAGTGTATCAAATTTGATACAGCAGGTAAACTGGTAATGCAACTCTAATTCCATGCTTTATAAATGCCATAAAGCAACATACTCTCTTTAGTTTCAAATAAACAAATATATTGTTTACATTAAACAGTAAGGTATTTTTACAGGTTAAATATACAAACCCAATTTGCGGTGTAATTTTGTGGTGATTACTCTGGATGTGTTGCGATAAAATAGTTTTCTGATTTTTATCAGTTAGTCTGTTAATGCAATGTGAAATTACTTAAAATGTCATAGTACATTTTATAGTCAAACTGTGTTAAAAACGTGTGTTTTTAATTTGATACAGCAGGTGTAAAAGGTAATGTAATTCTAAATTAGTCAATTGGCTTTTTTTGGTGCATTTCTTGCATTTCAAATACAATGAAGCAATATACTCTCTTTAGATTCAAATAAACCAATAAATTGTTTAAATTACACAATATGGTATATTTACAGGTAAATAAACAAAATCCAATTTGTTGTGTTATTTTGTGGTGATCACTCGGTGATCTTGCGACAATAAATTATAGCTTTCTGAATTTGAACCGTTAATCCATTGGTGCAAGGTGAAATTACTTATGATTTCATAGTATATTTTATAGTCAAATTGTGTTTAAGTGTGTATCAAATGTGATACAGCAGGTATAATATGTAATGTAACTCCAAATTAGTCATTTGGCTTTTCTTTCTTTTTTTTTGCATTTCCTGCATTTTAAATACCATGAAGCAACACACTGTCGTTATATTCAAATAAACACCTTTAATGTTTACATTACACAATATGGTATATTTACAGTTAAAATATACGTATCCAATTTGCTGTGTAATTTTGTGGTGATCACTCGGTGATCTTGCGACAATAAATTAGGGCTTTCTGAATTTGAACCGTTAATCCATCGGTGCTAGGTGAAATTACTTAGGATTTCATAGTATATTTTATAGTCAAATTGTGTTAAAGGGTGTATCAAAGTTGATACAGCAGGTGTAAAAGGTAATGTAATTCTAAATTAGTCAATTGGCTTTTTTTGGTGCATTTCTTGCATTTCAAATACCATGAAGCAATATACTCTCTTTAGATTCAATTAAAAAAATATAATGTTTACATTACACAGTAAGGTATTTTTACAGGTTAAATATACAAATCCAATTTGCTCTGTTGTTTTGTGGTGAACACTCGGTGTGTGTTGCGACAATAAATTATAGCTTTCTGAATTTGAACCGTTAATCCATCGGTGCAAGGTGAAATTACTTATGATTTCATATTATATTTCATAGTCAAACTGTGTGTATCAAATGTGATACAGCAGGTATAACATGTAATGTAACTCCAAATTAGTAATTTGGCTTTTCTTTTTTTTTTTTTGCATTTCCTGCATTTTAAATACCATGAAGCAACATACTGTCGTTATATTCAAATAAACATCTTCAGTGTCTACATTACACAATATGGTATATTTACAGTTAAAATAAACATATCCAATTTGCTGTGTAATTTTGTGGTGATTACCTTGGATGTGTTGCGATAAATTATAGCTTTCTGATTTTGAACAGTTAGTCTGTCAAAGCAATGTGAAATTACTTAAAATGTCATAGTATATTTTAGAGTCAAACTGTGTTAAAAACGTGTGTTTCTAATTTGATACAGCAGGTGTAAAAGGTAATGTAACTCTAAATTAGTCAATTGGCTTTTTTTGTTGCACTGCTTGCATTTCAACATCAATCAATCAATCAATGTTTACTTATACCTTTTTTAGATTCAAATAAACAAATATATTGTTTACATTAAACAATATGGTATATTTACAGGTCAAATATACACAATCCATTTTGCTGTGTTATTTTGTGGTGATCACACGGTGTGTGAGTTGCGACAATAAATTATAGCTTTCTGATTTCGAACAGTTAATCCATCGGTGCAGGATGAAATTACTTATAGTATCATAGTATATCTTATAGTCAAACTGTTAATACAGTGTGTATCAAATTTGATACAGCAGGTTCAAAATGTAATTTAACTCTAAATTAGTCAATTAGCATGTGTTTTTCATTTCCTGCATTATACATACCATCAAGCAACATACTGTCTTTAGATTAAAATATATATATATATATTTATATTGTTTACATTATAAAATATTGGATATTTACAATTAAAATATACATATCCAATTTGCTCCGTTTGGATGGGTGGTCGATGGCCATTTTCTGGGCTTCAGTCATGTTTGCTGTTGTTTTGGGCTCTTAACCAAAAAGGTTATTTACTTCCACCTTACAGTAGGAAGGGGATTCATTTGGCCTTGTTCGTGACGGTTTACCTGACACTTGAAACGTGACAAATTGGGAGTAGGGAGATGCACTGTCCATTTTATCCGCCAGATTGGCAGTAGAGTGTTGATTACACCGTCAGTTGCTATGGAGAGTGGCGCTTTCCGTCATTTTCAGGAGACAGTATTGCAAAACGATTCACCTCAGGAATGGGGCCACATAAACCCTTTACTTACTGTATGCTTTATATTTTTTTTATATTTCTTTTTGAGATATTTTTCTTTTCCTAAAAGCCTGTTCAGATGCATGAATTAATCAATGGCAAATCATTACAATAATGAGGTTGGTTTGAAAAAAAATAAAAAAAATGAATAATGCGAATTTAAGTGATCTGGATGAGAAGAAGATTGGAATTGATTTAATTGTGTATTGCATTATGTTTTGATTTGCTTTTACTATGACATAAAAATAATATTTTGTGACCGGCGGTGTCAAACACGATACAAGTTGAAAATAATACATGGAAAAATATTTTGGTAAAAATAAATATTCTGTTATTTATTCAGTGGCTGGCTTTACGACCCTAGCAACAGTAACCGGGTTTCAATGTTGTACATTCCCTTGCAAAGTGTATCGTATTCCTCCAAAGCGCCAATGACGCAGCGCGTTAAAGCTGATTCGGAGTACGATCCTCAGCACATCTGTCCTTCAGCTGCTGACCACACACACCGAGCGATAACGTCCCCTCTCAGCAAGGGGATAATTAACTGCGACGCTATTATTAATTCAACGTGGACATCATAATACAAGAATGCAATGTGGAGTCATGGTCCTCACTGCAGAATATCCTTATTGCATTAACTTATACATCAATACCATTAATATCGCTTCAGGGGGTTTGGAGTAGCATATGTTTTGCATCTTGCAAATCTTCCACACACCAGTGGAAGCAACCCACAGGCGTGTTTTTTAATGGGGTGTGTAAGTGTGTCCGCCCTATTTTGTGCAGGTTGTATCAGTTTAAGACCCAGCAAAGTTGTCCTTCCACTCTCAGACTTAAAGGGGACCTGCACTTTTGGGGGGAATTGTGCCTATCGTTCACAATCATTATTAGAGACAACAACTCTTACAGTATGTCTTCTTTTATTTATTTATTTTTTCATTTTAAAGATAATAAAAGGACGTTGCAAGATGAGGCTACTGGAAGTCACCTGAGCCTTCAAAGCCTCTAAATTAACTTCAAAACCCTCCATCAACATTTTATATACACACTGCAAGTAGTATATATATATAATGTAGTAACAGACACCTTCATAACAATATGTAAAATATACACATTGCAAGTATTTTTATACATATATATATATATATATATATATATCTTGATTGGATTATCCGGAGAATAGTGCTCGATACCGTGGTAGAGCGCAATATGTATCCGTGGGAAAAATCACGAGACTACTTCATCTCTACAGAACTGTTTCATGAGGGGTTCCTTCAATCATCAGGAGATTTTAATGGAAGCATTCACATACAATGGTTTATATAGGGCACAGAGTGGGTGGGTACAGGCAGGACTTTTGCCTTCCTTTTGATTCAGGGTGGAGGAAAAAGTGTGCTTCCCACCGCATCCTTCTTAGGATGCTTAAAAGAGAAACTGTTTATTTTTTATCATCCAGACCTGTCATCCCTCAACAAGCGCAGTGAAATCATTCCAACATGCCGCCACAGACGGAAACACCTCCTAAACCATTGTGTGTGAATGCTTCCATTAAAATCTCCTGATAATTGAGGGAACCCCTCATGAAACAGTTCTGTAGAGATGAAGTAGTCTTGTGATTTTTCCCACACATACATATATATATATATATATATATATATATATATATATATATATATATATATATATATATATATATATATATATACACAAACCCCGTTTCTATGTGAGTTGGGAAATTGTGAGAGATGTAAATATAAACGGAATGCCATGATTTGCAAATCATTTTCAGCCCATATTCAGTTGAATATGCCACAAACACAACATATTTGATGTTCAAACTGATAAAGATTTTTCTTTTTGCAAATAATCATTAACTTTAGAATTCGATGCCAGCAACACATGACAAAAAAGTTGGGAAAGGTGGCAATAAATACTGATAAAGTTGAGGAATGCTCATCAACCACATATATGGAACATCCCACAGGTGTGCAGGCTAATTGGGAACAGGTGGGTGCCATGATAAAAACAGTTTCCCGAAAATTGCTCAGTCTTTCACAAGAAAGGTTGGGGCGACGTACACCCCTTTGTCCAGAACTGTGTTAGCAAATAGTCCATCAGTTGAAGAACAACATTTCTCAAAGTGCAATTGCAAGAAATTTAGGGATTTCAACATCTACAGTCCATAATATCATCAAAAGGTTCAGAGAATCTGGAGAAATCACTCAACGTGAGTTATTATACAGGTGGTTATTATACAGCTTACGAAATGTAATTAAAGTATTGTTGACGTTTTTGAATGTGTTTTTAGGACCTTTGAATGCTCCAGGATACCAAAACATTTTGGACAAATCCATGGGATGGCATTTCAAGTTCATATGTGAGTAAAGGCAGGTGGCCAAATACTTTTGGCAACATAGTGGTAGAATGGATTGCTCCCATTTGCTCATAGCTAGCCACCTAGAACGAGACAATTTATACTTGTTGGAAAGCGGAAAAAAACCCTAACATTTTGACTTCTTGTCTCTCGCAATGATTGTGAACGATTAGGAAAATTACGAAAAGTAGAGCAGTTTCTTTTTAAGAGGACGTCCAAAACAGTTGGACATAATTTTACTATCTGCGACTTGTCCAAAGTGTACCCCGCCTTCCGCCCAAATGCAGCTGAGATAAGATGAAGCAACCCCCCGCGACCCCAAAAGGGACAGGCGGAAGAAAATGGATGGATGGATCACCTACTCAGTGGCCTAGTGGTTAGAGTGTCCGCCCTGAGATCGGTAAAAAGCGATTGCGTTGGGACGGATTCCGATGTTTTCAGACACATTTACTAGGATAATTCCGGGAAATCCCTTTTCTATTGTGTTGCTAGTGTTTTAGTGAGTTTAACAGTACCTGATAGTCGGAGGTGTGTCCACGAGTGTCTTGACGCCAATGTCTCAGCGAAGTCGACGGCAGCTATGGACGGCACAAGCTCAGCTTTTCTCCGGTAAGAAGCGACTTTTTACCACAATTTTCTCACTGAAACCTGCTGGTTGACCTGTAGTCGGGATCCATGATCGCTTGACCGCGCTCTGTTCCATAGTAAAGTTTCACCTCCAAGAATTTTAAACAAGGAATCACCGTGTGTTTGTGTGGCTAAAAGCTAAAGCTTCCCAGCTACATCTTTCTACTTTTTTGTCAATATTAATTTAACAAATTGCAAAAGATTCAGCAACACAGATCTCCAAAATACTGTGTAATTAAGCCGTTAAAGCAGACGACTTTTAGCTGTGTGTGTGTGCACTCCCGGGAAATTTAAAATTGTAATTTAGTAATTAAACCGGCCGTATTGGCATGTGTTAAAATGTTAACATTTCATCATTGATATTTAAACTATCAGACTGCGTGGTGGGTAGTAGTGGGTTTCAGTAGGCCTTTAAAGACAGCATTAGTATATATCTCATGATGTTGGTGTTTTTCATACCCACCATTAGGGTTGTGAATCTTTGGGCACCACTAGATTCATTTCGATTCTTGGGGGTAACGATTCGATTCAGAATCGATTCTCGAGTCAAAACCTATACTTTTTTTTTAATATCATGGAATGTCAGTCCAATGATTAACTACATTCCTCCATAAAATAGGTAAACAACTCTGATCACTTTATCTTCGAGAAAAAATCCCCCGAAGAGCGGAGAAACCTGCAAAACATGCTTGTCGGGATGAAACAGCCTTTGTTTTTTTCCTGACCTAACTTATTTTCCGCTCTACCCCGGTATTGAGCACTGTATAACGGATAAACCACAGAGACCTTGACTATACAGTATATATATATATATATATATATATATATATATATATATAATATATATACACACACACATATTTTGAATCAAGTGATTAATTTTACTTGATTTTGGTCATTCTACCCTACAAAATAATTACATTATAACTGATTCCCCCTGTTATGATATCAGATAAATATCGTCCGATACTTGAAGCAGCAACATTGGAATCGCATCTGGAGTGATAAAGTTGTATAAGGACACCTTCACTTAAAACTAGTGATGCCCCTGACGTGTAAGCCAATAAAAACTGACCTACAACCTATTATGGGTCTTCAATCAATCAATCAATCAATGTTTATTTATATAGCCCTAAATCACAAATGTCTCAAAGGACTGTACAAACCACTACGACTACAACATCCTCGGAAGAACCCATATAAGGGCAAGAAAAAATCACACCCAGTGGGCAAGGAGAACTCACACCCAGTGGGACGCCAGTGACAATGATGACTATGAGAACCTTGGAGAGGACCTCCTATGTGGGCAACCCCCCCCCCCCCCCCCCCCCCAGGGAACCGAAAGCAATGGATGTCGAGCGGGTCTAACATGATACTGTGAAAGTTCAATCCATAGTGGCTCCAACACAGCCGCGAGAGTTCAGTTCAAAGCGGATCCAAGACAGCAGCGAAGGTCCCGTCCACAGGAAACCATCCCAAGTGGAGTCGGATCAGCAGCGTAGAGATGTCCCCAACCAATACACAGGCGAGCGGTCCATCCTGGGTCCCGACGAGCGGTCCATCCTGGGTCCCGACTCTGAACAGCCAGTACTTCATCCATGGCCATCGGACCGGACCCCCTCCACAAGGGAGGGGGGGACAGAGGAGAAAAAGAAAAGAAGCTGCAGATCAACCGGTCTAAAAAGGAGGTCTATTTAAAGGCTAGAGTATACAAATGAGTTTTAAAGTGAGACTTAAATGCTTCAACTGAGGTAGCATCTCGAACTGTTACCGTGAGGGCATTCCAGAGTACTGGAGCCCGAACGGAAAACGCTCTATAACCCCGCAGACTTTTTTTGGGCTCTAGGAATCACTAAAAAGCCGGAGTCTTTTGATCGCAGATTTCTTGCCGGGACATATGGTACAATACAATCGGCAAGATAGGATGGAGCTAGACCGTGTAGTATTTTATACGTAAGTAGTCTTGACCTGAAATTCGATAAACCTGTTTTAAAATGTTTTTGTTTCCTACAGCATATTTTATGTAATTATTTAAGGTAATACACGTCGCTGTTTCTTTCCATCTCTCCCGCCCAAATTCTGCCTGAGCACCGTCGTGGGGATGAATGCTAAGTGGTGATGGATAAGCGCTACATCCCTGCCTCTGGCTTTCATTTACATGCAGATCACTTGAACGCACCGCTTTGGGAGAGGCGGAAGGAATTGCCCGGCTAACCTCGGAGCTCATCGCTAATGGCCAAGGTGAAGGCACCTGGCTGAGGCGAAACCGTCCTCTCAGCCGTCCAAATCCGGTCGGTGAGAGAACTGCTTGTCACAGTCGATCAGATACCGATTTAATATGATTGACCCGAGCGGGAAATCTTTAGGCCGTTCATGCATGGACGGGAGGGGAGAGATGGATGCGCATCAAAGAGTCACGGATGCAGATCGCTCATGCATGCTAACATGGCGCACAAGGTCAGTGCGGGTTGCTAAGTGACTGATCCACCTCCTCGCCACAGGGAATGGAAGCAAACGCTGCTTTGACACAAGTGCTAAAAGAAACATATTCATTGACACAACCCGCTAAATGCATAAGACGCAAGGATTAAAGGAAACGCAGCAAACAGATCATTGGCGGCTTTTTCATATTTTCATGGATAAATGTCCACTGTTTCGACGTTGATTCGGCGCATAGGCTGAATCCTGTTCCGGTGCGCTTCGCAGACTGACGTTGATGCGCTCGGGTCGGTCAGGTTTCTACGGTTCGTTTCTCTGATTGGCGAGTCCACTTCCTCTCCTTTGTAGTCCCTTTCTCAGGTCGGAGGGGGGCAGGATTGTGTCAATCTCTGGAAAGTTCCGTAACTGAAATGTATGTTCGCAAATCAAAAACAGAGCAAAGACCCCCCCAAAAAAAACTGCTTGTATTTGAAAATACTCAAGATTTCTGTACTTGTTCTAGATGGTACCGCTGTAGTGGTTGCTGGTTGCAGGAGCTGTGTGCTATGTTCGTCGTTTTTTGTGGTCTTGATGTTTCCCTCTTGGTTTCATGGTTTTTGTCCGGGCACCTTCGGGACTGCGCAACAAGGGGTGGCATTTTTCATGACCTCTGCACTTGGCCATGGCCATGTTTGCACCGGAGACCAGCTGCTGACTCCGTGCCGCACCGGAGTCTGCGTGTAGAGACCGGAAGCGACACGGAGGAAGAGACGGGGCTGCGGAAATATTGTTGAGCGTCGTAATGGATGAGCTTGGCTAGGTGAATGAGAATGTACCGGACACTTCTGTCTCCCTGGACGGGTTCTCGCTCATCCGCTCGGATTGGACATTGGCCGAGAGCTAGTGGGCAGCTTGGGAAGGAGTCGGCTCTCTTGGTTGATTTGTCAGGTCGGTTCCATGCTCAATATATATTATTTTTTTGCTAATTTCCTGGTTTTCCGTTGTTTCCTCGTTACATCAGGTATGTGCTCTTTTAATGTGTTTCATGTCCTTTGTGATCTTAAACGTTTCTCTCCATTTTCATCAGTATGTCACTTTATTGTTTGCTGAGTTTTTGTCTGAGTTTAGGTGAGAGTTTACCCTCTGGATTAGGGATAGGCAAAAAAAACCTAGTTCAACAATGGCATCATGATGTCTTCCACAGACGGCACACCCCGACGGGAACCCGCAATAGTTTGTTCTCCGCAGAGAAAGTGGCACTCGAAGCAGCTTTAAGTTTGCTGATGAGTTCAGACGACCGGACGTCCGCGACTATCGCCTGTGATTGCAAATCACTCGTCGAAGCCGTTTACCAACCGGACTTTGCCATTGTCTCACTCCAGAAAACTGTTTCTCAACTCGTTTCAAAAAAGAAGGCTGCAGATCGTCTGGGTTCCCGGGCATGTGATATTCAAGGCGACAAGATGGCAGATGAAAATGCTAAATTTGGCTTCCTTTCTCCCTAGCCTGCCGGGACGATACTGGATCTTTCAGCATAGAAGGCGGTTATCTGGCGAGAGGGCAAATCGAGCAACCTCAATTCCAATCTCTCTTTACCTGCAATCGCAAGTGTCCCAACAAATGCGTACCTCACTGATCTCATTCGATTCCCCAGCAGCCATCTTTCAGTTCTCGGTCGATAGCTGCTCCTCATAGGGAAGTCAGAATCAGGCTCTGTGGGGAGGAGACTGAAACATCTGAGTACTTATGGCTCAGGTGTCCCACCTTCAAAGTCACCTGTTACCATCACCTCTCTCGATGAGCTCCTTCGCCTTCTGCGGCCAGCTACAGGGCATCCGAGGTAAGACAACAACAACAGCAGCAGCAGAAACGGTTCCACTAGCTAGCAATACCTGTCGCTAGTGGCCTTAGGAGCAGAGTGGGTAAGGAGTTTGTCTGCGTTAGTTCCTGTTGTAACGATCTGGCCATAGCTAACATAGGTACCATTAGTGTCCTGGGCATGATGTTAAAGTGCATCCGGCAGTGGAGGCTCCTCTATGGGGTCTTGGGGGACGAGGAGGTTAACCCCTTTACTACTGTTACCCCAGGTGGCCCTTTGCAGAGGCCTAGTACCTGACTCCCCCCTAACCAGGGATACGGTGAAGACCACAACGGCGGAGCAGGCGGAAGATAGTAGATTTAAGAACTACCACAACGGCTGCGACGGCGGAGAAGGCTGCAGCAGAAAAGGGTCCCCAGTCGTCTTGGACTCCATGTCACTGGACCCTGACCTGATTCTGTCAAGGATCGTGTGGTGACTGTCTGTGCATCTGTCGGATCATCATACTCGTTTGAGTGACCGCGGATGAAGTTCCATCACCTAGCAGTTTTTCACTATTTCAAAGTTTGTTCGTCTCAAGAATTGTGGATCATGGGCAAAATATAGTTCCTGAAGAACACATTGATTCTGATTCAAACAAAGCTAAGTCAAGGATAAAAGACGTTTTCGAAACGTAATTAGAACGGGTAATCAAAATGGTGTATGATCTTTAATTATACACCAGTGTTGGTAAATGTGTTTCTACGAAAGCAATAGAACCCCCCCCCCCCAAAAAAAAAATCTGCTGGAACACGGGGTTAATAAATAGTGGATTGATAAGCATTTTGACTTTTGGCTTTAGTGGTTTGAATCACCCCAAATTGATTTCCCACCACTGGTCCCCGATCTAATCAAGCTAGGTGTGCAGTCCTGATAAATTGACCGTGTGTGTGTGTGTGTGTGTGTGTGTGTGTGTGTGTATGTGTGTGTGAAAGATGGAGGGGGCTAGTGGGTCAGTTAACAATTTGCATTTTGAATGCTTTTCATCCCAGCGGCTTTTATTATTAACTATAAATTAAGAGATTGACACTAGGAGTGGGGATTGAACCCGGCCATGGCTGTAGACAGTAATGGCATCTATTATGATTAAAGTTTACTTGGAAATCTGAAGGAGGAACCATCAGAGGTTTTGAAGTCTTGCTTCTGAGGGTGAAGTATAATTTTCGTGGGATCTTGAATGGACTTACAGAGCTGTAAATTGTCGTCCTTGAGCTGGTGGGGGAACGATTAGCTCTGGTTTGATCTGAAAAGGTATTTTTACTGCTTGTATGTTATTATATTGCTAGCTTTGTCATTATAGTTTATACATTTATGATGACATCATCCATTTTTTTTAAAGACACGATTGCAGGGTTAGGAATGTGTTTATTTATCATGTATTATTAATTTTAAAGTGCACAAATGTCAGTCCCTCTGGGTTTAAAAGTTCCCCAGGGTTCGGTCCTTGGCCCTGCACTCTTCAGCATCTACATGCTGCCGCTAGGTGACATCATACGCAAATACGGTGTTAGCTTTCACTGTTATGCTGATGACACCCAACTCTACATGCCCCTAAAGCTGACCAACACGCCGGATTGTAGTCAGCTGGAGGCGTGTCTTAATGAAATTAAACAATGGATGTCCGCTAACTTTTTGCAACTCAACGCCAAAAAAACGGAAATGCTGATTATCGGTCCTGCTAGACACCGAACTCTATTTAATAATACAACTCTAACATTTGACAACCAAACAATTGAACAAGGCGACACGGTAAAGAATCTGGGTATTATCTTCGACCCAACTCTCTCCTTTGACGCACACATTAAAAGCGTTACTAAAACGGCCTTCTTTCATCTCCGTAATATCGCTAAAATTCGCTCCATTCTGTCCACTAAAGACGCTGAGATCATTATCCATGCGTTTGTTACGTCTCGCCTCGACTACTGTAACGTATTATTTTCGGGTCTCCCCATGTCTAGCATTAAAAGATTACAGTTGGTACAAAATGCGGCTGCTAGACTTTTGACAAGAACAAGAAAGTTTGATCACATTACGCCTGTACTGGCTCACCTGCACTGGCTTCCTGTGCACTTAAGATGTGACTTTAAGGTTTTACTACTTACGTATAAAATACTACACGGTCTAGCTCCATCCTATCTTGCCGATTGTATTGTACCATATGTCCCGGCAAGAAATCTGCGTTCAAAGGACTCCGGCTTGTTAGTGATTCCCAAAGCCCAAAAAAAGTCTGCGGGCTATAGAGCGTTTTCCGTTCGGGCTCCAGTACTCTGGAATGCCCTCCCGGTAACAGTTCGAGATGCCACCTCAGTAGAAGCATTTAAGTCTCACCTTAAAACTCATTTGTATACTGTAGCCTTTAAATAGACTCCCTTTTTAGACCAGTTGATCTGCTGTTTCTTTTCTTTTTCTTCTATGTCCCACTCTCCCCTGTGGAGGGGGTCCGGTCCGATCCGGTGGCCATGTACTGCTTGCCTGTGTATCGGCTGGGGACATCTCTGCGCTGCTGATCCGCCTCGACATCTCTGCGCTGCTGATCCGCCTCCGCTTGGGATGGTTTCCTGCTGGCTCCGCTGTGAACGGGACTCTCGCTGCTGAGTTGGACCCGCTTTGGACTGGACTCTCGCGATTGTGTTGGATCCATTGTGGATTGAACTTTCACAGTATCATGTTAGACCCGCTCGACATCCATTGCTTTCCTCCTCTCTAAGGTTCTCATAATCATTATTGTCACAGACGTCCCACTGGGTCATTATTGTCACCGATGTCCGACTGGGTGTGAGTTTTCCTTGCCCTTATGTGGGCCTACCGAGGATGTCGTGGTGGTTTGTGCAGCCCTTTGAGACACTAGTGATTTAGGGCTATATAAGTAAACATTGATTGATTGATTGATTGATTTTTTTTTTTTTTTTTTTTTTTATTGTTGTGACCTAAGATGCTTTTTCCGAAAGTTGCGACAAAATCTGCCAAGTTTTGCGGTATATTTTCAATGGGATTAAATCAACTTTATGATTGACAGTAGTTCTCAATTGTTTCTTCTCTTCTTCTTATTATTATTATTATAAGCTCCAAGAAAAAAGCACAGAATTTCAACAAAAAATGGAAAACAAATGCTGTGATGGTGTTTTACTCGTTTTGTACCACAAGGACTAAAAGGAGCTGTTAGAACATTTGAACAGATGTCGAGCAGGTGCTAAATTTTAAAATGTATTTTAAAAGTTATATCCCGCCCTCTTATGGCTTCCAGTATGAGTGTCAAATAAAAATTGCTTTTTGAATTAATTGCGATTTTTATTTGTAATGATTTACCCCAAAAATCAAAATTCGATAAAAACATTTTTTTAACATTTTTATAAAATAAAAAAAAATAAAATATATATATATGTGTATATATATATATATATATGTATATATAATGTATATATATATATATATATATATATATATATATATATATATATATATATATATATATATATATATATATATATATATATATATATATATATATATATATATACACAGTGTCAATCGTCCTGTCCCCTTAGCAGAAAAACAGCCCCAAAGCATGATGTTTCCACCCCCATGCTTCACAGTAGGTGTGGTGTTCTTGGGAGGCAACTCAGTATTCTTCTTCCTCCAAACACGGCGAGTTGAGTTTATTCCAAAAAGTTCTGATTTGGTTTCATCTGACCACATGACATTCTCCCAATCCTCTGCTGTATCATCCATGTATCCATTATCGTGAGATTTTGAGCCAAAACCTCCTTCCATCAGTGAGAGCTTTGAATGGTTGACCAAATACTTATTTCCCACCATAATTTACAAATACATTCTTTAAAATTCCTACAATGTGAATTCCTGGATTTTTTTTTCACATTCTGTCTCTCACAGTTGAAGTGTACCTATGATGAAAATTACAGACCTCTGTCATCATTTTAAGTGGGAGAACTTGCACAATCGGTGGCTGACTAAATACTTTTTTGCCCCACTGTATATGTATATATACAGTATACATGTATATATAATATATATGTTAGGTCAGGAAAAAAGACAGAGGCTATTTCATCTCTACAAGCCTGTTTTGCAGGTTTCCCTGCTCTACAGGCTATTTTATTATATAAATATAATATATAAAATCATGCAAAACAGGCTTGTAATGATGAAATAGCCTCTGTCCTTTTTTCCTGACCTAACGTAAATTCCGCTCCACCTTGGTATTGATATATATATATATATATATATATATATATCAAGAACCATGTAGTTCCTAGTAGCGAGTTGAGACATTTGACTGGTTCCTGGAACTTTAGTTGAGGCGGGCTGATTAGTTGAAGACAGTTCCTGCCACCATGATAATGTGCCAGCAGGACGACTTGCTTATTCAAACCAATGTACAGGTTGATGCCATCTATTACTCCTTACACACGCCAAACTACGAACAGCGACGGACTCTTTTAAACGCATTTACAGAGGAATACAAAGTACTTAGCCGGAACTCGAAGCGGCAAAGCGAGCTGCTAACTCAAGGTACTCGACAACTTTTGTGTTTTGAAGATAAATGGTAAACGAAGGTTAATTTTGTCAGATATTTCCAATTTACTTTGTTACATGCTGTAAAATTAGTCAGTGACATTCCAGTTGTATAGTTATTAGCCTCAACCCGAGTGAACTGGATGCTAATGCTAACCGGCTAGCACTAACTCTAATGCATTTATGTTTTTGATGAACACTGACATATATTTCGTATATATTATAATAATATTATATATTACATTATAACCGCTGAAATGCACCATAAGGACTCGCCTGACCCTCACGAATTCATCATTTACCGAGTTGCTAACTTTCTGACTGTTGGACAGAGTGAATAAAAGCCTGAATTTCTGTGTGGTACATTTTGTTTTTAAATCAAATAGTTTTGTATAATATTTATTTGTATTTCATGTAATTTATACTTAGTAAAAAAGTAAAAAAGTAAAAAAAAAATAGGACCTACTTTCAATTCCGGATTCTAAGAAGCTACTTTTCTATGACGCTTTGAACACTGCGGCTTATAAAACGGTGCGGCTAATTTCCGGATAAAAAAAAAAAAGATTTAAAACAAGAAAATGCACCTAGAATGTGCCTTGTTGGTTGTGGTATGGCACCATTTTTTGGATGTGTTTGCTCACTGCAGGATTCTTCATTCATCACTCCAAGCAATGTTTGTCAGTTTTACAATATAACTAAAACTATTCCGACTTGATAAAACCGTCCCATAGTGTGATGTCTGTAGGAGTGTTTTTATGCATATTTGTACTCGCTATTGTAATGTTACAAGCTCACGTTACCATTAGCTAATATGCTAATGTTACTGTGTTAGTAACATTAACTTACAATGGCATTCTTTTTGTATTGTTTCAGTTTGACAAATTCCCTAGTAACTTCACCAAAACGTCACCGTGGAGTTATCGATGTAACAACGTGGTCGCATGGTGATGCGCGGATCGTTCTCTCAGGATGCAGCAGGAATCCCCGGAGGCAAGGTGCAGGTGAGACCATGATTTATTCGCATAAATCAGTCAGGAAATGCAGAAAAAAACAAAACAAGCGTGCCAAAAAGCAGGGGAAGCAAAGTTCAGGAAAAAGCTAGTGCAAAAAGCTTTGCATACAAACAGGCGTAGGAATCCAAAATAGACGGTTAACTGTTGGGTAGTGCAAGCACGGAAGCCAGATCGAGCGTGGTTTAGTTTAGTTTAGTTTATTAAGGATCCCCATCAGTCTACACCGCAGTGTAGACTATTCTTCCTGGGGTCCAGGTAAAAAAACATCACACAACCACAGAACAAATTATTAAAATGCAGTACAACATGATCCAATAATAAATTGTCATAATACAAAAATAGCAACAACAAAGAACCAAAAAATACTAATAAATGTTGTTACATAATAATTTTCATACCAAAGATAAAAATAGCAATATAAAAATAGATATACTGTATACATTTTTGCAAAAATAAAACAAAGAACTAATGGCCTAAAATATACACATTAGTGTACCAAAGACAAACAATAAGTGACGAAAAAGTCACTAGTGAGAAACGGGTATAAGTCGCTCTCTGATTAGTGCCCGCTCTCTGATTAGTGCCCGGCAGCAGGTGAGCGTCCCAGACAGTAATCAGAGGCAGGTGAAACTAGTCAGCACCCATGGCAACCAAAACAATAGACCAGTGGTTCTCAACCTTTTTTCAGTGATGTACCCCCTGTGAACATCTGTTTAATTCAAGTACCCCCTAATCAGAGCAAAGCATATTTTGTTGAAAAAAAAAAGCGATAAAGAAGTAAAATACAACACTATGTCATCCGTTTCTGATTTCTTAAATTGTATAACAGTGCAAAATATTGCTCATTTGTAGTGGTCTTTCTTGAATTATTTGGGAAAAAAGATATAAAAAAAACTATGTCAGGGCTAGGACTTTGGTGTGGTTTGTTTTCCCATGGTGCAAAGCGATGGGACCGGACACAACGTGAAGGTAATGACATCTTTAATCTTAACTCCAAAATATTACAAAAACAAAGGGTATAAACAAAAGGCGCTCTCATCAGAGGTTCAAAACTTGACTATGAAAACTGTGGACAACAAAAACAAAAACACTTACTGTGACTGAGAAAGAGCATGGATCGTCGGCATGGATAACACGGGTGTGTAGGAGGTGAAGAGGGTGATGTCACCAGGCTGACTGCCTGGCAACTACAGGCTTAAATAGCTGCAGTGATGACGGGTGCGTGAGTCCGGACAAATCAGGCGCGTGATTCGTGAACACATAACAGGTGAAAACTGATGGGTTGGTATGGTGACAAAACAAACAAGAGTGCCCAATGAATCAAAAACAAAATAGAACGTGACCACAAAACATGACAAACTAAAAACTTGTTGAAAAATAAACAAGTGATTCAATTGTAAATAAAGATTTGTACACATAGAAGTAATCATGAAATTAAAGTGCCCTCTTTGGGAATTGTAATAGAGATCCATCCGGATTCATCAATTTAATTGTAAGCATTTCTTCACAAAAAATTAAATCTTTATAAAACATGTCCACAAAATGTTTTAGCTGTCAAAACTGAATATTACATTGTTCCATTTCTTTTCACAGTTTATGAACCTACATTCATATTTTTTTGAAGTATTATTCAATGAATACATTTAAAAACGATTCTTGAATTGTTGCTATTTTTAGAATATATTTTTAAAAATCTCACGTACCCCTTGGCATACCTTCAAGTACCCCCAGGGGTACACGTGCCCCCATTTGAGAACCACTGTAATAGACAAATGAGTCTGTTTAGCTGATTGAAGAGATAGCTTCCGCAGCCAGGGGGTCCATGACGATGACTTCTGTTTTGTTTGATCAGCCATTTTACTGCCCTGGTACAGGCACCGCTTGGAACACAATTAAGGTATGTAAATAAACATTTACACAATATTTTTTTGTGTAAATAACTCATCTCTCAATAGTCCGTAAAATACGTAAATATTGTCTGTTTATTAACTTAGTATTAGTGTTGAAATATATCGCATCACTCCCAAATATTTATCAGACTGATTTCTACAAACTACCCTGAACGGTGAAATGTGGTGGGAACACAAACTACCAGTGGTGTGTCGTTAGGGCCAGCGAGGCCATCTCTGTTGGCCTAACATAACTCATGATCATAGATTAAAGGGGAACATTATCACCAGACCTATGTAAGCGTCAATATATACCTTAAAGTTGCAGAAAAAAGACCATCTATTTTTTTAACCGATTTCTGAACTCTAAATGGGTGAATTTTGGCGAATTAAACGCCTTCCTATTATTTGCGCTCGGAGCGATTACGTCACCTAGGTAGTCAATCGGCCATTTTGTCAAACACATTACAAACATTGAGTCAAATCAGCTCTGTTATTTTCCATTTTTTCGACTGTTTTCCGTACCTTGGAGACATCATGCCTCGTCGGTGTGTTGTCGGAGGGTGTAACAACACGATCAGGGACGGATTCAAGTTGATTTACGTAGAATGCGCATCGATTAGCACGGCATGCTAATTGATGCTAACATGCTATTTACCGGCGATGCTAAGGCAGACATGGCACGGGAATGTATGGATAACGTGCAGATGCATTTCCAACAATGAAGTCAAAGAAATCACAAAGGTGAGTGTTGTTGATGTTGTTGACTTATGTGCTAATCAGACATATTTGGTCGCGGCATGACTGCCAGCTAATTGATGTTAACATGCTATTTAAGCTGGCTGTATGTACATTTGTAGATATATTTGTATCCAGCGTTTTCTTCTACCCACATTTAATGCCAAACAAACACTTACCAATCAACGGATTTAAGTTGCTCCAGTGTCAATATGAAAGTCCTGATCGGTTGGTCCGCACATTTTCCCGGCAATGCTAAGGCAGACATGGCCGAATAGCGCCAATAGCTTTTCGCTCAATAGCTTCAATTTCGTTCTCACTATCTGCCTCCATACTCCAACCATCCGTTTCAATGCATGTGTAATTTGTTAAAAAGCTTAAGCCGCTGAAATCCGAGTCTGAATCCGAGCTAATGTCGCTATATCTTGCTGTGCTATCAGCCATGTTGTTTGTATTGGCATCACTGGATGACGCCACAGGAAAATGGACAGTGGCTTCGCAGATAGCGAAAATCAGACTCTTTAAAGGCTTTTTTCGGGATATTCCGGGACGGGTAAAATTTTGAAAAAAACTTCGAAAAATAAAATAAGCCACTGGGAACTGATTTTTATTGGTTTTAACCCTTCTGAAATTGTGATAATGTTCCCCTTTAATAAAAATTCATTTTAATCTACTTTCCATAAAGTATTCATCAGTGTCGCTTGTTTTTACTTTAGGGCTTTGATCCAATCAGAATGCAGCTAGCTTGTTGCCAGCGCTGTATGATTTCTGCCAGTTGATAGCCAATCAGATCACGAGTTGTTGACAGTAGCCCATCTAGGTATCCTTACACTGTTTGATTTATTGATTGATTGATTGATTGATTGATTGATTGATTGATTGATACTTTTATTAGTAGATTGCACAGTACAGTACATATTCCGTACAATTGACCACTAAACATACTTGCCAACCTTGGGGGGGGCACACTTATGCGGCCCTCCCCAAGGTTTCTCATAGTCATTCACATTGACGTCCCATTGGGGTGAGTTTTTCGTTGCCTTTAAGTGGGCTCTGTGCCGCGGATGTCGTTGTGGCTTGTGCAGGCAGCCCTTTGAGACACTTGTGATTCAGGGCAATATAAATAAACCTTGATTGATTGATTGGTTTATTGACTTTAACTGTAAGTCGGACGTCACCGAAGGCCCAGATGGGACTGCAAACCGCACAATTTTGGCTCCAGGAACTCAAAGTCCCCTGAGCTCTTGGTAGAAAAGGGTTGCAAATTAAATTCCTAAACACAAAAATCAGCACCGTCTTAAAAGAAACAAAAAGTGCATTAAGTAAGTGTTAAAAATAAAAAAATAAAAATGCATTAGTATAGCTCGGTTGGTAGAGTGGCCGTGCCAGCAACTTGAGGGTTCCAGGTTCGATCCCCCCTCTTCCGCTATCCTTGGGCAAGACACTTTACCCACCTGCTACCAGTGCCACCCACACTGCTTTAAAGGCCTACTGAAATGAGATTTTCTTATTTAAACGGGGATAGCAGGTCCATTCTCTGTGTCACACTTGATCATTTCGCGATATTGCCATATTTTTGCTGAAAGGATTTAGTAGAGAACATCGACGATAAAGTTTGCAACTTTTGGTGCTAAGAGGAAAGCCTTCCCTTTACCGGAAGTCGCAGACGATGACGTCACATGTTTGATGGCTCCTCACATATTCACATTATTTTTAATAGGAGCCTCCAACAAAAAGTGCTATTCGGACCGAGAAAACGACAATTTCCCCATTAATTTGAGTGAGGATGAAAGATTTGTGTTTGAAGATATTGATAGCGACGGACTAGAAAAAAAAAAAAAAAAAAAAAAAACGATTGCATTGGGACGGATTCCGATGTTTTTAGACACATTTACTAGGTTAATTCTGAGAAATCCCTTATCTTTCTATTGTGTTGCTATGGTTTTAGTGAGTTTAATAGTACCTGATAGTCGGAAGGGTGTCTCCACGGGTGTCTTGACGCGCAGTGTCTCAGGGGAGTCGACGACAGCTATGGACGGCACAAGCTCAGCTTTTCTCCAGTAAGAACTGACTTTTTAACCCCAATTTTCTCACCGAAACCTGCTGGTTGACATGTGGTCGGGATCCATGTTCTCTTGACCGTGCTCTCATCCATAGGAAAGTTTCACCTCCAGGAATTTTAAACAAGGAATCACCGTGTGTTTGTGTGGCTAAAGGCTAAAGCTTCCCAACTCCATCTTTCTACTGTGATTTCTCCAATATTAACATTAATAACAGGGGACTAAGATGACAAGTGGAACTTGTGAAAAATGTCTCTCCTTTTTTAATGACAATTAGCTCCATTTTGTCCACTAACGATGCTGAGATCATTATCCATGCGTTTGTTACGTCTCGTCTCGACTACTGTAACGTATTATTTTCAGGTCTCCCCATGTATAGCATTAAAAGATTACAGTTGGTACAAAATGCGGCTGCTAGACTTTTGACAAGAACAAGAAAGTTTGATCACATTACGCCTGTACTGGCTCACCTGCACTGGCTTCCTGTGCACTTAAGATGTGACTTTAAGGTTTTACTACTTACGTATAAAATACTATACGGTCTAGCTCCATCCTATCTTGCCGATTGTATTGTACCATATGTCCCGCCAAGAAATCTGCGTTCAAAAGACTCCGGCTTATTAGTGATTCCTAAAGCCCCAAAAAAGTCTGCGGGCTATAGAGCGTTTTCCGTTCGGGCTCCAGTACTCTGGAATGCCCTCCCGGTAACAGTTTGAGATGCTACCTCAGTAGAAGCATTTAACTCTCACCTTAAAACTCATTTGTATACTCTAGCCTTTAAATAGACCTTCTTTTTAGACCAGTTGATCTGCCGCTTCTTTTATTTTTCTTCTCTGTCCTCCCCGCCCATGTGGAGGTGGTCCGGTCCGATGACCATGGATGAAGTACTGGCTGTCCAGAGTCGAGACCCAGGATGGACCGCTCGTCGGGACCCAGGATGGACCGCTCGCCTGTGTATCGGTTGGGGACATCTCTACGCTGCTGATCCGCCTCTGCTTGGGATGGTTTCCTGTGGACGGGACTCTCGCTGCTGTCTTGGATCCGCTTTGAACTGAACTCTCGCAGCTGTGTTGGAGCCACTATGGATTGAACTTTCACAGTATCATGTTAGACCCGCTCGACATCCATTGCTTTCGGTCCCCTAGGGGGGACATTGCCCACATTTGAGGTCCTCTCCAAGGTTTCTCATAGTCAGCATTGTCACTGGCGCCCCACTGGATGTGAATTCTCCCTGCCCACTGGGTGTGAGTTTTCCTTGCCCTTATGTGGGTTCATCCGAGGATGTCGTAGTCGTAATGGTTTGTACAGTCCTTTGAGACATTTGTGATTTAGGGCTATATAAATAAACATTGATTGATTGATTGATTGAAGGTTGCTTCTATTCGGGCAAATCTTTCTCGTTTTCCATTAAGTTTTAATTGTGGCCACTCAGTGCTCGACTGTGTTCTGTCACTTTGAGCCTGTGTCCATTCTTGAACTTACAGGAATAGTCGGCAAGCTAAAACCCTCGTCATGTCCCACAGACCCAGTCCCCCCTCGCTTTTTTAAAGAAATCTGGGACACTATTGACTTGTCTGTTAGGAACATCATCAACAGCAGCTTGATTTCTGGCTGTGTCCCCTCCTTTTTGTAAAAGAGCTGTTGTTGAGCCTTTGATTAAAAAAACAGGTCTTGATCCGACAAGTTTGTCAAATTACCGGCCCATTTCCAAATTACCTTTTGTGTCAAAGATTTTGGAGAAATGTGTTCTGGCACAACTGCAGCCTTTTTTAGATGAACATAGCACTTTAGATCCATTTCAGTCTGGATACGAAGCTTTGCACAATACTGAATCTGCACTTTTAAAGGTTTTTAATGACTTGCTTGTAATGTCTGATTCTGGCAGCTCTGCCATTTTAGTGCTTTTAGATCTTACAGCTGCCTTTGACACAGTCGACCACACAATTATTTTAGACCGCCTGAGAGACTGTGTGGGTGTCAGGGGGACTACATTACAGTGGTTCAGATCTTACCTGTCTGAGAGGTCCTTCTCTGTCAGGCTGGGGGACGCCACCTCTTCTTCTGCCCCGCTTTACTGTGGTGTCCCCCAAGGATCTATTTTAGGCCCCATCCTGTTCGCTCTTTATCTCCTCCCTCTTGGAGGGATTTTCAAGAAACATGGAGTGTTTTATCACTTTTATGCAGATGACTGCCAAATTTATATGCCAATTTCTAAAGGCCACGGCCCCCTGACACCCCTTCTCAACTGTCTATGCGACGTCAAGGCTTGGTTAGCACATAATTTTTTAATAATGAATGAGGGGAAAAATGGAAATTTTAGTTTTTGGTCCGGCCTTCACTGACTTGGGACCATTGCAAAATGATGTGCGTCCCAAAGTCACCAGCCTTGGCGTCACTATAGACAGCAATTTTAAACTTGACAAACAAGTCAATGGCGTTTTAGGGACGGCGTGGCGCAGTGGGGAGAGTGGCCGTGCGCAACACGAGCGTCCCTGGTTCAATTCCCACCTAGTACCAACCTCGTCACGTCCGTTGTGTCCTGAGCAAGACACTTCACCCTTGCTCCTGATGGGTGCTGGTTGGCGCCTTGCATGGCAGCTCCCTCCATCAGTGTGTGAATGTGTGTGTGAATGGGTAAATGTGGAAGTAGTGTCAAAGCGCTTTGAGTACCTTGAAGGTAGAAAAGCGCTATACAAGTACAACCCATTTATCATTTATTTATTATAAAATCGTGTTTTTATCACCTTCGTCTTTTAGTAAAGGTTAAACCGTTTTTATCTTTTAGCCTTTTTGAACAAGTCGTGCATGCTTTTATTTCAAGTCGCCTGGACTACTGCAATGCACTTTATGCTGGCATTAGCCAAAAAGCTCTCTCCCGGTTGCAGTTAGTCCAGAACGCGGCAGCACGACTTTTAACAGGGGCCAGGAAACGCCAGCATATAACCCCAATTCTTCAGAGTTTGCACTGGCTCCCTGTTCATTCTAGAATTGATTTTAAAACATTGCTGTTTTTTTTTAAATCTTTACATGGACTGGCACCTCAATATATCTCGGACCTCATGCAAATTTACACTCCTGCGCACGCTCTGAGGTCCGAGGGCCAGTTCCAGCTCGTGGTGCCCAAGACCAGACTTAAAACCAGGGGAGACAGGGCCTTCTCTGTGGTCGGCCCTAAGCTCTCAATCAATCAATCAATCAATGTTTACTTATATAGCCCTAAATCACTAGTGTCTCAAAGGGCTGCACAAACCACCACGACATCCTCGGTAGGCCCACATAAGGGCAAGGAAAACTCACACCCAGTGGGACATCGGTGACAATAATGACCCAGTGGGACGTCGGTGACAATGATGACTATGAGAACCTTGGAGAGGAGGAAAGCAATGGATGTCGAGCGGGTCTAACATGATACTGTGAAAGTTCAATCCACAATGGATCCAACACAGTCGCGAGAGTCCAGTCCAAAGCGGATCCAACACAGCAGCGAGAGTCCCGTTCACAGCGGAGCCAGCAGGAAACCATCCCAAGCGGAGGCGGATCAGCATCGCAGAGATGTCCCCAGCCGATACACAGGCAAGCAGTACATGGCCACCGGATCGGACCGGACCCCCTCCACAAGGGAGAGTGGGACATAGAAGAAAAAGAAAAGAAACGGCAGATCAACTGGTCTAAAAAGGGAGTCTATTTAAAGGCTAGAGTATACAAATGAGTTTTAAGGTGAGACTTAAATGCTTCTACTGAGGTGGCATCTCGAACTGTTACCGGGAAGGCATTCCAGAGTACTGGAAAACGCTCTATAGCCCGCAGACTTTTTTTGGGCTTTGGGAATCACTAATAAGCCGGAGTCCTTTGAACGCAGATTTCTTGCCGGGACATATGGTGCAATACAATCGGCAAGATAGGATGGAGCTAGACCGTGTAGTATTTTATACGTAAGTAGTAAAACCTTAAAGTCACATCTCAAGTGCACAGGAAGCCAGTGCAGGTGAGCCAGTACAGGCGTAATGTGATCAAACTTTCTTGTTCTTGTCAAAAGTCTAGCAGCCGCATTTTGTACCAACTGTAATCTTTTAATGCTAGACATGGGGGGACCCGAAAATAATACGTTACAGTAGTCGAGGCGAGACGTAACAAACGCATGGATAATGATCTCAGCGTCTTTAGTGCTCTGGAACACTCTGCCCCTCCATGTTCAAACTGCTTCCACAGTGGAGTGTTTTAAGTCTCGTCTTAAGACCCACTTTTATTCTTTGGCTTTTTAACACTACGTGAGTTGTGTGGTCCTCTGTTGTCCTCCGTGTTTTTATACACTTTGATTTCTATTTTACTGTTTTAATTGATTTTACCCTTTAAAATGTTTTTTAATCATATTTGTTTTTATATAGTTTTTTTTTTATATTGGTTTTATATTTATTTATTTTTTGTTTTTCTTCAGTCATTGGTGGAGCATAATATTGCTTTTTTAATATTGTTCTTAACATGGCTGTGCAGCACTTTGGAAACGTTATTGTTGTTTAGATGTGCTATATAAATAAAGTGGATTGGATTGAAGAAAAAAAGCTGAAAAAGTAATGACCTTGGGGTCGTTCCTGACTGCCGATTGCGTCCAGGTGTGCCAAATTAGCCGATGTTTTCGCACGTTAACATGTTAACATGCTCCCACTTAGCTGCCGGTCCCCACTTCCCCTAAAGTACGTTTCCGGTAACCCCTCATCCTTGAACGTGGCGGGTGAGCGCCTGTCGTGCCAGCAATCTTAGTTGGGGGACCGAGACGGCTTTAATTCATATCACGCTCCATAAACCTGGCACTAAACCGGGATGTGCAATCACAAGGTGAGCACAGTGCGGCCTGCCGGGGCTCCTCCAATACGACGGGGCCCCCCTTCCTCCCCTCCCGGACGCACGGCGGGCCTTAAATCAAAGGCGGGGGGGGAGCGGGCGGATTAACGCGGGAGAAATGACTCCATACTAATTGGAAGGAGAAACCTTCGCACATCCTCTGAGCGCAGGGGGGGCCATTATGCGGCATCATGGCGAGAGTGTGGGGAGAAATGGGAAAAAAAAAAAAAAAGCGATGAATACAAATGATGCTGGAGTTTGGAAGCGAGTGGGCTGAACTTCTGATGGACGGATCAGCGTAATAGCGGGCGATGGATGGGAGAATGGAAAAAAAAAAACAGAAACCGGCGAAGGAGGCCAAAACGTGAAACGTTGTGTCGCTGGCTGAGGCGGTTTGGGTGTCAGGTGTATTTGTTGTCGAACCCCAAGATGCAGAGAAGGAGGCAGGCACTGAGCAAGAAAACACGATTTAATATAAATAATAGAACAAGAACAAACAAAGGGTATAAACAAAAAGCACGCACGCGGGCGGAATAACAAACTAAGGGAGCTAGCACTGGAAGCTAGAAAGCAAAAAGGAACTTTAGCATGGAACAAACAGGAAAAACTTGAAACAGCTAATTGCTAACAGAAACAGCTTACTGCTACGACGACCAGGACAAAATGTAGCACGACGGGTAGTAACTGTAACAAAACGACATGACGCGATAGCAACGACAATACAAGTCCGAATGACACTACAATGATCCAGCCACTGACACAAGACAAAGCAGGTACAAATAGGTAGCGGGCTGATTGGCAACGGGTGTGGCCAGGTGCCAATCAGCCACAGCTGAGGAGGGACACAGCACTCAGGGAACAAGACAGGAAGCTGACAAAATAAGAGCACTAGACAGGAACTAAAGACAGGAGATACTAAACACAGAGGAAATAGACAAATGCAGAGGGAAAACCTAAAACATAGACAAACTGTCAGGGGATAGCCTGACATTGGGTTTTTCCGCGTTGACGGATAAAAGTGCGGCCTGTTGGATCCTGGGGATGAACCCAGGTGGCGCCGCCGTGATCGCCCCGCCTGACACGAGCCGAGAAAGGGGTTGTAACGTTTAAGTCGCGTCCTCGAAGGCTGCTCGGTTCGGATGGAAATGGAAAACTGTCTTTGCTGAACAAGTCTATGTTGTTGTGATAAATCGACCTATTGCAGGCTCCAATGAATTCACATCATTTTCGGGGGAAAATATTGCATATTTTGTGTGTTTGCTATATACCGTATTTCCTTGCTAATTATTTTAAAACCTATTCTCATTCCTACGCTTACCAAAAGCATGCGGTAAAAGTAAGCATGCGCTAATTATTTTTAAAACCTCTTCTCACTCCGGCACTTACCAAAGGTATGCAGTAAATATAGGTAGCGGGCTGATTGGCAACAGGTGTGGCCAGGTGCCAATCAGCCGCAGCTGAGGAGGAACACAGCACTCAGGGAACAAGACAGGAAGCTGACAAAATAAGAGCACTAGACAGGAACTAAAGACAGGAGATACTAAACACTGAGGAAACAGACAAATGCAGAGGAAACACCTAAAACATAGACAAACTGTCAGGGGATAGCCTGACATTGGGTTTTGCCGCGTTGACGGATAAAAGTGCGGCCTGTTGGATCCCGGGGATGAACCCAGGCGGCGCCGCCGTGATCACCCCGCCTGACACGAGCCGAGAAAGGGGTTGTAACGTTTAAGTCGCGTCCTCGAAGGCTGCTCGGTTCGGATGGAAATGGAAAACTGTATTTGCTGAACAAGTCTATGTTGTTGTGATAAATCGACCTATTGCAGGCTCCAATGAATTCACATCATTTTCGGGGGAAAATATTGCATATTTTGTGTGTTTGCTATATACCGTATTTCCTTGCTAATTATTTTAAAACCTATTTTCACTCCTACCCTTACCAAAGGCATGCGGTAAAAGTAAGCATGCGCTAATTATTTTTAAAACCTCTTCTCACTCCGGCACTTACCAAAGGTATGCAGTAAAAAGTTGAGTGTGATGTAAGCTTGGACTTTAAATCCTACTGAATAGCTCTTAATCTTCTTCCCTTTATGCGATTTCAAATTACCGGTATTGAAATCAGCCTCCTCCATTTTGAAAAGGATGACATGGGAAGTGTCACTCCTGACGTCACGAGTTTGACCAGGCGGTAATACTAAGCATGCGCTAATTATTTTGGGAAGCGAGTTTGACCTGGCAGTAATTCAAGGCAGGCGCATACTATATGCCCTGCGGCAATTCAAGGAAATACGGTATATACATTTTTTTTTTTTGCTTATGCCCGAAGGGAGTAAGTGGTAGAAAATGGATGGATGGCATAAAACAAGCAAAAAAAATAACTTAATAAAAAAAGATTGGATCTAAATATCATAAGGAAATTTTAGAATTGCCCTGCGATGAGGTGGCGACTTGTCGAGGGTGTACCCGCCTTCCGCCCGAATGCAGCTGAGATAGACTCCAGCGACCCCAAAAGGGACAAGCGATAGAAAATTGATGGATAGATTTAAGAATTGAAAGTAAAAACCAAATATTTCCTCACATGTCTATTTTTAACACTTTTGAGCACGTTGAAGCATGTTAAGGGGGTCAAATTACAGCTTGCCGTTTCTGGATGTTGTTGATAAATGGCGTTCGCTTTCCATAGTAGAGCTTTAACTTGCACTTTGAAGCATTTAAGGGGTCAAATTATAGCTCAGAGAGGCAAAAATGACATTTTTTAAGAAACTTTGCACAGGGGTTCTTTGAAGGACGTCCATTTGGGTACCAAAAAAATATTTAGTGCGATTTTATTTTTTTTTAACTTATTTTATTTTAAACTGTTATTTCAGTGGGAGCAAGTGGGTAAAACGTCTTGCCCAGGGACACAGCAACAGTTACTCGGGTAGCGAAAGCAGGGATCGAACCTGGAACCCTCAAATTGCTGGCACAGCCACTTAAACCAATTCGATCCGCAAAACCTTTAGTGTGATTTTTTTTTTCTTTTAAAAACTGTCATTTCTCAAATATTCATTTTGCCATAAAAAAGCAATGGTTATTTATCTGTTTTTCCACAGACAGAATACAACATTTAAACATATATCAAACTGAGATTTAAGCATGAAAAGAAAATAAAAAATATAAAAAATTAATTGAATACATATATATATATATATATATATATATATATATATATATATATATACTGTATACAATTTTTCCATCTAAAAATTGCTCAAAAATTATGATTTAAAATAAAGGTTGTCATGAATTATTGACCTATTTAAGGCACAGTTTACTTCAAATCAAATATTCCATTTGGAATTTTTGTTGTTGGCATATTTCGTGTTTTTTGCGCTAAAAAAGCAACATTTTTAGTTTTTGTTTTATTTAACAGCATAAAAACATTTGAAAAAAAATCCTTTATAATTGACGAATAGAGCTGAACTTCATAGAGAGAGTTAAGCATTGAAAGTGGGTAAAAAAAAATTAATATTTGATGTATTTTTAACACTTTTATGAGTGGGGTCCTTTTGGATCCCTAGGAATTTTAGTGGGATTTTTTTTTTTTTTTTTTTTTTTGGGGGGGGTGGTATTCAATTTATATAGTTCTTTTCTCTAGAGACTCAAAGCGCTTTGCATAGTGAAACCCATCATTTACACTTGGAGTAGGTGGCTCCAAGTGTAAATGATCCATAGCGTCTTGCCCAAGGACACAACGGCAGTGACTCGGGTAGTGAAAGTGGGGATCAAACCTGGAACCCTCAAATTGCTGGCATGGCCACTCTACCAATGAGCCATGCTGCCCTTTTTCCAAAACCGTCATTGCTCAAGAAATAATAATGAATACAAATCAATGGTGTTATGAATTATTGACTTATTTAAGACTCCAATTAATTCACATCAAATATTCCACTTTGACATTTTTTAGGGGAAAATATTGCATATTTTGTGTGTTTATCATTAAAAAAGGTGTTTTTCTAAAAAAAAAAGGGCATACAAAAACAATAAAAAGACAATTAAGTTACATTTAGCAGATAGATCCGAAGTTAATCCTAAAATTTAAGCGTTGAAAGTCAAAAACTTTTTCTAATCTAACTATTTTTAATGAGTAGGTCCTTTTAGATTAGAATTTGAGAGCATATTTTTATTTTCAAACTTTTGTTGCTCAACAACATTTTGAATTCAAATCTTTGTTTTTTTTATGAATCATT
This sequence comes from Nerophis ophidion, assembly GCF_033978795.1. Taxonomy (NCBI): domain Eukaryota; kingdom Metazoa; phylum Chordata; class Actinopteri; order Syngnathiformes; family Syngnathidae; genus Nerophis; species Nerophis ophidion. The sequence continues at coordinate 13,515,233 of NC_084634.1, forward strand.
GACCTATTTAAGGGTCCAAGTACTTCACATTAAATAATTTACTTAGTATTCTTTTTCTATGGAAAAAAATACTGCAAATTTTCTGTTTTTGCCATAAAAAAGTAGTGTTTGTTTATTTTATTCAATGTTTGAATCGAAGCAGCAAAACACCTAATAAAACTATCTAACTTTAAACAAATCTCAAGTTGATCAAGAGATTTAAGTGTTGAAACTGTATTTAAAAAAATAGTAAAATAATGTATGACATATTTTTAAACACTTTTCAGAGTGGGTCCATTTTCGATCCCTGAGAATTTAAGTAGGATTTTTTTCCCTTAAAAACTGTTTAGCTCCAAATAATTATCCATCAATGTTGTTATGAATGATTAACCTATTTAGGCTCTAATTACTGATTTTTTTTTCGTTTTATGCTCGAATTACTTAACTTTTATTTTTTTTATTTTTTTAGGCTTTATTTCATTATTTTATTTTTAAATTCAAGCCTCAAATTTTTTCATGTCAAGTTCAAACAACAATGACATATATTAAACAAGACAAGAAGCAAAGAAATAAACAGAGACAGAATTCAATTTTGCTCAATTTGGGGAGAAACGTGTCGACCTGTAACCTCTTACAGCGTCACCCACGCTCTCACGGAAAAACTACTAACCTACTCAGTGGCCTAGTGGTTAGAGTGTCCGCCCTGAGATCAGTATGTTGTGAGTTCAAACCCCGGCCGAGTCATACCAAAGACTGTAATAATGGGACTAATTACCTCCCTGCTTGGCACTAAGCATCAAGGGTTGGAATTGGGGGTTAAATAACTAAAAAAATGATTCCCAGGCGCCGCACCGCTGCTGCCCACTGCTCCCCTCACCTCCAAGGGGGTGATCAAGGGTGATGGGTCGAATGCAGAGAATAATTTCGCCACACCAAGAGTGTGTGTGACAATCATTGGTAATGGAACTTTAACTTGAAAAAGGTTCCCGTCTCATCTTATATTTGGATATTCCCTGTTTACATAAAAACAACTCTTTCCAAAGGTATGAGGGGTATGTAAACAGCTATTGTGTTCGGTCATATTAACACAAGAGAAAAAGATGCCTCAGGCTTGGACTGGTCCTGGATCGAGCTTGGGCAGGTTTTGGATCAAAATAGTTAACTCCTCCCGTCACCTCCCAACGTACAGAATGGAATTTTACAAGCGATTGGCTTGGTAGAGCAAAAATAGCTCCCGTCTGTTCACTGGGAACTCCGAGAACTGAACGTTTTTTGATAATTTACATACAATTTTTCTGACATTTCACTTTTTTTTTTAAGGCTGTAATTACGTCACTTTTTTAATTTAAGGCTGTAATGATTTAACTTTTTTTTAATTCTTTTTTTTTAAGGCTTTACTTAACAATTTTAAGCGGGGTGATGGGCTTCACGGTGGCAGAGGGGTTAGTGCATCTGCCTCACAATATGAAGTTCCTGCAGTCCTGGGTTCAAATCCAGGCTCGGGATGTTTCTGTGTGGAGTTTGCATGTTCTCCCCGTGAATGCGTGGGTTCCCTCCGGGTACTCCGGCTTCCTCCCACTTCCAAAGACATGCACCTGGGGATAGGTTGATTGGCAACACTAAATTGGCCCTAGTGTGTGAATGTTGTCTGTCTATCTGTGTTGGCCCTGCGATGAGGTGGCGACTTGTCCAGGGTGTACCCCGCCTTCCGCCCGATTGTAGCTGAGATAGGCGCCAGCGCCCCCCGTGACCCCAAAAGGGAATAAGCGGTAGAAAATGGATGGATGGATGGATGGGATTTATTGCATATTTAGTGTTTTTTTTGTCATAAAAAAGTTTTTGTTTTTTTGTTTTTTTTTACAAAAAGGGCATAAAACATAAAAGAAAAAAAAAACGTTCATAACAGTGGATTAATCTGAAGTTGAATGTAAGAATTAAAATAATAATATATAAAAAAATGTACTTATTTTTTTAACTTTTTCTGACTAAGGCCCTTTTGGGCCCCTGATAAGTGAACTTTGCCCTAAGGGTAAGAAAAGAAAAATCTACAGGATATCTTGTAATGGTTTTGCATACACAAAAAAAAAAAAAGAATCAATGCTTTGACTTTTAAGTGGAAAAACTTTGGACACCCGAGGGTGGACCAGGTCCAATCTGTGTGACGGGGATACGTGCTCCTCCCCTCTTCGATGGAGGCAGCAAAGCCATGGGCAGGTGCTTCACTGAAGGTGAAAAGTTGCAATGTTTCCTGAGTGGGCGACTGGGAAGAGATTAGAGAAAGTTATCAGAAAGCAATGGTCCGAACAAGGCGCTCATAATCCTCCCACGTGGAAATGTGCATGCGGCGCTGGGAGTACGCCTCGGCGAATCGCCGACTGGACGCTGGAAATATCCTCTCCTCCTCCCTGGTCACGCCACCAGTGGGTGCTCACACTAATTGTCTGACCTGAAGGACACCATTCTTAATTGTCTGACCTGAAGGACAAAACTCTCAGGCTGCAATGAAGTAACAACTTTAACAACAACTCTCAGTCCTTTTTTGTTAATTTGTCCCATTTTACACAGATTTAAACAGTCCTCGCAAATTTTGATCAAACAGCATCGTTTTTCTCATTAAAAAATGACATTAGGTCTGGATGAACTGTTCAATCAATCAATCAATGTTTATTTATATAGCCCCAAATCACAAATGTCTCAAAGGACTGCACAAATCATTACGACTACAACATCCTCGGAAGAACCCACAAAAGGGCAAGGAAAACTCACACCCAGTGGGCAGGGAGAATTCACATCCAGTGGGACGCCAGTGACAATGCTGACTATGAGAAACCTTGGAGAGGACCTCAGATGTGGGCAACCCCCCCCCCCCCCCCCCCCCCCCCTCTAGGGGACCGAAAGCAATGGATGTCGAGCGGGTCTAACATGATACTGTGAAAGTTCAATCCATAGTGGCTCCAACACAGCCGCGAGAGTTCAGTTCAAGCAGATCCAAGACAGCAGCGAGAGTCCCGTCCACAGGAGACCATCTCAAGCGGAGGCGGATCAGCAGCGTAGAGATGTCCCCAACCGATACAGGCGAGCGGTCCATCCTGGGTCCCGACGAGCGGTCCATCCTGGGTCTCGACTCTGGACAGCCAATACTTCATCCATGGTCATCGGACAAGGGAGGGGGGACATAGGAGAAAGAAAAGAAGCGGCAGATCAACTGGTCTAAAAAGGATGCCTATTTAAAGGCTAGAGTATACAGATGAGTTTTAAGTTGAGACTTAAATGCTTCTACTGAGGTAGCATCTCGAACTGTTACCGGGAGGGCATTCCAGAGTACTGGAGCCCGAACGGAAAACGCTCTATAGCCCGCAGACTTTTTTTGGGCTCTAGGAATCACTAATAAGCCGGAGTCTTTTGAACACAGATTTCTTGCCGGGACATATGGTACAATACAATCGGCAAGATACTGTTGCCTCATTCTTGTGAGAATCCTGCGCCGGACTGAAGCATAAAGGAGCGGCATGGCGTAGTGGGTAGAGCGGCCGTGCCAGAAACCTGAGGGTTGCAGGTTCGCTCCCCACCTATTGACATCCAAATCGCTGCCGCTGTGTTCCTTGGGCAGGACACTTCACCCTTTGCCCCCGGTGCCGCTCACACTGGTGAATGAATGATGAATGAGTGATTGGTGGTGGTCGGAGGGGCCGTTGGCGCAAACTGGCAGCCACGCTTCCGTCAGTCTACCCCAGGGCAGCTGTGGCTACAGGTGTAGCTTACCACCACCAGGTGTGAATGAATGATGGGTTCCCACTTCTCTGTGAGCGCTTTGAGTGTCTAATAATAGAAAAGCGCGATATAAATCTAATCCATTATTATTATTATTATTAGGAGCGGGAGGTCGTTCATTTACCCAGGACTCCCTGCAGTGCGTTCAAATAATACAGTATCATCTCTCCTTCTCTTTCGGACTTGTTCACGCATTCGTCACTCATGCATTGTCAAGTGCAGTCACGGCAGGAACAACAACGTGTAACAAACTATCAACCCTTCGTTGGTTAAACTACACAATTGTTGTCATTTCACGTAGCTCAGACCTACTTCCTGTTCCTTCATACAGGGCTAATCCTTCTGGTTCATGAAATCTAATGTTGTCTAAAAATATATATATATATACATAGTCAAGGTTTCTGTGGTTTATCTGTTATACAGTGCTCGGTGTGGAGGGGGAGTTTTTTTTGATTGATTGATTGATACTTTTATTAGTAGATTGCACAGTACAGTACATATTCCCTACAATTGACCACTAAATGGTAACACCCGAATAAGTTTTTCAACTTGTTTAAGTCGGGGTCCACGTTAATCAATTCATGGTATCAAAAAGTGTGATCAAAAATGCTTGCAGGAAGAAAAGTCACCGCCGCTGTCCATGGTACTGAATACGAGCACCATCGAGCAGGCGCGGGGGCATGTGCTGACGGCGAGACACAGCTGGCGGGTTGATTAGATTTCACAGGTGGTACGTGTTAATCTAATCGTCGGTTGTCTTTAACAGTAAGCAGCTGGGAGCAGAGGAGAGAGGAGGATACGGACATGACTGGAAAAAGTCATATTCTGGGAGAAAAAATGATTACTGAAAAATATCATCATTTAAAACCTTGTTAAACCTGCAAGTTGGACACGTGTGCCGTGTCTTTAGTGGAACTGCGAGGAAGTGACTTCCACAGGCAGGAAAACACACACAGGCTATTTCACTCCTACGAGCCTGTTTCCCAAGTTTCTCTGCTAAAATCCCCTGAAGAGCAGAGAAACCTGTGAAACAGGCTTGTCGGGAGGAAATGGTCTGTGTTTTTTCTGACATATATATATATATACATATATGTCAACACACTATATTGCAGAAGATATTGGGCCTCATATCCAAATTATGAGAATCAGGTGTCCTAATCACATGGCCCGGCCACAGGTGTATAAAACCAAGCACTTAGGCATGGAGACTGTTTCTACAAACATTTGTGGAAGAATGGGCCACTCTCAGGAGCTTCGTGATTTCCAGCTTGGAGCTGTCATAGGACGCCACCTGTGCAACAAATCCAGTCCTGAAATTTCCTCGCTCCTAAATTTTCCAAAGTCAACTGTCGGTTTTATTATTGAGAAAAAATTGAAGAGTTTGGGAACAACAGCAACTCAGCCACCAAGTGGTAGGTCATGTAAACTGACAGAGAGGGGTCAGCGGATGCTGAAGCGCATAGTGCAAAGTGGTCGGCGACTTTCTGCACAGTCAGTTCTTACAGAGCTCCAAACTTCATGTGACCTTCCGATTAGCCCACGTACAGTACGCAGAGAGCTTCATGAAATGGGTTTCCATGGCCGTGCCGCTGTTTCTAAGCCTTACATCACCCAGTCCAATGCAAAGCATCAGATGCAGTGGTGTAAAGCACGTCGCTACTGGACTCTCGAACATTGGAGACGCCTTCCCTGGAGTGATGAATCACGTTTTTCCATCTTGCAATCTGACGGACAATTCTGGGTTTGGAGGCTGCTAGGAGAACAGTACATTTCGGACTGCATTGTGCCGAGTGTGAAATTTGGTGGAAGAGGAATTATGGTGTTGGGTTGTTTTTTTTAGGAGTTAGGCTTGGCCCCTTAGTTCTAGTGAAATGAACTTTGAATGCTCCAGGATACCAAAACATTTTGGACAATTCCATGCTCCCAACCTTGTGGGAACACTTTGGAGCGGGCCACCTTCCTCTTCCAACATGACTGTGCACCAGTACACAAAGCAAGGTCCATAAAGACATGGATGACAGAGTCTGGTGTGGAAGAACTTGACTGGCCTGCACAGAGTCCTGACCTGAACACCTTTGG
>NC_084634.1:13526061-13573561 GCF_033978795.1 Nerophis ophidion
GAACTCTGAGAATTCATTAATAAAGTCCGAATAGGGCCCTGGGGGGCGGTAGATAACAGCCAGGTGTAGAGGCAGCGGTGTGACAGACCTCATAGTAAGCACCTCAAACGATTTATATTTATTATTCATGTTAGGACTAAGGTTAAAGTTTTTGTTGTATATTAGTGCGACCCCCCCACCCCTTTTGAGCGGACGGGCAATATGCGCATGTGTAAAGTTAGGAGGACATGCCTCATTTAGCGCAAAAAAGTCGTTTGGTTTAAGCCAGGTTTCGCTGAGACCGATGACGTTAAGATTGTTGTCTCTGATAATATCATTAACTAACAACGTTTTAGGAGACAATGATCTTATGTTAAAAAAACCTATATTATAGGTAGTGGGCTGTTTTAGGGAGTTTTTGATCAAATTATCCGTAGTAGCAATATTAATAATGTTGTGTTTATTATGCCCAGTGCATTTAGTATAGTTACGACCATATCTAGGAATTGATACGACAGGAATTTTCCGATTGTTTGATTGTTGCTTTGATAAACTGCACGCATCATGGTTAGCCACCTCAGTAACGGGGATTTTCCGATTGTTTGTTTGTTGCTTTGATAAACTGCACGCATCATAGTTAGCCACCTCGGTAAAACACATGTCCAACTCTGAAACACTCAAAGCAGAAAAAACTTGTTCTAATTTAACTGACTCCTTACCCAGACCAGTAGTCTCGCATTTTCCATCTAAATCCGTCTTCGGGATGGAGGAAAGTGGTGTTCTGTGGGGATTAGCCTTCTGCTTTGTTTTAAGCCCCGCTCGGCATCCGCGTTTCCGATCACACCGCTGGCGTCTGCTCCGTAGACGGCCCCCGCTGCTACTAGACTCCCCTGCTTCACAGGCCGCTGGATGTAGCCGCCGATGTATTCCCATGCTAGTTAGCAAGTCTAGCACGCAAGTGTCTATCAGTCCAAAACGGCCCGATTCGTCCACATCCAGAAGTGTCTGGCGGTCGTACGTGATCACGGAGTGACCACGATGCGAGCCAGCCATAAAGTTTGTGGAATTGTCCGGTATTTCTGCCAAATGTTCCATCTTTAGCAGGAGCTCCTCGAGAGCGCAGCCCGTCCGGGCGCCGCCATCTTGGATATATATATATATGTATGTATATATGTAACAGTTGTTCTCCTCCTGAGGGTAAAGTTTTTCCGACGCAGGCATTGATTAAGCCAGCCACTCGTTGCACCAAACACCACACCGGTGTCTCTCGTGTCACTCGTGGTGGCGTACAACTACTTGGCCTTAATGCGGATCATTTTGCGGGACTCACGGTGGTTCAGTCCACGAAGGTGATGTATCCACTGACACAAATTAGCATCAAGCTCGTCGCTCACTTTCTTCCTAACTCCGCCAGATAAGCGAGCCCGTTTTCCATCAATTGCCGACTGAGATAATACATCTCCCTTTTTTTGTTTCCATTTGCCTACACGTTTGGGGTCAACGCTAAACTGCCTGGCCGCTGCCAAACCAGAATTCTGCTCCGCATACCTTACAACCGCTAGCTTGAACTTTAAGTCAAACTTTATGTTCTTCTTCCCCCTTAAAGTATTCCCGTCCATCAGTTAATTCACAGAATGGGCTGAGACTCCGGGCAGCTATTAGGACATGGGCGGTTATTTGCCCAAGGGCGTTTACTTGATAACATACGGTATATACGTGTATGTACGTACGTATATGTGTGTACGTATATGTGTGTGTACATATTATAATAATATGATGAACTAAAGGAAAAACAATTTAATGGATTTTAAGAGTATGTGAAAGTTGTACTCCCACCGTGACAACCTTCTCAAAGTTGTATAATCAATCAGAAATATCAAACAGCTAAAATGCTCCAAACATCGGTAAGTGTGGAGAGATCGTTTTACATTTTCCCATCATGCACTCTCATGGATTTAAATGGGTGTTATTTTGAAATAGTTTTTCATAATATCCACAATGTTCAGTGAGCATGTTGTGTTATGTGTGACCATGTTTGTTGCATTATATTATTTTTTTTTTGCACCATGACTAAGGAAGGTTGTTTGGAATGTGTCATAAGGGGTAAATGCTTTGCTGTGATTTAAAATAACTTTCGAGGGTCATTGATCAGATTTTACTCACGTTGTCTACATGATGGCAGCGTTCAGAATCCACATGGTATTTAAGATTCATTCATCGTAGATGTGAGCGGGCCATAGTTTGGACACCCCTCGTTTTTTTTTCAAAATCCACTAATAATGTTATGTTATGTTATTATTGTCAGCTAACTAACCAACCAACGGACTAAAAAAAAACTCAGGAATGTACATCTTAGCTGAGGTAGGAAGGGGAAAGAAACATACTCTTCTTCTTATTGACCTGAGAGCAGCAAGATAATTCAATCCAAGTCCAACAGGCTTAATGAATCCTCCAAAATCACTTGTGTTTTCTTCAAGATAAAATGTGTACACGAGTGTTCAAACAGAAAAAAAAAACAGAAAAAAAACTGGTCAACAATACTAAATAGCAGCTTGGAAATGTATCTTTATTAGTATGCATTGCAGTCAAGAAATGTAGAGTACGTCGTTCCTGACTGACAAAGACGACACGGTAGGAAATATGCTTTAGATATGCTTTAGGGTGAAATAAATAGTGTTTTAAACGTAATTTGCAATAGCTCAGAGTTGTATTTTTAAGTACTCTGTAAAGTCAAGTACATATCTGACTTTTCAACAGTCTGCATACTTAAACAGAGGAACTGATATGTTTACTCGTGATGACTCTGGAAGTGCAAATGTCAATATTCTGTATGTAATTGATCAATAATAGGATCTTACCAAACTATATAAATAATAATAATAATAGTACCTACAGTATGTGGAGGGGAGATGTAGCCAGCGCTGCCTGCAGGAGCAAAAGTCACCGCCTCTGTCCATGGTGCTGAGGACAGATCAGAAGGGGTCGTGGCCGTGTTGACGGCGAGACACAGCTGGCAGGTGATTAGATTTCATAGGTGGTACATGTTCAAGTAATCATCGGTTGTCTTTAACAGCAAGCGGCCGGGAGCAGGAGGGGAGTGAGGATACGGACGTGACTGAAAAGTCACGTTCTGTTGGATGGAAAACTTTTGTGAAAACATTATTATTAAAACCTTGTTCAAATCTGCAAGCTTGGCTCCTGTGCCGTGTCTGACAGTGGGACCGCTTGAAGTGTCATCCCATTCCTAACCCATAGGGTTCAATATGATGTCGGTACACCTTTTGCAGCTATTATGGCGTCAACTCTTCTGGGAAGGCTGTCCACACGATTGCAGAGTGGGTTTATAGGAATTTTTCACCATTCTTCCAAGGTCACTTACTGAGGCCTGGCCCTCAGTCTCCGTTGTAATTCATCCCAAAGGTGTTCTATTAGGTTCATGTCAGGGCTCTGTGCAGGCCAGTCAAGTTCATCCACATCAGACTCTGTCATCCATGTCTTTATGGATCTTGCTTTGTGAAATGGTGCACAGTCATGTTGGAAGAGGAAAGGGGCCCGCTCCAAACTGTTCCCACAAGGTTGGGAAAATGGAACAATCAAAATTGCCGGATGGAAAAGTCGGATTCATCACACCAGAGATGGTGTCTCCACTGATCTAGAGTCCAGTGGTGACGTGCTTTACACCACTGCATCTGATGCCTTGCATTGGACTTGGTGATATATGGCTTAGATTCAGCTGCACGGCCATGTAAACCCATTCCATGATTTTCTCTGCGTACTGTACGTGGGCTAATTGGAAAGTCACATGAAGTTTGGACCTCTGTAGCAACTGGCTGTGCAGAAAGTCAGCGACCTGTTTGCACTATGCCTTTCAGTATCCGCTGACCACACGCTGTCCATTTATGTGGCCTAACACTTTGTTGCTGAGTTGCTGTTGCTAAATGCTAGCCTGCTATAATTAGCATGCATCAAGTACCAAACTATGACTGAAGTGTATACCTTCAAAATGAGCTTTAAAAAGCTAGCTACTAAACTTAGGATACCAACAGGTATCATTCGTCAAATAACAAATTATTTGATGCTGAGGTGTATACCTGCCAAATTAGCTAAAAAATTCAAACAAGCTAATGTAACCATTCTAAAATGCTAACCGCAATATGCGTCAAGGACCAAAATATACCACTCAGAAGTATGCACCTGAAAATTATGTTTAAATGCTAGCCTGCTAGTGTTAGCATTCTTCAAGCAGCAACATATGACTGTAGTGTATACCTGTAAAACTGGAATTAAAATTTTAGCATACTGAGGTTTCATTCATCAACTAACAAATTATTTGGAAATTGTGTTGAAATGCTACCCTGCTAAGGCTAGCATTCTTCAGGCAGAAAAATATGACGGAAGTGTAAAGCTATAAAATTGGGTTAAAAATTCTAGCACACTAACGTTAGCATGCTAACAGGTATCATTCGTCAACTAACAAATTATTTGACGCTGAGGCGCAAAAGTAGCTACAAAATTCAAATATGCTAATGTTACCATTCTAAAATGCCAAATGCAACATTCATTAAGTACCAAAATATAACACTCTGAAGTGTGTACCTGAAAATTATGTTTACTGTAAATGCTAGCTTGCAAATTTTTAACATTCTATTAGTGACAAAATATGAATGAAGTGTATATCTATAAAATCGGCTTGTAAATTCTAGCATACTAACCTTAGCATGCTAACAGGTATCATTCGTCAACTAAACTTATTTGAAAATTGTGTTGACATGCTAGCCTGCTAATGTTAGCATTTTTCGAGCAGCAAAATATGACTGAAATTTACACCTATAAAATTGGCTTGAAAATTCTAGTATACTAACGTTATCATGCCAACATGTATCATTTGTCAATTAACTAATTACTTGACGCTGAGGTGCACAATTAGTTAAATAACTCAAACATGCTAATCTTACCATTTTAAAATGCTAACTGCAACATGAGTCACGTACCAAAATATACCACTCTGAAGTGTTTACCTGAAAATTACGTTGAAATGCCAGCCTGCTAATGTTAGCATTCTTCAAGCAGCATGTGCGTGAACATTTTAGCATACTAACATTAGCATATTAACAGGTATCATTCGTCAACTAACAAAATACTTGACGCTGAGGTGCAAAATTAGCTAAAAAATTCAAACACACTAATGTTACCATTCTAAAACTCTAACTGCAACATGCATCAAGTACCAACATATACTACTCGGAATTGTGTACCTGAAAATTATGTTTACTGTAAATGCTAGCCTGCTAATTTTTAGCATTTTTCAAGTGACAAAATATGACTGAAGTGTATACCTATAAAATTGGCTTGAAGATTCTAGCATACTAACGTTAGCAGGCCAACAAGTATCATTCGTCAACTAACAAATTATTTGAAAATTGTGTTGAAATGTTAACCTGCTAATGTTGCATTCTTCAAGCAGCAAAATATGACAAAAGTGTATACCTATAAAATTGTGTTAAAAAATTCTAACATACTGATGTTAGCATGCCAACAGGTATCATTTTTCAATTAACAAATTACTTGACGCTGAGGTGCAAAATTAGTTTAATAATTCAAACACGTTAATGATACCATTCTAAAATTCTAACTGCAACATGTATCACTACCAGCATACACCACTCTGAAGAGTGCACCTGAAAATTGTGTTGAAATGCTAGCCTGCTAATGTTAGCATTCTTCAAGCAGCAAAATATGACTGAAGTGTATACCTATAAAATTGGCTTGAAAATTCGAGCATACTAACGTTAGCATGCCATCAGGTATCATTCGTCAATTAACACATTATTTGAACATTTTGTTGAAATGTGCAAAATTAGCAAAAAAAATTAAAACACGCTAATGTTTCCATTCTAAAAAGCTAACCGCAACATGTGGCAACTACCAGCATACACCACTCTGAAGTTTTCACCTGAAAATTGTGTTGAAATGCTAGCCTGCTAATGTTAGCATTCTTCAAGCAGCAAAATATGACGGAACTGTATACCTATAAAATTGTGTTAAAAATTCTAACATACTGATGTTAGAATGCTAACAGTTACCATTCGTCAATTAACAAATTACTTGACGCAGAGGTGCAAAATGTGTTAAAAAACTCAAAAACGCTAATTTTACTATTCTAAAATGCTAACTGCTACATGCGTCAAGTACCAAAATATACCACTCTGAAGTGTGTACCTGAAAATTGTGTTGAAATGCTAGCCTGCTAATGTTAGCATTCTTCAAGCTGTAAAATTTGACTGAAGTGTATACCTATAAAATTGGCTTGAAAATTCTAACATATTGATGTTAGCATGCCAACAGGTATCATTCGTCAACTAAAAAAATTGTTGAAAATTGTGTTGAAATGCTAGTCTGCTAATGGTAGCATTATTCAAGCAGCAAAATATGACTGACGTTTACACCTATACAATCGGCTTGAAAATTCTAGCATACTAACATTAGCATGCCAACAGGTATCATTCGTCAATCAACAAATTACTTGACGCTGAAGTGCAAAACTAGTTAAAAAACACAAACACGCTAATGTTACCATATTAAAATGCTAACTGCTACATGCGTCAAGAACTAAAATATACCATTCTGAAGTGTGTACCTGAAAATTGTGTTGAAATGCTAGCCTGCTCATGTTAGCATTCTTCAAGCGGTAAAATATGACTGAAGTGTACACCTATAATATTTACTTAAAACCAGGTATATTTTGTCAAGTAACACATTATTAGACTTGAGACGTATATCTGCCAAATTAGAAAAAAATGTTTATTTGAAAATTTGTGTTGAAATGCTAGCCTGCTAATGTTGCATTTTTCAAGCAGCAAAATATGACGGAGGTGTATACCTATAAAATTGTGTTAAAAATTATATCATACTGATGTTATTAGCATGTTACAGGTATCATTCATCAATTAACAAAATACTTGATGCTAACCTGCTAATGTTGGCATTCTTCAAGCACCAATATATGACGGAAGTGTAAACCTATAAAATTGGCTTAAAATTTCTAGCATATTAAAGTTAGCATGCCAACAGGTATCATTCGTCAACTAAAAAATTACTTGAAAATTGTGTTAAAATGCTAGCCTTCTAATGTTGCATTCTTCAAGCAGCAAAATATGACGGAAGTGTATTTCTATAAAATTGTGTTAAAAATTCTAACATACTGATGTTTGCATGCTAACAGGTATTATTCGTCAACTAAGAAATTATTTGAAAATTGTGTTGAAATGCTACCCTGCCAATGTTGGCATTATTCAAGCAGCAAAATATGACTGAAGTTTACACCTGTGAAATTGGCTTGAACATTCTAGAATACTAATGTTAACATGCCAACAGGTATCATTCGTCAACTAACAAGTTATTTAAAACTTGTGTTAAAATCCTAGCCTGCTAATGTTGCATTCTTCAAGCATCAAAATATGACGGAAGTGTATACCTATAAAAATTGTGTTAAAAATTCTAACATACTGATGTTAGCATGCTAACAGTTATCATTCTTCAATCAACAAATTACTTGACGCTGAGGTGCAAAATTAGTTTAAAAACTCAAAAACGCTAATGTTACTATTCTAAAATGCTAAATGCTACATGCGTCAAGTACCAAAATATACCAATCCGAAGTGTGTACCTCAAAATGTTGTTGAAATGCTAGCCTGCTAATGTTAGCATTCTTCAAGCAGCAAAATATGACTTAAGTGTATACCTATAAAATTGGCTTGAAAATTCTAGCATACCAACATTAGCATGCCAACAGGTATCATTCGCCAACTAAGAAATTATTTGAAAATTGCGTTGAAATGCTAACCTGCTAATGTTGTCTTCTTCAAGCAGCAAAATATGATGGAAGTGTATACCTATAAAATTGTGTTAAAAATTCTAACATACTGATGTTAGCATGCTGACATGTATTATTGGCCAACTGACAAATTATTTGAAAATTGTGTTGAAATGCTAGCCTGCTAATGTTGCATTCTTCAAGCAGCAAAATATGACTGAAGTGTATACCTTTAAAATTGGCTTGAAAATTCTAGCATACCGACGTTAGCATGCCAACAGGTATCATTCGCCAACTAACAAATTATTTGAAAATTGCGTTGAAATGCTAACTTGCTAATGTTGCCTTCTTCAAGCACCAAAATATGACGGAAGTGTATGCCTATAAAATTATGTTAAAAATTCTAACATACTGAGGTATCATTCGTCAATTAAAAAAATACTTGATGCTGAGGTGCAAAATTAGTTAAAAAGAACAAACACGATAGTGTTACCATAATAAAATGCTAACTGCTGCATGCGTCAAGAACCAAAATATACCACTCTGAAGTGTTTACCTGAAAATTGTGTTGAAATGCTAGCCTGCTAATGTTAGCATTCTTCAAGCAGCAATATATGACTGAAGTGTAAACCTATAAATTTGGCTTGAAAATTCTAGCACATTAACGTGAGCATGCTAACAGGTATCATTTGTCAACTAAAAAATTACTTGAAAATTGTGTTGAAATGCTAGCCTGCTAATGGTAGCATTCTTCAAGCGGTAAAATATGACTGAAGTGTACACCTATAAAATTTACTTAAAACCAGGTATCTTTCGTCAAGTAACACATTATTAGACTTGAGGCGTCTATCTGCAATATTAGAAAAAAAAATAAAAAGTTAGCACGCTAATTTTAGAACGCTAATTAAAAAAATTAGAAACAATTAGCTGGACCCCCCCCCGCGCTACGAGCTAATGCAGTCGTAAATCCAGCTCGGTGTGGCTCTTAAACACGTCTCCCAAGATGTGATTTGTGGTTTTTCGCTCGTAAAAACTCCTCAGGCCTATTGTGTCGAACAAGCCCATACGTGTTCCGCGCCTGGCTGGAAAAGCTTTTGTGACGCACGACCGGGAAGCCACACGCTTCCCATTAAAAGACTCCGACTTTCCATCCCTCGAATGCCGCCGCCCTTGACAACACTAAAAACATCCAATAAAAGCACCGCGGCTGATCGTCACCCTTCATCTCTAATAAAAGGCAAATTAGCCGACAAGGCGATAATATCCCGGATTTTAACCAAGGAGTTTCATAGGGGACTGACTCGCCGTAATTGGCGCCACCGTAAACATGCGCTTTATTGCCTTTATAAAGTATTCATGCGCCGTGCGCTCAGACTGCTTCACGCGGCGCGAGTGGGGTAATAAAAGCCGAAATGAAGAGGAATGGATGATGATTGTGTGAATATACTCTGTAAGCATTTGGACAACTTCTTAAAACTTACTGATGAAGGCTCCTTTTGGATAGGAAAGTACAGACTTGAAGAATTTTTAAGACAATTTTATAGGTTTACACTTCAGTCATATATTGCTGCTTGAAGAATGCTAACATTAGCAGGCTAGCATCAAGTATTTTGTTCATTGACGAATGATACCTGTCAACATGCTAACATCAGTATGATATAATTTTTAACACAATTTTATAGGTATACACCTCAGTCATATTTTGCTGCTTGAAGAATGCAACATTAGCAGGCTAGCATTTCAACACAATTTTCAAATGAATAATTTTTTCTAATTTTGCAGATATACGAATCAAGGCTAATAATGTGTTACTTGATGAAAGATACCTGATTTTAAGTAAATTTTATAGGTGTACACTTCAGTCATATTTTACCACTTGAAGAATGCTAACATTAGCAGGCTAGCATTTCAACAAAATTTTCAAGTAATTTTTTAGTTGACGAACGATACCTGTTAGCATGCTAACGTTAGTGTGCTAGAACTTTCAAAACAATTTTATGGGTTTACACTTCAGTCATATATTGCTGCTTGAAGAATGCTAACATTAGCAGGCTAGCATCAAGTATTTTGTTCATTGACGAATGATACCTGTCAACATGCTAACATCAGTATGATATAATTTTTAACACAATTTTATAGGTATACACCTCCGTCATATTTTGCTGCTTGAAGAATGCAACATTAGCAGGCTAGCATTTCAACACAATTTTCAAATGAATAATTTTTTCAAATTTTACAGATATACGAATCAAGGCTAATAATGTGTTACTTGACGAAAGATACCTGATTTTAAGTCAATTTTATAGGTGTACACTTCAGTCATATTTTACCACTTGAAGAATGCTAACATTAGCAGGCTAGCATTTCAACAAAATTTTCAAGTAATTTTTTAGTTGACGAACGATACCTGTTAGCATGCTAACGTTAGTGTGCTAGAACTTTCAAAACAATTTTATGGGTTTACACTTCAGTCATATATTGCTGCTTGAAGAATGCTAACATTAGCAGGCTAGCATCAAGTATTTTGTTAATTGACAAATGATACCTGTTAACACGCTAACATCAGTATGATATAATTTTTAACACAATTTTATAGGTATACACCTCCGTCATATATTGCTGCTTGAAGAATGCAACATTAGCAGGCTAGCATTTCAACACAATTTTCAAATAAGTACTTTTTTGTAATTTTGCAGATATACCCCTCAAGTCTAATAATGTATTACTTGACGAAAGATACCTGGTTTTATGTGAATTTTATAGGTGTACACTTCAGTCATATTTTACCACTTGAAAAATGCTAACATTAGCAGGCTAGCATTTCAACACAAATTTCAAGTAATTCTTTAGTTGTCGAATGATACCTGTTAGCATGCTAACGTTAGTGTGCTAGAATTTTCAAGCCAATTTTATAGGTTTACACTTCAGTCATATATTGCTGCTTAAAGAATGCTAACATTAGCAGGCTAGCATCAAGTATTTTGTTAATTGACGAATGATACCTGTCAACATGCTAACATCAGTATAATAGAATTTTTAATACAATTTTATAGGTATACACCTCCGTCATATTTTGCTGCTTGAAGAATGCAACATTAGCAGGCTAGCATTTCAACACAATTTTCAAATAAGTGTTTTTTTCTAATTCGGCAGATATACGCCTCAAGTCTAATAATGTGTTACTTGACGAAAGATACCTGGTTTTAAGTAAATTTTATAGGTGTACACTTCAGTCATATTTTACCACTTGAAGAATGCTAACATTAGCAGGCTAGCATTTCAACAAAATTTTCAAGTAATTTTTTAGTTGACGAACGATACCTGTTAGCATGCTAACGTTAGTGTGCTAGAACTTTCAAAACAATTTTATGGGTTTACACTTCAGTCATATATTGCTGCTTGAAGAATGCTAACATTAGCAGGCTAGCATCAAGTATTTTGTTCATTGACGAATGATACCTGTCAACATGCTAACATCAGTATGATATAATTTTTAACACAATTTTATAGGTATACACCTCCGTCATATTTTGCTGCTTGAAGAATGCAACATTAGCAGGCTAGCATTTCAACACAATTTTCAAATGAATAATTTTTTCAAATTTTACAGATATACGAATCAAGGCTAATAATGTGTTACTTGACGAAAGATACCTGATTTTAAGTAAATTTTATAGGTGTACACTTCAGTCATATTTTACCACTTGAAGAATGCTAACATTAGCAGGCTAGCATTTCAACAAAATTTTCAAGTAATTTTTTAGTTGACGAACGATACCTGTTAGCATGCTAACGTTAGTGTGCTAGAACTTTCAAAACAATTTTATGGGTTTACACTTCAGTCATATATTGCTGCTTGAAGAATGCTAACATTAGCAGGCTAGCATCAAGTATTTTGTTAATTGACAAATGATACCTGTTAACACGCTAACATCAGTATGATATAATTTTTAACACAATTTTATAGGTATACACCTCCGTCATATATTGCTGCTTGAAGAATGCAACATTAGCAGGCTAGCATTTCAACACAATTTTCAAATAAGTACTTTTTTTGTAATTTTGCAGATATACCCCTCAAGTCTAATAATGTGTTACTTGACGAAAGATACCTGGTTTTATGTGAATTTTATAGGTGTACACTTCAGTCATATTTTACCACTTGAAAAATGCTAACATTAGCAGGCTAGCATTTCAACACAAATTTCAAGTAATTCTTTAGTTGTCGAATGATACCTGTTAGCATGCTAACGTTAGTGTGCTAGAACTTTCAAGCCAATTTTATAGGTTTACACTTCAGTCATATATTGCTGCTTAAAGAATGCTAACATTAGCAGGCTAGCATCAAGTATTTTGTTAATTGACGAATGATACCTGTCAACATGCTAACATCAGTATAATAGAATTTTTAATACAATTTTATAGGTATACACCTCCGTCATATTTTGCTGCTTGAAGAATGCAACATTAGCAGGCTAGCATTTCAACACAATTTTCAAATAAGTGTTTTTTTCTAATTCGGCAGATATACGCCTCAAGTCTAATAATGTGTTACTTGACGAAAGATACCTGGTTTTAAGTAAATTTTATAGGTGTACACTTCAGTCATATTTTACCACTTGAAGAATGCTAACATTAGCAGGCTAGCATTTCAACAAAATTTTCAAGTAATTTTTTAGTTGACGAACGATACCTGTTAGCATGCTAACGTTAGTGTGCTAGAACTTTCAAAACAATTTTATGGGTTTACACTTCAGTCATATATTGCTGCTTGAAGAATGCTAACATTAGCAGGCTAGCATCAAGTATTTTGTTCATTGACGAATGATACCTGTCAACATGCTAACATCAGTATGATATAATTTTTAACACAATTTTATAGGTATACACCTCCGTCATATTTTGCTGCTTGAAGAATGCAACATTAGCAGGCTAGCATTTCAACACAATTTTCAAATGAATAATTTTTTCAAATTTTACAGATATACGAATCAAGGCTAATAATGTGTTACTTGACGAAAGATACCTGATTTTAAGTAAATTTTATAGGTGTACACTTCAGTCATATTTTACCACTTGAAGAATGCTAACATTAGCAGGCTAGCATTTCAACAAAATTTTCAAGTAATTTTTTAGTTGACGAACGATACCTGTTAGCATGCTAACGTTAGTGTGCTAGAACTTTCAAAACAATTTTATGGGTTTACACTTCAGTCATATATTGCTGCTTGAAGAATGCTAACATTAGCAGGCTAGCATCAAGTATTTTGTTAATTGACAAATGATACCTGTTAACACGCTAACATCAGTATGATATAATTTTTAACACAATTTTATAGGTATACACCTCCGTCATATATTGCTGCTTGAAGAATGCAACATTAGCAGGCTAGCATTTCAACACAATTTTCAAATAAGTGTTTTTTTCTAATTCGGCAGATATACGCCTCAAGTCTAATAATGTGTTACTTGACGAAAGATACCTGGTTTTAAGTAAATTTTATAGGTGTACACTTCAGTCATATTTTACCACTTGAAGAATGCTAACATTAGCAGGCTAGCATTTCAACAAAATTTTCAAGTAATTTTTTAGTTGACGAACGATACCTGTTAGCATGCTAACGTTAGTGTGCTAGAACTTTCAAAACAATTTTATGGGTTTACACTTCAGTCATATATTGCTGCTTGAAGAATGCTAACATTAGCAGGCTAGCATCAAGTATTTTGTTAATTGACAAATGATACCTGTTAACACGCTAACATCAGTATGATATAATTTTTAACACAATTTTATAGGTATACACCTCCGTCATATATTGCTGCTTGAAGAATGCAACATTAGCAGGCTAGCATTTCAACACAATTTTCAAATAAGTACTTTTTTGTAATTTTGCAGATATACCCCTCAAGTCTAATAATGTGTTACTTGACGAAAGATACCTGGTTTTATGTGAATTTTATAGGTGTACACTTCAGTCATATTTTACCACTTGAAAAATGCTAACATTAGCAGGCTAGCATTTCAACACAAATTTCAAGTAATTCTTTAGTTGTCGAATGATACCTGTTAGCATGCTAACGTTAGTGTGCTAGAATTTTCAAGCCAATTTTATAGGTTTACACTTCAGTCATATATTGCTGCTTAAAGAATGCTAACATTAGCAGGCTAGCATCAAGTATTTTGTTAATTGACGAATGATACCTGTCAACATGCTAACATCAGTATAATAGAATTTTTAATACAATTTTATAGGTATACACCTCCGTCATATTTTGCTGCTTGAAGAATGCAACATTAGCAGGCTAGCATTTCAACACAATTTTCAAATAAGTGTTTTTTTCTAATTCGGCAGATATACGCCTCAAGTCTAATAATGTGTTACTTGACGAAAGATACCTGGTTTTAAGTAAATTTTATAGGTGTACACTTCAGTCATTTTTTATTACGTGAAGAATGCTAACATTAGCAGGTTAGCATTTCAACACATTGTTCAAGTAATTTTTTAGTTGACGAATGATACCTGTTAGCATGCTAACGTTAGTGTGCTAGAATTTTCAAGCCAATTTATAGGTTTACACTTCAGTCATATATTGCTGCTTGAAGAATGCTAACATTAGCAGGCTAGCATTTCAGCAATTCTTTAGTAAGAAAATTGAAGTCATTAGAAAGGAGATTAAAGACAATGCGTCCCAGCTACAACGGGGTTCTATTAACACTGACACGATTGTATATACGGCGGATACTGCCCTCCAAAATAGTTTCTCTCGTTTTGAGGAAATAACATTAGAGGAATTGTTACAACGTGTAAATGGAATAAAACAAACAACATGTTTACTTGACCCTCTTCCTGGGAAACTGATCAAGGAGCTCTTTGTATTATTAGGTCCATCAGTGCTAAATATTATAAACTTATCACTTTCCTCGGGCACTGTTCCCCTAGCATTCAAAAAAGCGGTTATTCATCCTCTTCTTAAAAGACCTAACCTCGATCCTGACCTCATGGTAAACTACCGACCGGTGTCTCACCTTCCCTTTATTTCAAAAATCCTCGAAAAAATTGTTGCGGAGCAGTTAAATGAACACTTAGCGTCTAACAATCTATGTGAAACCTTTCAATCCGGTTTCAGGGCAAATCACTCGACGGAGACAGCCCTCGCAAAAATGACTAATGATCTATTGCTAACGATGGATTCTGATGCGTCATCTATGTTGCTGCTCCTCGATCTTAGCGCTGCTTTCGATACCGTCGATCATAATATTTTATTAGAACGTATCAAAACACGAATTGGTATGTCAGACTTAGCCCTGTCTTGGTTTAACTCTTATCTTACTGATAGGATGCAGTGTGTCTCCCATAACAATGTGACCTCGGACTACGTTAAGGTAACGTGTGGAGTTCCCCAGGGTTCGGTCCTTGGCCCTGCACTCTTCAGCATCTACATGCTGCCGCTAGGTGACATCATACGCAAATACGGTGTTAGCTTTCACTGTTATGCTGATGACACCCAACTCTACATGCCCCTAAAGCTGACCAACACGCCGGATTGTAGTCAGCTGGAGGCGTGTCTTAATGAAATTAAACAATGGATGTCCGCTAACTTTTTGCAACTCAATGCCAAAAAAACGGAAATGCTGATTATCGGTCCTGCTAGACACCGAACTCTATTTAATAATACAACTCTAACATTTGACAACCAAACAATTAAACAAGGCGACACGGTAAAGAATCTGGGTATTATCTTCGACCCAACTCTCTCCTTTGAGGCACACATTAAAAGCGTTACTAAAACGGCCTTCTTTCATCTCCGTAATATCGCTAAAATTCGCTCCATTCTGTCCACTAAGGACGCTGAGATCATTATCCATGCGTTTGTTACGTCTCGCCTCGACTACTGTAACGTATTATTTTCGGGTCTCCCCATGTCTAGCATTAAAAGATTACAGTTGGTACAAAATGCGGCTGCTAGACTTTTGACAAGAACAAGAAAGTTTGATCACATTACGCCTGTACTGGCTCACCTGCACTGGCTTCCTGTGCACTTAAGATGTGACTTTAAGGTTTTACTACTTACGTATAAAATACTACACGGTCTAGCTCCATCCTATCTTGCCGATTGTATTGTACCATATGTCCCGGCAAGAAATCTGCGTTCAAAGGATTCCGGCTTGTTAGTGATTCCCAAAGCCCAAAAAAAGTCTGCGGGCTATAGATCGTTTTCCGTTCGGGCTCCAGTACTCTGGAATGCCCTCCCGGTAACAGTTCGAGATGCCACCTCAGTAGAAGCATTTAAGTCTCACCTTAAAACTCATTTGTATACTGTAGCCTTTAAATAGACTCCCTTTTTAGACCAGTTGATCTGCTGTTTCTTTTCTTTTTCTTCTATGTCCCACTCTCCCCTGTGGAGGGGGTCCGGTCCGATCCGGTGGCCATGTACTGCTTGCCTGTGTATCGGCTGGGGACATCTCTGTGCTGCTGATCCGCCTCGACATCTCTGCGCTGCTGATCCGCCTCCGCTTGGGATGGTTTCCTGCTGGCTCCGCTGTGAACGGGACTCTCGCTGCTGAGTTGGAACCGCTTTGGACTGGACTCTCGCGACTGTGTTGGATCCATTGTGGATTGAACTTTCACAGTATCATGTTAGACCCGCTCGACATCCATTGCTTTCCTCCTCTCTAAGGTTCTCATAATCATTATTGTCACAGACGTCCCACTGGATCATTATTGTCACCGATGTCCCACTGGGTGTGAGTTTTCCTTGCCCTTATGTGGGCCTACCGAGGATGTCGTGGTGGTTTGTGCAGCCCTTTGAGACACTAGTGATTTAGGGCTATATAAGTAAACATTGATTGATTGATTGATTGATAGCATCAAGTATTTTGTTAATTGACGAATGATACCTGTTAACATGCTAAAATAAGTATGATATAATTTTTAACACAATTTTATAGGTATATACCTCCGTCATTATTTGCTGCTTGAAGAATGCAACATTAGCAGGCTAGCATTTCAACACAATTTTCAAGTAAATATTTTTTTTTAATTCCGCAGGTATACGCCTCAGGTCTAATAATGTGTTACTTTACGAAAGATACCTGGTTTTATGTAAATTTTATAGGTGTACACTTCAGTCATATTTTACCACTTGAAGAATGCTAACATTAGCAGGCTAGCATTTCAACACAATTTTCAAGTAATTTTTTAGTTGACGAACGATACCTGTTAGCATGCTAATGTTAGTGTGCTAGAACTTTCGAAACAATTTTATGGGTTTACACTTCAGTCATATATTGCTGCTTGAAGAATGCTAACATTAGCAGGCTAGCATCAAGTAATTTGTTAATTGACGAATGATACCTGTTAACATGCTAATATCAGTATGATAGAATTTTTAACACAATTTTATAGGTATACACCTCCGTCATATTTTGCTGCTTGAAGAATGCAACATTAGCAGGCTAGCATTTCAACACAATTTTCAAATGAATCATTTTTTCTAATTTTGCAGATATACGAATCAAGTCTAATAATGTGTTACTTGACGAAAGATACCTGGTTTTAAGTAAATTGTATAGGTGTACACTTCAGTCATTTTTTACTGCGTGAAGAATGCTAACATTAGCAGGTTAGCATTTCAACAAAATGTTCAAGTAATTTTTTAGTTGACGAATGATACCTGTTAGCATGCTAACGTTAGTGTGCTAGAATTTTCAAGCCAATTTTATAGGTTTACACTTCAGTCATATATTGCTGCTTGAAGAATGCTAACATTAGCAGGCTAGCATCAAGTATTTTGTTAATTGACGAATGATACCTGTTAACATGCTAACATCAGTATGAAATAATTTTTAACACAATTTTATAGGTATACACCTCCGTCATATTTTGCTGCTTGAAGAATGCAACATTAGCAGGCTAGCAATTCAACACAATTTTCAAATGAATAATTTTTTCTAATTTTGCATATATACGCCTCAAGTCTAATAATGTGTTACTTGACGAAAGATACCTTGTTTTAAGTAAATTTTATAGGTGTACACTTCAGTCATATTTTACCACTTGAAGAATGCTAACATTAGAAGGTTAGCATTTCAACACAAATTTCAAGTAATTATTTAGTTGACGAATGATACCTGTTAGCATGCTAACGTTAGTGTGATAGAATTTTCTAGCCAATTTTATAAGTTTACACTTCAGTCATATATTGGTGCTTGAAGAATGCTAACATTAGCAGGCTAGCATCAAGTATTTTGTTAATTGACAAATGATACCTGTTAACATGCTAACATCAGTATGATAGAATTTTTAACACAATTTTATAGGTATACACCTCCGTCATATTTTTCTGCTTGAAGAATGCAACATTAGCAGACTAGCATTTCAACAAAATGTTCAAATAAATATTTTTTTCTAATTCGGCAGATATACGCCTCAAGTCTAATAATGTGTTACTTGACGAAAGATACCTGGTTTTAAGTAAATTTATAGGTGTACACTTGAGTCATATTTTACCGCTTGAAGAATGCTAACATTTGCAGGCTAGCATTTCAAAAAAATTTTCAAGTAATTTTTTAGTTGACGAATGATACCTGTTAGCATGCTAACGTCAGTGTGTTAGAATTTTCAAACCAATTTTATAGGTTTACACTTCAGTCATATATTGCTGCTTGAAGAATGCTAACATTAGTAGGCTAGCATCAAGTATTTTGTTAATTGACGAATGATACCTGTTAACATGCTAAAATAAGTATGATATAATTTTTAACACAATTTTATAGGTATACACCTCCGTCATATTTTGCTGCTTGAAGAATGCAACATTAACAGGCTAGCATTTCAACACAATTTTCAAATAAATACTTTTTTCTAATTTTGCAGATATACGCCTCAAGTCTAATAATGTGTTACTTGACGAAAGATACCTGGTTTTTTAGTACATTTTATAGGTGTACACTTCAGTCATATTTTACTACTTTAAGAATGCTAACATTAGCAGGCTAGCATTTCAACACAATTTTCAAGTAATTTTTTAGTTGACGAATTATACCTGTTAGCATGGTAACGATAGTGTGCTAGAAATCTCAAGCCAATTTTATAGGTTTACACTTCAGTCATATATTGCTGCTTGAAGAATGCTAACATTAGCAGGCTAGCATCAAGTATTTTGTTAATTGACGAATGATACCTGTTAACATGCTAACATCAGTATGATAACATATTTAATACACTTTTATAGGTATACACCTCCGTCATGTTTGGCGCAAGCTCCGCAGTTTTCCGGTAAGAGGCGACTTTTTACCACAATTTTCCCCCGAAACCCGCCGGTTGACAAGTGGTTGGGGTCCATGTTCTTTTGACCGCTCTGATCCATAGTAAAGCTTCAGATCCGGGAATTTTAAACAAGGAGTCACGGTGTGTGTTTGTGTGGCTAAAGGCTAAAGCTTCCCAACTCCATCTTTCTACTTTAACTTCTCCATTATTAAATGAACAAATTGCAAAAGATTCAGCAACACAAATGTCCAAAATACGATGTAATTGCGCGATGAAAAGAACCGACTTTTAGCCTCAAGTGGTGCTGCGCTAATATGTCCCCTCCAACTCGAGAAGTCACGCGCACGCGTCATCATTCCGCGGTGTTTTCAACAAGTAACTCTGCTGGAAATTTAAAATTGTAATTTAGTAAACTGAAAAGGCCGTATTGGCATGTGTTGCAATGTTAATATTTCATCATTGATATATAAACTATCAGACTGCGTGCGTGGTGGGTAGTAGTGGGTTTCAGTAGGCCTTTACCTCACGGTTTTCTACACCAAAAATTCATCTATTCATCAGACAACTTCAACTTCTTCTTCTTCCACACATTTTGCCACGCTCCACCTTCCACATTTTTCACCCGCTTCAAACCGTTCCAACTCCTGAATTCCAGGTTTTCAGGGGCTTTTATCCCTATTCAAATTATATTGGTCCTTTTTCAAACTTTCAGCATTTTCACATGTTTCAACCGACTCAAACAGTTCTACCCTCAACACATTTCACCATTCTGTCAATTCAACCTACCTTTTATCCAAGTTTTTAAAAATTCAAGGTTTTTACCAGGATTCCTGCTTTTCTCCACCCTTTTTCTAGGCGACTACTCCTTTCACATGTTTCAACACATTTCAACATTTCCACTGTCAAAAAATTCCTCCTACTCAGGAAAAAAAAAAAGTTTTTTTTTTAACTGTAAACATTTACGTTTTTTTCCGAAATTTCGTAATACCATTTCTCAATTAAACATGTTACTACTTCAACATTTTTTGGACCGATTTGAAAAATTTAAACAACAACCATTTTAACTCTTTTAGGTCATTGACATGTTTTCCCATTTTTTTTAATCCCGCTTTTCCTCAAATTCCCAATTGTTCCCAAATTCCTATTGAAATAAGTCAATGGGACATTCTTCAAAGTTCCAGGATTCTCACTTTTTTATTTTTTTTATTTTTTATTCAAACCGTTCCAACCTTAAAAATTGAGCCTGTTCAGGAATCGTTTTTGAACACTCCACCTTCCACATTTTTCACCAGCTTCAAAGCATTCTAACTCCAAACTGTTCGGCAAATTGCCAGATTTCTCTGAATTCCGGGTTTTCCAGGGCCTTTTTCCCATTCAAAATTAATTGGTAATTTTTCAAACTTTCACCATTTTCACATTTTTCAACCGACTCAAACAGTTCTACCCTCAACACATTTCACCATTCTGTGAATTCAACCTACCTTTTATCCAAGTTTTTAAAAAAATCCAGATTTTTACCAGGATTCCTGCTTTTCCAAAGCCCTATTTCCACCCTTTTTTCCAGGCAACTACTCCTTTCACATTTTTCAACACATTTCAATCGTTCCACTGTCAAAAAATTCCCCCTACTCAGGAAAAAAAGAAGTTGGGTTTTTTTAACTGTAAAAATTCCCGTTTTTTCCAAAATTCCGTAATACCAGTTCTCAATTAAACATGTTACTACTTCAACATTTTTTGGACGGATTTGAAAAATTTCAACAACAACCATTTTAACTCTTTTAGGTCATTGACATGTTTTCCCTTTTTTTTCTTAATCCTTAATCCGGCTTTTCCCCAAATTCCCAATTTTTTTTCTCAAATTCCTATTGAAATAAGTCAATGGGACATTCTTCAAAGTTCCAGGATTCTAACTTTTTTTTTTTGTATTCAAACCGTTCCAACCTCAAAATATTCAGCCTGTTCAGGAATTGTGTTCTCTACTTCAATTTTTAGCATTTTCCCCCTTCAAAATTAATTGGTAATTCTTCAAACTTTCACCATTTTCACATTTTTTCAACTGACTCAAACAGTTCTAACTTTAACACATTTCACTATTCTGGATATTTAATCCCTCTTTTTGCAAGTTCAAAAAAAATTCCAGGATTCACGCTCTTCCAAAGCCCTATTTCCACCCATTTTTCTAGGCGAATACTCCTTTCACATAATGCATTTCAACCGTTCCACCACCAAAAAGTTCCTCCTATTCAGGAAAAAAAAAATCATTTTTGAACTTCTCCACCTTCCACATTTTTCACCAGCTTCAAACCATTCCAACTCCAAACTGTTCAGCAAATTGCCAGAATTCTAGTTTTTCCGGGGCTTTTTTCCCTATTCAAATTGAATTGGTCCTTTTTCAAACTTTCACCATTTTCACATTTTTCAACCGACTCAAAGAGTTCTACCCTACACATTTCACCATTCTGTGAATTCAACCTACATTTTATCCAAGTTTTAAAAAAAATCCAGGTTTCTACCAAGATTCCTGCTTTTCCAAAGACCTATTTCTACCCTTTTTGCTAGGCGACTACTCCTTTCACATTTTTCAACACATTTCAACTGTTCCACTGTCAAAAAATTCCTCCTACTCAGGAAAAAAAAAATGTTTTTTTTAACTGTAAAAATTCCCGTTTTTTCCGAAATTCCATAATACCATTTCTCAATTAAACATGTTACTACTTCAACATTTTTTGGACCGATTTGAAAAATTTCAACAACAACCACAACATGTTTTCCCTTTTTTTTTTTAAACCTGCTTTTCCCCAAATTCCCAAATTTTTCTCAAATTTCTATTGAAATAAGTCAATGGGACATTCTTCAAAGTTCCACGATTCTCCCTTTTTTTTTTTTATTCAAACCGTCTCAACCTAAAAATATTCCGCCTGTTCAGGAATATTCAGCCTGTTCAGAAATTCATTTCACTTTTTAGCATTTTCCCCATTCAAAAATAATTGGTCATTTTTCAAACTTTCGCCATTTTCACATTTTTTCAACTGACTCAAACAGTTCTACCGTTAACACATTTAACAATTCTGGAAATGTAATCTCTGTTTTTGCACATTCAAAAAAATGTCCAGGATTTTCCAGGATTCACGTTTTTCCAAAGCCCTATTTCCACCCATTTTTCTAGGCGACTACTCCTTTCACATAATGCATTTCAACCGTCAAAAAATTCCTCTTATTCCGGAAAAAAAAATAAAAATAAAATGTAACTTGAAAAATTCCCGGTTTTCCTGAAACTCCAGGAATTCCATAATACCATTTGTCATTTCAACATGTTACTATTTCCACATTTCTTGACCTATTTGAAAAATTTAAACACCAACCATTTCAACTCATTCAGGTCATTCAAATGTTTTCCCATTTTCAAAAAAACTCCCGGTTTTCCCGAAACTCACAATGTTTTCATAAATTCCCATTGAAATCAATGGGACAATTTTCAAAGTTCCACAATTCAGACATATGAAACAGTTCCAAATTCAAAATATTCAGCCTGTTCAGGAACTGTGTGCTCTACTACAATTTTTTTTTTTTAAATCCCGGATTTCCCCTTTTTTGCATTATTCCCATTCAAAATGAATTGGTCATTTTTCAAACTTTCACCTTTTTCACATTTTCAACCAACTCAAACCGTTGTACTTTCAACACATTTCACCATTCTGGAAATTCAAGCTATCTTTTTTAAACACTTTCCAGGATTTTTACAGAATCCCTGCTTTTCCAAAGCCATATTTCCACGCTTTTTTTCTGGTGACTACCCCTTTTACGATTTTTCAATGCATTTCATCCCTTCCACCGTCAAAAAATTCCTTTTAATCAGGAAAAAAAAACACGTTGTTTGTTAAACTTGAAAAATTCCTGGTTTTCCTGAAAATCCAAGAATTCCGTAATTCCATTTTTCAATGTTACTACTTAAACATTTTTTCGACCGATTTAAAAAAATTTTACACCAACCATTTCAACTCATTCAGGCCTTTCAAGTTTTTTTCCCCGCATTTGAAAAAAAAATTCCCTTTTTCCTGAAATTCCCATTTTTTTCTGAAATGTCCATTGAAATCAATGGGATATTCTTCCAAGTTCCACAATTCCCACATTTTTCATCTGATTCAAACCGTTCCAACCTCAAAATAATTAGCCTGTTCAGGAATATTGTGCTCTTCTTCAACAATTCCAAAATAAATTCCCGGATTTTCCATTTTTAGCATTTTCCCCATTCAAAATAAATTGGCCATTTTTCAAACTTCCACAATTCCCACATTTTTCAACCCATTCTACCTTCAACAAATTTAACCATTCTGGAAATTAAAGCTACTCTTTTTTCCAAGTTTAAAAAAATTCCAGGATTTTCCAGAATTCCTGATTTTCCAAAGCCCTATTTCCACCCTTTTTTCTGGTGACTACCCCTTTTACGATTTTTCAATGCATTTCAACTCTTCCACCGTCAAAAAAATCCTTTTAATCAGGAAAAAAAACAAGTTGTTTTTTAAACTTGAAAAATTCCTGGGTTTCCTGAAAATCCAAGAATTCCGTAGTACCATTTTTCAATGTTACTACGTCAACATTTTTTAGACCGATTTAAAAAAATTCAACACCAACCATTTCAACTCATTCAGGCCTTTCCAGTTTTTTTCTCTCCATTTAAAAAAAAAAATCCCTTATTCCCGAAATTCCCATTTTTTTCTGAAATTTCCTTTGAAATCAATGGGACATTCCTCCAAATTCCACAATTCCCACATTTTTCATCTGATTCAAACCATTCCAACCTCAAAATAATTAGCTTGTTCAGGAATGTTGTGCTGTTCTTCAACAATTCTAAAATAAAATCCCGGGTTTTTCCATTTTTTGCATTTTCCCCATTCAAAATAAAATGGCCATTTTTCAAACTTCCACAATTCCCACATTCTTCAACCCATTCTACCTTCAACACATTTCACAATTCTGGAAATTCAAGCTACCCTTTTTTCCAAGTTTGAAAATATTCCAGAATTTTCCAGAATTCCTGCTTTGCCAAAGCACTATTTCCACCCTTTTCTCTGGCGACTACTCCTTTCACATTTTTCAACACATTTCAACCATTCCAACGTCAAAACATTTATCTAAATCAGGAAATACCTTTTCTCAATTCAACCTATTACTACTTCAACATTTTTCCGACCGATTTGAAAAAATTGAACACCAGCCATTTCAACTCATTCAAACCTTTCAAGTTTTTTTTTCCCCATTTTCAAAAAAATTCCCTCTCTCCTGAAATTCCCAGTTTTTTTCCTCAAATTCCCATTGAAATCAATGGGACATTCTTCCAAGTTCCACAATTCCCACATTTTTCATCTGATTCAAATCGTTCCAACCTCAAAATAACTAGCCTGTTCAGGAATGTTGTGTTCTTCTTCAATAATTCTAAAATAAATTCCCGGGTTTTTCCAATTTTTGCATTTTCCCCATTCAAAATAAATTGGCCATTTTTCAAACTTCCACAATTCCCACATTCTTCAACCTATTTTACTTTCAACACATTTCACCATTCTGGAAATTCAAGCTACCCTTTTTTCCAAGTTTAAAAAATTCCAGGATTTTCCAGAATTCCTGCTTTGCCAAAGCACTATTTCCGCCCTTTTCTCTGGCGACTACTCCTTTCACATTTTTCAACACATTTCAACCATTCCAACGTCAAAACATTTATTTTAATCAGGAAAGACCATTTCTCAATTCAACATCTTACTACCTCAACATTTTTTCGACCGATTTGAAACATTTAAACACCAACCATTTAGGCCTTTCAAGTTTTTTTCCCCCATTTTCAAAGAAATTCCCTCTTTTCACGAAATTCCTATTTATTTTACTGAAATTCCCATTGAAATCAATAGGACAATTTCCAAAGTTCTACAATTCCCACATTTTTCATCTGATTCAAACCGTTCCAACTTCAAAATATTCAGCCTGTTCAAGAATGGTTTGCTTTCCTTAAACAATTCTAAAAATAATCCCTTGTTTCCCATTTTTTGCATTTTCCCCATTCAAAATGAATTGGCCCTTTTTCAAACTTCCACAATTCCCACATTTTTCAACCTATTTACATCATTCCACCTTCAACACATTCATCTCATCCTGGACATTCAAACTACAATTTTTCCACATTCAACAAATTTCCAGGAATTCCCTTTTTTTCTGGTAACTTATTCCACCCTTCTGAAGTTCTACTACTGCTTTCACATGTTTCAACCCATTTAAACCGCTCTACCGTCAAAACACTCACATTCAGGACAAAAAAAGAAGTTGGCTAAGGAACCAGAAAAAATTCCGGTTTTCTCGAAATTCCAGGAATTTCTCGATTAAAAACTGTTTCTACTTCAACGTTTTTTTAATTAAATTCAGCTCATTCAGGACAATAATGAACCTAAACATTGAAAAAATAAAATATTACTTTTCCCCAAATTCACAAATTTCCAGGAAGTCCCCATTAAAATGAATGGGACATCTTTCCAGGTTGCACAATTCCTACATTTTTCAACCTATTCAAAGCTTTCCAATAATAACACATTTTTCTTATTCTGGGAATTCGAACTAACACGTTTTCAAGTTCCAAACCAAATTCCGGTCTTCCTGGAAATTCAAACCGTTCCAACATTCAAACTATTCTAAAATTCATACTACATTCTGTCAGCATTTCAGTTCAACTTCAGCATTGTAGCATTCACTCCCGATTCCCTTGGGAATTGCCTCTTCTAGTTACTTATTAATTTCCAGGTTGTTTTTTATTTATTTCCTGTGCATAAATTGTCATTAACGGACCTTTTAAAATAAATGGCTGCACAAAAAGTCTTGAATTTGCATTTAAATGAAATCCCACGTCCGTCAACATCAAACAAGGGAAGAAAAAAAAGATTCCGGCGTCAAAGTGTCGCACGTTTTGAGGCGCGCATGAACACCTCGGGGCAGGGCAAACCTCATTATCCTTCCCTGTTGCTTCAAAATTGCTTTAGTTTTTTTGGGGGGAGGGGTCCTGTTCTGGCAGGACTTCACAAATTCATTCGGGAACTTTTTTTTTTTCTTTTCCAAGTTACAGGAGACTACTTAACTTTTACCGTTTGGCGACATTTCCGTTAATCGGGAAAATAAATGCACTATACAACCCTCCCCCCCCAAAAAAAAATAAAAAAACGGGAAGTTGGCACGTTGTGCAAATTGTAAATAAATAAATAAAAAAATTGATTTGATAATCCTTTTATACTTTTATTTAATGGAATTAACTGCAAAGACAAGACACTTGATGTTGGAACTGGAAAACGTTGTTCTTTTTTGCAAATATTAGCTCATTTGGAATTTGATGCCTGCAACATGATTAAAAAAAGCTGGCACAAATGGCAAAAAAGACTGAGAAAGTTGAGAAATGCTCATCAAACACTTACTATTTGGAACATCCCACAGGTGAACAGGCTAATTTGGTATAAAAGCAGCTTGAAATTAAATGCTCAGTCTTTCACAAAGAAGGACGGGGCGAGGGTCACCACTTTGTGAACAAAAGCGCGAGCAATTTGTCGAACAGTTTAAGAACAGCATTTTTCAATGAGCTACTGCAAGGAATTTAGGGATTTCACCATCTACCGTCAGTAATATCATCAATAGGTTCAGCAAATCTGGAGAAATCAGTACACATAAAATTGAATTCCCGTGACCTTGGATCCCTCAGGCGGTACTGCATCAAAAAGCGACGTCAGTGTGTAAAGGACATCACCACATTGGCTCAGGGACACTTCATAAAACCACTATGCAAAGCAAAAGTCATTTATCAACAACACCCAGAAATGCCGCCAGCTTCCCTGGACCCAAACTCATCCAAGATGGACTGATGCAGAGTGGTCTGATGAGTCCACAATTCATATTGTTTTTGTAAACTGTGGACGTTTTGTCCTCCGGGAAAAAAGAGGAAATTTACCATCTGGATTGAACCAGGCGCAAAGTTGAAAAGCCAGCATCTGTGATGGGGGTGTATTAGTGCCCAAGGCATGGGTAACTTACACATCTGTGAAGACACCATTAATGCTGAAAGGTACATACAGGTTTTGGAGCAACATATGTAGCCATCCAAGCAAGGTTATCATGGACGCCCCTACTTATTTCAGCAAGACAATGCCAAGCCACGCGTTACAATTGTGTAGCTTCATAGTAAAATAGTGTGGGTACTAGTCTGGCCTGCCTGTAGTCCAGACCTGTCTCCCATTGAAAATGGGTGGCGCGTTATGAAGCTTAAAATACCACAACGGAAACCTCGTACTGTTGAACAACTTAAGCTGTGCATCAAGCAAGAATGGGAAATAATTTAACCTGAAAAGCTTCAAAAATTGGTCTCCTCAGTTCACCAAACGTTTACTGAGTGTTGTTAAAAGGAAAAGTCATGTAACACAGTGGTAAAAATTCCCCTGTCCCAACTTGTTTGAAACGTGTTGCTGCCATTAAATTCTAAGTTAATGAATAATTGTAGCTGTATGTAGAAATGGCACCACTGAAATGGCGGGTGGTTGTGCTCTCTTAATGTATTTTATGTCCTTTGTGTTCTTTATTGTTTCCCTCTTCTTTTCATGTGTTTTTTTTTTCCCTTTATTTTGTGTGTTTTTGATATCTACATCATTTCCCCCTGGTGGGATAAATAAAGTCTATCATATCCTATCCTACCTGTAGTTTTGCACTCCCTAAAGAGTAGTGCCAGTGGGCCGGCACATATCGCAACGTCAGATGTGAGATGGACGATCTCGTTGAGCAAGTCGACAGCGATACACGCTGTGGTTTAAAAAAATACAAGCTTTGCTTCACTTTAAAGGGGAACTGCACTTCTTTTTTTGGAATGTGGCCTATCGTTTCAAATCATTATGAGAGACAAGAATACATGCTTATGAGAGTCACCGTTGGAGCATTCACAGCATTTAAAACAACATCAACATTTTATATACACAGTACAAGTATATATACATAATGTAGTAACAGACATCTTTATAAGAATATGTAAAATATAGACACTACAAGTGTGTATACATATATATATATATATATATATATATATATATATATATATATATATATATATATATATATATATATATATATATACAAACGTATGTACTTACAGTGTGTATATTGTACATGTTTTTTTCCTTGCCATAGTTTGTTTACCTCATGCCCTGCCCAGTTTTTTGGTTGGATTAATAAATATGTTCCTACCTGCAAGCCTTGTCTAGAATAGTTTGTTTGCATCCCGGGAGAACAAACCTCGCAGTAAGCTGCGACCCCCCGTCATGACAGAAGGAAACAACACAAAACTGTGGCATAAAACAAACAACATAAACTATGGCTTGGGACGGCGTGACGCAGTGGGAGAGTTGCCGTGCGCTACCCGAGGGTCCCTGGTTCAAATCCCACCTAGTACCAACCTCGTCACGTCCGTTGTGTCCTGAGCAAGACACTTCACCCTTGCTCCTGATGGGTGCTGGTTAGCGCCTTGCATGGCAGCTCCCTCCATCAGTGTGTGAATGTATGTGTGAATGGGTAAATGTGGAAGTAGTGTCAAAGCACTTTGAGTACCTTGAA
Source organism: Nerophis ophidion (assembly GCF_033978795.1). NCBI lineage: Eukaryota > Metazoa > Chordata > Actinopteri > Syngnathiformes > Syngnathidae > Nerophis > Nerophis ophidion. The sequence continues at coordinate 13,554,739 of NC_084634.1, forward strand.
GGTAGAAAAGCGCTATACAAGTACAACCCATTTATCATTTAACAAACAAGACTGACTGTGGCATGAAAACGAGCAGCATGAACTATGGCATGAACAGAGCGAATACAAAGTAGCGTGAACTAGGCATGAAATGTCGCCAGACCGACTGACTGGAGAAGGCGGTTTACATAGTCTCTTGATTATAGCAAATGCGTGTCCCGAACACCAGAGGCAGGTGAAACCAATAAGTCATCACGGAAACTAAAACAAACACGGGTGCACAAAAACAGTAACTAATGGAGTCTTATAACTAACAGAAAATAACAAAAACATGATCCAGACCACAGATCATGACAGAAAGTGAGTCAGAACTGCAAAATGTGGAATTTGGAGACATGTTTTTTTGACATAAATGAAGTGATTAGCCAAAAAAAAAAAAAGATAAATAAATAAAAAATGTCGTCTTTTTTTCTCACGATGATTGTGAACGAAAGGCAAAATTACAAAAATAAAGTGCAGTTCCCCTTTAAGGACAGCTGCCAATGCTCTCAAAACACAAATCTCTCTTGACTGAATACAAACTAGCAGATATTGTGATCGCGGCCTTGAAAACAAAACACTGACAAAAATAAAAGGTATCAAAAAAAAATTGTATGCGTTGCCTATGCTTTGAGTGTGTTTATAAGAATTTCCGCCGGCATTGATTCCGGAGAAAAGTGGTGAAGATGGGTCTGATAGAAAATTGCATGAATCATCTGCGAGCTTTTCTATTCCAGCCTAATGAGGTGCGAGAGTGCTACAAATGGCTGCTCAGGGTCACGTTTGCCTCCCAGTTTGCACGTAAACTCTCTTGCTTGGGGTTTAAATCTTTTTTAAGCAGTCGCCATGTCCTAAAAAAGCAGCAGGGGGAAGAAATAATGAGATACGCCACTCCACAACAGCACAAGGACGGGACGGGGGGGAGTGTGGAATAACCACTGCTCGCTTGTTAAGAGGCCCCGCCACGTGTTTAGCGGCCCTCTTAGGATGAATATTTTTTTATATGATGGGAAGTTTTCACGCGCTACAGGAGGCGTTCCCACCTGTGTCGCGTACAAAACAAAATTGTTTATCACGCCGACGGTTTTTGGCAGCGAGGTAGTGATCGTTGGCCCCCGGTGTGCATCCTCAACCTCCCCCCAGCACCAATGCCCGCCTCTTGGCAATCAATGTTCATTTTTACTCACTCATCCACACCCCTCGCATTGATCGCCTTCACCCTGGACGCCTCGCATGAAGGCAGGCTCCTCATCACTGTTTATTTATTTTTTTCCGGAGAGAAATGTCTGGGTAACAGGAAGAGGCAATCATGTTGACACCTAGCATGCTCGCAATATAGAGCCAAATAATATCCATGATTTCTTTGTTTTATACCGACACACTTGGCTAAGTACTGACATGCTAATACCTAGCATGCTAGCAATAACAAGCCCAATAATATCCAGGATATGTAGTTTTATTCCTACACAATCTGTTATGTATACAGGGGGAGTGGTGACGGCACAGTTCCACAAAGGGGTGATGTTGCTCTGTTTTATTATATAAACGCACAATACATACATCCATCCATCCATCCATTTCAACCATTTATTCCCTTTGGGGTAACGGGGGGCGCTGGTGCCTATCTCAGCTACAATCGGGCGGAAGGCAGGGTACACCCTGGACAAGTCGACCCCTCATCACAGGCCCAAGACATATAAACAGACAACATTGACACACTAGGGCCAATTTAGCGTTGCCAATCAACCTATCCCAAGGTGCATGTCTTTGGAAGTGGAGGGATGCCGGAGTACCCGGAGGGAACCCACGCTGTCACGGGGAGGACATGCAAACTCCACACAGAAAGATCCCGTGCCCGGGATTGAACCCAGGACTACTCAGGACCTTTGTATTGTGAAGCAGACACACTAACCCGTTTTCCACCCTGCTGCCCGTAATATATACAATAATACACAATACTAAGTCAGGATGCCGTTGTGGTTTGGGCAGCCCTTTGAGACACTGGTGATTTAGGGCTATATAAGTAAACATTGATTGATTGCTTGACCAATATATACAAACTGGACTAGAGAATGGAGTGTGACTAATCCAAAAGTGTGTGCGTGAGGCTATGTGTGGGATTATCTGTAGTGTGTCAACTATTGTTGAACGAGGAGGAGGGACAAGGCAGGAAGGCAGTCCGTGAGCAGGCAGATACAGTCAGGGAGAATGGCGAGGCGTCAGAGGTCCATGTCCAAGAGGAGGTCGAGGATGAAGGGAGGCAGTCTAGAATCCAGAAGGGAACAACCGGAGAACACGGGAAGCACTGCGGGAAGACAACAAGGGCATCAGACACGGAAACAAGGAAGTCACAGGAGGAGAGCGAGTTCACGGGATGGAAGCCAGACACGGGGTGCATACAAAGATAACTGAAGATTAAATTCTGGCAAGGATCCTTTGGGCCTCTGGTCTTTATTCAGCTCATCCTCATCAGTTCCAGGTATGCTGATTGCTGATCGCCCACAGCCTTGCCGGCATGTGGGCGTGATGCGGCCAGCGTGAGCAAAGGCGTGTCTCGGCATACTGCCAATAGAGGTGCTGGCAAACCCAGCTGCCGGAGAAAAGCGGGTTCGATTCCGCGCCATGACAGTACCCCCCTCTTTATGGACAGATTCCAGATGTCCTAGGACTGAAAGCAGAACAAGGAGATCAAGAGACAAGGGAGGGCGGAGGGGGGGAGACTGGTGGTGGGTCGCCGGCCCAAGTGTCCCCAAAACCATTGGGGACGAGTCTGGTGGCGGCGAGTCGGACGCCCAAGGAACGGCCACCTTCTCGGATGTCGGTAAGGCGGAGGCGAGTCACGCCATAACCACAGCAGCCCACAAGTACCACGCCCATATCCTGGCCATTGCTGCTGTTGGCAGAGGGGAACAACAGGGGATCAAAGAAGAAAACGGGAAGGACTGCAGGAAGACTGTGTGGCCAGCCAGCCAGAAGTCGTGGGAGCGACAATGGAGGCAACAAGGAGGCTGGCGCCGCTGCGGAGATGTCCGCCAGAGACGAGGAGGATAATGTCGTCGGAGCCTGAGACGAGGAGGGCAATGTCGGCCTAGTCTGAGACAAGGACAACGATGTTGTCAGAGCCTGAAACGAGGACGACGACTGAGGAGCTGGCCATGGTGCAGAAGCATGCGCTGCAGACTCATGGATCAGTCTGGGTAATGGTCTGGACATCGGGACCAGTCTGGGTGCTGGTGTAGACACCGGGGGCAGTCTGGGTGCTGGTGTAGACACTGGAACCTGTCCGGGTGCTGGTGTAAGCACGGGAACCCGTCCAGGTGCAGGTACGGGCACGGGAAGCAGTCTGAATGCAGGTGCTGGTCCTACAAAATTGGCTCGGTAATAACATGCTAACATTTAGAATGCTAGCATTATCAATCCATTATAATATACATGAGTTTTAATTTTATTCCTACCAATTGGTTAAGAATTAACATGCTAACACTTAAAATGCTAGCAATATAGAGACAAAAATATTCATGATTTTTAGTTTTTGTCATGTCTGTGTGATCATGTTTTGTTTTAGTCATGTTCGGTTTTGTTTTTGGACTCTTTGTACACTTTTGTTTGTTTTGTCACCATAGCAACCCATTAGTTTTCACCTGTCCTCATGTCACGCACCTGTCTCACGTTTTGCACTTGCACACCTGTTTTCACTGATCATGTCACTGCTATTTAAGCCAGTCTGTTTCTGTTGTTCGTCCTGGCAACATCACCTTCTACCACCATCTATCACCCTCGATACCTTTCCCCACGTCATGGCATGCTACCTCCACTCTGCTTCATGTAATGTTTACTGTTCCATGCCAAGTGTTTGTTTATTATTCGTAGTTTCTGCCATTGTGCAAGTTTTGTTTCCTTCGTCAAATGTATACTTCCGCCCTTGTGTACGCTTTTTTTTTTGCCTTTTTTTGTAGTTATAGTGTTTACATAAAATATTTCTCTACCTTCACGCCATCTCCGGTCCAAGTTCACTTGCATCTTGGCAAAATAACCATCTCATTGTCCACACCTTGACAGTTTTATACGTACAAAATTGGCTCAGTGATAAAATGCTAACAGTTAAATCAAATCAAATCAACTTTTATTCATAAAGCACATTTAAAATTTACCACAGGGGTAGCTAAAGTGCTGTACAATGGGCAGGTTAAAAGATAATACGAGAACCGAGCAAACAACACAACACAAACAGAACATGATAAAAAATAAATAAATAAAACATAAAAACAGGTTCACAGCAGGTGTATAATGGGGCGCCGTTGCAGGATGGATATCACTCAGTGTTAAAAGCCAAGGAATAAAAGTATGTTTTTAAGAGAGATTTAAAAACAGGAAGAGAGGAGGCTTGTCTAACACTCAGAGGCAGGTCATTCCAGAGTTTGGGAGCAGCAGTGGCGAAAGCTCTGTCACCTCTAAGCTTCAGCCTTGTGTCAGGGACCGTCAGTAGCAGCTGATCGGCTGATCTTAGGGTTCGGGTGGGGCAGTAAGGCTGAAGGAGGTCAGCGAGGTTGTTTAGACATTTAAAAACAAATAGAAGGTAACGCACCAGGAGCCAGTGAAGGGACGCTAATATAGGGGTGATGTGCTCACGTCTGCGGGTCTGTGTTAGCAGACGAGCAGCAGAGTTCTGCACGAGCTGCAGGGGGGCGAGGGAGGCCTGGCTAATGCCTACATACAAGGCATTGCAGTAGTCTAAACCATTCGAGATAAAGGCATGGATTAATTTCTCGAGATCATGTCCTGATAGAAGCGGTTTCACTTTCGCTATTTGGCGTAATTGATAAAAGCTTTTTTTGAACGACGCTGCTGATTTGTTTTTCAAATTTAAAATCTGAGTCGAACTTTACCCCCAGGTTTGTGACACAGTCGCTGAGATACGGGGTCAGAGTGCCGAGGTCAACGTTGGGGGAGGGAGAGCGACTTGGACCGAACAACATAACTTCTGTTTTGTCTTCATTTTGACTCAGGAAGTTAGTTGAAAGCTAGACTTTGATGTTGTGCAGGCAGTCAATGAGACGTTGAACCATGTTATTTGGTACCATGGGAAAATAAATATGGCAATCATCGGCATAAGTTCAATTTTCGGACTAGGTAGAACAATCCCATGATACAAAATAACCTGAGTAGAGTGGAAATAATAGGTTACCTCCTTCAGAGCTGCCTCAGAACGGTTGTGATTTTGGACCTGGTTAGGTGGGATTGCAAGATGGGGGGCAGAGAGGAGGAAGGGGAATGGTTGTCAGCTTCATTGGGGTCTTCAGGTGGGCACCCTCCTTCACCAGCGTTTCAATGATAGGCCCACAACACCTCCAGAGGGCTCATCGGCAACACCTGGCATCCCAGGTGAGCCCCCCCTCTGCTTTTAACCATTATGTGATGTAGGTCTTACTAAATCCCCAGATGGTGTCTCTCCTCTTCACCCACAGCCACCGACTGACTGTCTCTGCTGCTCCTGAGAGGGCTTTGATGGTTTTTCGCAGGGTTTGGCCTCGAACTCCGATGTCCTTAAGCAGCCCGATTGTTGTCCAGCCCACAAAACCTCTGCAGCCAACTTCCACTGGGCAGACGTTGGCTTTCCCTCCATTCTACTCAGCATCAGCTGCCAGTTCGGTGTACTTAAGGCTTTTGCGTTCGAATGCCTCCTCCACAGCAGCCTCCCAGGGAACCGTGAGTTCTATTATATACACAATATGCAGTGAGGAGGACCAGAGCACAATGTCTGGTCTGAGGTTTGATCTGGCTATCTCTGAAAGAAAGCAGAACTTTTGATCAAAATCCACCACCATTTTCCAGTCACGAGCCCTTCCGTGCTGGCCTATGTCTGGTATATGGCCTTAGGTAGACTCTGCACCTTCTTGGATGAACTCTCTTGTGGCTGTAGGATGTACAGCCACGGTATTGCATTTCATAAAAATAAAATGCAATACCGTACATCCTAAAAATAGTACTAAGGGGGAGAAGGTAAAGCACAAATAGGACTGGGGCAAGGATTGAGCCCTGGGGGACCCCATGAGGTAAAGGAGCTGTGGAAGACATAAAACTGTCTATTTTTACACAAAAACCCCTGTCGGCTAGGTCCGACCGGAACCAGTTGAGGGCGGCGCCCTTAATACCCACACAGTTCTCAAGACGAGTGATTAAAGTGGCGTGGTCGACGGTGTCGAACGCAGCGGACAGATCTAAAAGCACCAGGGCGACATATTTGCCGGAATCAGTTGACATTAGGACATGGGTGTCAAACTCTGGCCCGCGGGCCAAACCTGGCCCGCCGTGTAATTTCATTTGGCCCTTGAGGTAATATCAAATTAGGATTAGAGCTAGCTCGCTGGTATTAAACAGGGGCGATGCCTCTGTAACACTGCATTCACCGCTGATACTCACACTTGCCAACCCTCAGAATTTTTCCGGGAGACTCCCAAAGATCAGTGCCCCTCCCGAAAATCTCCCGGGGCAACCATTCTTCCGAATTTCTCCCGATTTCCACCCGGACAACAATATTGGGGGCGTGCCTTGCAAGCACTGCCTTTAGCGCCCTCTACAGCCTGTCATCATGTCCGCTTTCCCGCCATACAAACAACGTGCCGGCCCAGTCACATAATATATGCGGCTTTAATACACACAAGTAAATGCAAGGCATACTTTATCAACAGCCATAAGGGTCACACTGAGGGTGGCCATATAAACAACTTTAACACTTTTACAAATATGCGCCACGCTGCGAAGCCACACCAAACAAGACTGACAAACACATTTCGGGAGAACATCCGCACCGTAGCACAACATAAACTCAACAGAAGAAATACCCAGAACCCCTTGCAGCACTAACTCTTTCGGGACGCTACAATATACGCTACCACCAAACCCCGCTCCCAATTTTTGATTACATTTTATTTGATAAGCCATTGATATTTTTTAATGATTATTATTATAATTTGAAACTCAATTTTGCATGTGACTATAAAGTTATATAAGCCTTGCTTGTTTAATATTCAATGCAAAACTTTTTGGGGTCCCTGTTAAAAGGTTAATTTGTTCAACATTGGCCCGCGGCTTTGTTCAGTTTTAAATTTTGGCCCACTCTGTATTTGAGTTTGACACCACTGCATTAGGATATCGTTAAAAACTTTTAGAAGCGCTGACTCAATGCTGGGGAGGGCTTTAAAACCGGACTGGAACAGTTAGCATGCTTGTAATACACAGCCTTATGACATCAATGGTTTTTTAGTTGTGGCTTCACGGTGGCAGAGGGGTTAGTGCGTCTGCCTCACAATACGAAGGTCCTGCAGTCCTGGGTTCAAATCCAGGCTCGGGATCTTTCTGTGTGGAGTTTGCATGTTCTCCCCGTGAATGCGTGGGTTCCCTCCGGGTACTCCGGCTTCCTCCCACTTCCAAAGACATGCACCTGGGGATAAGTTGATTGGCAACACTAAATTGGCCCTAGTGTGTGAATGTGAGTGTGAATGTTGTCTGTCTATCTGTGTTGGCCCTGCGATGAGGTGGCGACTTGTCCAGGGTGTACCCTGCCTTCCGCCCGATTGTAGCTGAGATAGGCGCCAGCGCCCCCGGCGACCCCAAAAGGGAATAAGCGGTAGAAAATGGATGGATGGATGGATGGTTTTTAGTTGTCTACCTACACAATTCAATCAATCAATCAATGTTTATTTATATAGACCTAAATCACAAATGTCTCAAAGGACTGTACAAACCATTACAACTACGACATCCTCGGAAGAACCCACAAAAGGGCAAGGAAAACTCACACCCAGTGGGCAGGGGGAATTCACACCCAGTGGGACGCCAGTGACAATGATGACTATGAGAAACCTTGGAGAGGACCTCAGAAGTGGGCAACCCCACCCCCTCTAGGGGACTGAAAACAATGGATGTCGAGCGGGTCTAACATGATACTGTGAAAGTTCAATCCATAGTGGCTCCAACACAGCCGCGATAGTTCAGTTCAAAGCGGATCCAAGACAGCAGCGAGAGTCCCATCCACAGGAAACCATCCCAAGCGGAGGCGGATCAGCAGCGTAGCGATGTCCCCAACCAATACACAGGCGAGCGGTCCATCCTGGGTCTCGACTCTGGACAGCCATTACTTCATCCATGACTAAGTACTAACATGCTACCAATATAGAGTCCAATTATATCCATGTATTTAGTTTCATCACTAATAAAATGCTAAAATGACGCTGATTGGCCAAAATGTGCAAAAAGTTGCAGGCATTGAACACAGTTGCAAAGCCGCACGCACATTATTCGCAGGGATTGGTTGAATTTGCATGAATCGCCACATGACAAAGTCCTGCAGGGACTTTGGTGTGACGTCCTCCCCCAACAGCATCGTACACAGATGGCATGTGCACAGTCGACTAATACAAACTGTGAAGTGCCAGTGAGTGACAAAGACCGTGGGCAGCTCTTTAGGAGGAGGAAGAAGAATGGAAAGAAATAAAGACCGTCTGTGGGTTGTGAACGTCTGCCGGAGAAAGGAGCTCAAGTTGAAGTCAGGTAGTGGGGATTTTTCCTGCAGACTTACAAGTTTTTATTTTTCCGTTCCTTTTTAGTGAATCAAGTCATTCTTCGTATTATGTTTTTATGTTTTTACATGTTTTATATGATTTTATGTTTGTTTGTGTTTGCACATGTTTATACAGTGGGGCAAAAAAGTATTTAGTCAGCCACCGATTGTGCAAGTTTTCCCACTTAAAATGATGACAGAGGTCTGTAATTTTCATCATAGGTACACTTCAACTGTGAGAGACAGAATGTGAAAAAAAATCCAGGAATTCACATTGTAGGAATTTTAAAGAATTTATTTGTAAATTATGGTGGAAAATAAGTATTTGGTCAACCATTCAAAGCTCTCACTGATGGAAGGAGGTTTTGGCTCAAAATCTCACGATACATGGACCCATTCATTCTTTCCTTAACACGGATCAATCGTCCTGTCCCCTTAGCAGAAAAACAGCCCCAAAGCATGATGTTTCCACCCCCATGCTTCACAGTAGGTGTGGTGTTCTTGGGATACAACTCAGTATTCTTCTTATTGTCTTACTTGCCGATTGTATTGTACCATATGTCCCGGCAAGAAATCTGTGTTCAAAGGACTCCGGCTTATTAGTGATTCCTAAAGCCCAAAAAAAGTCTGCGGGCTATAGAGCGTTTTCCGTTCGGGCTCCAGTACTCTGGAATGCCCTCCCGGTAACAGTTCGAGATGCTACCTCAGTAGAAGCATTTAAGTCTCACCTTAAAACTAATTTGTATACTCTAGCCTTTAAATAGACCTCCTTTTTAGACCAGTTGATCTGCCGCTTCTTTTCTTTTTCTCCTCTGTCTCCCCCTCCCTTGTGGAGGGGGTCCGGTCCGATGGCCATGGATGAAGTACTGGCTGTTCAGAGTCGGGACCCAGGATGGACCGCTCGCCTGTGTATCGGGTGGGGACATCTCTACGCTGCTGATCCGACTCCGCTTGGGATGGTTTCCTGTGGACGGGACTCTCGCTGCTGTCTTGGATCCGCTTTGAACTGAACTCTCGCGGCTGTGCTGGAGCCACTATGGATTGAACTTGCACTGTATCATGTTAGACCCACTCGACATCCATTGCTTTCGGTCCCCTGGAGGGGGGTGGGTTGCCCACATTTGAGGTCCTCTCCAAGGTTTCTCAAAGTCAGCATTGTCACTGGCGTCCCACTGGGTGTGAATTCTCCCTGCCCACTGGGTGTGAGTTTTCCTTGCCCTTATGTGGGTTCTTCCGAGGATGTCGTAGTCGTAATGGTTTGTACACCCCTTTGAGACATTTGTGATTTAGGGCTATATAAATAAACATTGATTGATTGATTGTTTGATGAAGTACTGGCTGTCCAGAGTCGAGACCCAGGATGGACCGCTCGTCGGGACCCAGGATGGACCGCTCGCCCGTGTATCGGTGTATGTTTGTATACATTTTTTCTGTATTACACATTTTATGTTTTACTTTGTACGTGTGTGCCCTGCGATGAGGTGGCAACTTGTCCAGGGTGTATCCCGCCTTCCGCCCGATTGTAGCTGAGATAGGCGCCAGCGCCCCCCGCAACCCCAAAAGGGAATAAGCGGTAGAAAATGGATTGGATGGATGTTTGTATGTATTTTTTCGTGTTTGGTTTAAGTTTTACATGTTTTTACATGTATTTACATGATTTTAGGTATTTACATGTTTTTATGTTTTATATGTTTTTATGTTTTCACAATGTTTCACATGGTTGTAGGTTTTTACATGTTTTCATGTTGTATGTTATTTTTTCTTTTTTTTTTGTTTCTTGCATTTGTCCACATTTTGTTTTTTAACTGATTTTATGTTGTTGTTTTTTTCATTTTTGAACGTTTGTACATGTTGCATGTATGTTTTCTATACTACACATTTCATATGTTTTACATTGTTAACGTTTGTATGTGTTTTTTTGTTTTGTTTTACATGTTTTAAATATTTTCACATGTATTAACATGATTTTAGGTATTTACATGTTTTTATGTTTTATGTTTTATAATTTCAGGATGTTTCACATGGTTTTAGGTTTGTACATGTTTTTATGTTGTATGTGTTTTCATATATATTTTTTATTGTGTTTGTAAACTTATTTTTTTTTAACAGATTTTTTATTTTTTATTCTTTTGTATGTTTGTACATGTTGCATGCATGTTTTCTATATTAGACATTTTATATGTTTTACATTGTACATGTGTGTATGTGTTTTTATGTGTTTGTTCAACATTTTTTACATGTTTACATGATTTTAGGTATTTGCATGTTTGCATATGTTTTATATATTTTTATGTTTTCACAATGTTTTACATGGTTTTAGGTTTTGGCATGTTTTTATGTTGTATATGTTTTCATTTTTTTAATTGTTTCTTGTGTTTGAACGGGTTTTGTTTTTAACTGATTTTAAGTTGTTTTTTTTGTATGTTTGTACATGTGTACATATGTTTTGTAGTACACATTTATATGTTTTACATTGTACATGTTTGTAGGTTTTTTATTTGTTTGTTTCACATATTTTCTATGTATTTACATGATTTTAGATATTTACATATTTATATATTTTTTTGTTTATACGTTTTTAGGTTTTACATGTAAATATAAACTATTTCAATTGTTTTTATTGTATTTTGAATGGTTCTGAATGTTTCAAATTTGTATTATATATTTGTTTGTTTTACAATTTGTACATGTTTGCATGTTTTTAGAATGTTTTACATGTTTTCAAATATTATTACATTTTTTTGCACTCATTTACACATGTTTTGTTTTAAATTTTTGTATATGTTGTACATATGTTTGTGCTTCCAAATGTTTACAATGTTTTTACATATTTTTTTTTATGTTTTTACACGTGTTTAGTGTTTTTTATAATTTAAAAATGTTTGTACATTTGTATGCATTAGTTTACGTTTTTACAATTTGTCTTAAAAGTTTTTAAAACAGTTGTGTTTGTTAATGTTTCCAATGTATTGAGATGTTTTCAACTGTTTTACATGTTTTAAACATGTTTTGCATGGAAAAAGGGTTTGTACATTTTGGGTGTTTTTAAATGATTTTACATTTTTTCTCATTTTTTGTACATGTTTTTAGTTTTTTGTATGTTTTTATATGTTTTACACATTTTGTACATGTGTTTCCATGTTTTGTACATGTTTTTTTTAACTTATTTTGACATGTTTGTATATGTCTTATGTTTTGGGAAATATTTATACATGTTTCCATTAGTTTTTTTAACAGACTTTGATGGATGAACACACAACAGATTTACCGTCTGCAGACTGATCAAACTGACCTTGTGGTTCCTCCGTCGCCAAATAAAGAACGACTTCGATTGGGACTTTTTGAGGGTTCAGTCGAGGTTTATCTCCACACTCCAGGTCTCGTCAAAATGTCGTCCCTAGAAATTTCTGTGCAGTTGACTCTTTAAAGTTGTGGTAATTCGGCTTCAGCGGTATAAAATGAACAAATGTCAATAAAACAATTAAAAACAATTGATCGGGTCCATTCCTACAAGCACCAGACTTAGACAGGTTTAAAGACGATGAAAGCCACCACGCTCACGGCCCACTAAGCGTTGCTTGTTTTTTGGTAATGACGCTAACGTCAAATTTGTCAGACAATTTGCATCCGGGCTGCAGTTTGATGACAGGCCCTGCATCATCATCTTCTCTACCTTCTGAAATTAATGGTCCAGAACTTAAATGTATTACCATTTTCTTTGTAGTGCTCCTGTTTGAACTCCTCTCCACCCACTCCTTGGTTAGGTTCCTGGAACTACTCAGGAGATGAAAGAACTCTCCAGAACATGGCCTATTTCCAACACAATGTGGAGCCCAGTATGATTTCATGACAATCTGATGCATCCAATATTTCCATGTGCTTCTGGAGATTATTGGCGTTTGGAGTTCAATTACAAAGAAGCTGTGTAAAAACAAACATGACTATTTTTACATTCCCTCACAAACAAAAGTGGCTGATTGACGGATGACAGTCCGTTTTTTTTTTTCACCCCCAGCTCTTGAAAAACTACTCGACTGCACCTTCCTCAAAGATCTGCAGGTTTGACGGCGTGGAACTGAGACACGAAAGGCTGCCACCTTTCAGTCAACCTTCTCTAAAGAAGCTTGTTTGCTGTTTTTTGGGGGTTTTTTTTTTTTGGCATCCTTCCTCTCACTTCTTCCGCTTAGCTTTTGTTCAGTTTTTGCTCGGAAACTTCCTTGGAACTTGTTTTCTTCCCGTTGCCAACAGTCAAGGAGTCAACTTTATTTGCGTGCGAGAGTGGCAATTAACAACAATTGTTGTCTAAAACTAAGCTATTCATAAAAAACTCCCTTGATTTTCAAAAATGTTGAGATACAATTGAGCAATTGAGTTGTTGACGTTAGAAACATTTAAATCCAATCCTGAAACTCATTTGTATACACCAGCCCTTTTAGACCAGTTGATCTGCCGTCCCTTTTCTGCTCTGCCCCTCTCTCCTGCCTGATGACGCGCTAGCTGTTCAAAGTCGGGACCCGGGGTGGACTACTCATCTGTTGTTAAGTTAGAGTACCAATGATTGTCACACACTCTAGGTGTGGCGAAATTTGTCCTCTGCATTTGACCCATCCCCTTGATCACACCCTGGGAGGTGAGGGGAGCAGTGAGCAGCAGCGGTGCCGCGCCCGGGAACCATTTTTGGTGACTTAACCCTCAATTCTAACCCTTGATGATGAGTGCCAAGCAGGGAGGTAAAGGGTCCCATTTTTATAGTCTTTGGTTTGACTCGGTCGGGGTTCGAACTTACAACCTACCGATCTCAGGGCAGACACTGAGCAGGTGGCCTAGTGGTTAGAGTTCCCGGGCGCGGCACCGCTGCTGCTCACTGCTCCCCTCACCTCCCAGGGGGTGATCAAGGGGATGGGTCAAATGCAGAGGACAAATTTCACCACACCTAGAGTGTGTGTGACAATCATTGGTATTCTAACTTTAACTTAATTTAACAACTGATGCACATACAAGTGCTCAACCCCGGGTCCCGACTTTGAACAGCTAGCGCATCATCCGTAGTCACCTAATAACCTCTCCAGCCAGGAGAGAGGGGCAGAACAGAAAAGGGACGGCAGATCAATTGGTCTAAAAGGGCTGGTGTATACAAATGAGTTTCAGGATTGGACTTAAATGTTTCTACTGTCAACAACTCAATTGCTCAATTGTATCTCGAAAATTTTGAAAATCAAGGGAGTTTTGTATGAGTAGCATAGTTTTAGATAACAATTGTTGTTAATTGCCTCCTTGACTGTTGGTAACGAGAAGAAAACAGGTGGCCTATTGGTCGGGGGTGTCTCTGTGATGCTGACCTGTCTCCACTTAGGATGACCCCCTGCTGGCCCCACTATTGACTGGACTCTCACATTATTAACTAGATCCACTCGACGTCCATTGCACCGGTCGACTAGGGGCTGGGGTCCCCACATCTGCGGTCCCCTCCAAGGGTTCTCATTGTAATCCCATCGGGTTGAAGTTTTTTCTTGCCCTGGTGTGGGATCTGAGCCGAGGATATTTTTGTGGCTTGTGCAGCCCTTTGAGACACTTGGGATTAAAGGGGAACATTATCACAATTTCAAAAGGGTTAAAAACAATAAAAATCAGTTCCCAGTGGCTTGTTGTATTTTTTGAAGTTTTTTTCAAAATTTTACCGGTCCCCGAATATCCCTAAAAAAAGCTTTAAAGAGCTTGATATTCGCTATTTGCGATGCGACTATCCATTTCCCTGTGACGTTATACAGTGCTGCCAATGTAAAAAAACAACGGCGAATACCACAGCAAGATATAGCGACATTAGCTCGGATTCAGACTCGGATTTCAGCGACTTAAGCGATTCAACAGATTACGCATGAATTGAAACGGATGGTTGGAGTATGAAAGTATAGAAGAAGAAACTGAAGCTATTGAGCGAATAGCTATTGATGCTTTTCATAGCCATAGCATGGCCGAATAGCTGCGTTAGCATCGCCGGTAAAATGTGCGGACCAAACGATCACGATTTTCGCATCTTGTGACACTGGAGCAACTAAAATTCTTCGATTGGTAAGTGTTTTTTTCGCATTAAATGTGTGTGGAAGGAAAGGTAATATAGTTGCAAATGCATCTGCAGGTTATCCATACATCTCTGTGCCATGTCTGCTTTAGCACCGCCGGTAAATAGCATGTTAGCATCGATTAGCGTAGCATGTTAGCATCGATTAGCTGGCAGTCAACTTCAACAAAACTCACCTTTGTGATTTCGTTGACTTTATCGTTGCAAATGCATCTGTAGGTTATCCATACATCTCTGTGCCATGTCTGCTTTAGCACCGCCGGTAAATAGCATGTTAGCGTCGATTAGCGTAGCATGTTAACATCGATTAGCTGGCAGTCACGCCGCAACCAAATATGTCTGATTAGCACATAAGTCAACATCAACAAAAGTCGCCTTTGTGATTTCGTTGACTTTATCGTTGCAAATGCATCTGCAGGTTATCCATACATCTCTGTGCCATGTCTGTCATCGCCGGTAAAATGTGCAGACACTTTGGCACATTCAATGGGGGTCTGGACAGCAGACACTTTTGCATCTTCGGGCCAGTGGTGCAACTTGAATCCCTCCCTGTTAGTGTTGTTACACCCTCCGACAACACACCGACGAGGCATGATGTCTCCAAAGTTCCAAAAAATAGTCAAAAAAACGGAAAATAACAGAGCTGAGACCCGGTGTTTGTAATGTGTTGAAAATGAAAATGGCAGCTGTATTACCTCGGAAACGTCACGTTCTGACGTCATCGCAAAAAGAGCGATAAATAGAAAGGTGTTTAATTCGCCAAATTTCACCCATTTAGAGTTCGGAAATCGGTTAAAAAAATATATGGTCTTTTTTCTGCAACATCAAGGTATATATTGACACTTGCAAAGGTCTGGTGATAATGTTCCCCTTTAAGGGCTATATAAATAAACTTTGAACAAATGATTGACTTGCTGTAAACTATCACATAAAACACACTCGAGAACCGGGTTTCAAAACAAAGACAATATACATGTATACATGTTTTACGTGTATATATATGTATTGTGGAGGTCTCCGACCCGACTCCCCTCTTGCGTCACGGAAACACCACACCCTGGCGCAGTGGTTACAATTGTTTTTAATGTTTTTCACACTCTTGCAATGTTCAAAGTCTTTTTAGCTTTTCAGCTCATGTACAAGTTCGTGCTTTTGGCTGGCTTGCCCGTCCGGCAGTCCGACTCTTGTTGCCAGCCACGTCATGATCTCCAACGCTGCTGATAAAGGGAACAGGTGATTAGCTAACTCGTTCCTTGCTTCATGGCCGGCCCCTGCACATGCCCCGCCCGCAGGGAACGCGTAGACCACGCCCATCTCCACATGCCTTCACTGCCCGATTCAGGCCGGGCAGTTGTCCGGCCGCGTTCACTCCCTCCCCCTCCGTAGACGGCAGAGAGAGAAAGTCGGCCATCTGAGAACCCGGCCTGTGGACCACCCGGAAGTTGTAGGGCTGTAGTGCCAGGTACCACAGGGTGATCATTGCGTTGGTGTCCCTCATGTGGTGGAACCACTGGAGCGGTTTGTGGTCTGAGTAGAGACTGAAGGCGCGCCCCAACAAGTAGTAGCGGAGTGCCCCGACCGTCCACCGGATGGCGAGGCACTCCCTCTCCACCGTGCTGTACCTCGCCTCCCGGTTCGAGAGCTTCCGGCTGAGATACAATACGGGCGGTCGACGCCCACCACCTGCTGGGACAGTACCGCCCCCAGTTCCCGACTCGACCATCAGGGTTTTCAGTATCTGTGTCTGCTGTTGGCTCGCCGCTGAAACCTGTGCCAGCACTTGTCCAAGTGCCTCCATGGGGGTAGGTGCCGACATCTTTTTGCGGGTTCTTCCGCGTTGGGTGCCACTGTGGAGGTCTCCGACCCGGATCCCCTCTTGCGTCACGGAAACACCACACCCTGGCGCAGTGGTCACAACTGTATTTAATGTTTTTCACACTCCCCTCTCCACACACACACACATATATATATATATATATATATATATATATATATATATATATATATATATATATATATATATTATGTTTTTTTGTTGTTTTTAATTTATTTGTATTTTTATATTTTTTAACCTTTAGGTCTCCCCTTAAGTTTAGTCCCAGAGACCAGGAAGGGTTTCAGTCATAAAAATGTTCAAAACAAGTCATTTATCAATTTTTTTTAATTAATTGCTAATCAACTTCAAGTATATCTACAGATATAGACTGTATGCTGTTTCTCATGTGTCATAACTTTTAAGAATATATTTTTATTGTATTTATTTTTTTTTGGATCCTGTTTTCTTATGGCAAACACACACACACACACACACACACACACACACAAACACACACACAAATTGACCCTAAATATTCCACTGTGGAATATTTGATGTGAGTTAATTGGAGACTTAAGTCAATAATTCATAAGATTGATTTTGATTCATTATTATTTTTTAAGCAACCATGTTTTTAAAGAAAAAAGCAGCCTTTGTGGCAATTATTTCTGTCAACATTGGCTGGCCTGGGAACGCCTCGGGATCCCCCGGGAAGAGCTAGACGAAGTGGCTGGAGATAGGGAAGTCTGGGCTTCCCTGCTTAGGCTGCTGCCCCCGCGACCCGACCTCGGATAAGCGGAAGATGATGGATGGATGGATGGATGGAACATTGCCTTGTTACATTTCACCTGTTTGCTCTTTAGTTCCATTATATATATATATATATATATATATATATATATATATATATATTATTTTTTTTATTTTTTTTTTTGGGGGGGGGTTTGGTTTTGAATATTCTTTGCGGAATGTGCCGGAGGCCACCAAAAAATTAGCTGCAGGCCGCAAATGTCCCTCGGGCTGCACTTTGGAAAGCCCCGATTTACAGCCTCAATGTATATTTTTAGGAAAACTTGTTGAAATAAAATACAAATTTTCAGAATCATTATTCTAATAAATGCACATCATCAACATTGAAATTGCGCTTGAGCCATTTGTGCTTTCATAGAAAAATAAATAAGTACATAAATAAACTTAAAAATTATAATGAAAAATTATACAAAATCTGGCTACATCGATCAATGGCCGTGCGGAATGTATAGTACAGAGGTGTCCTGTGCTTTTATTTTGGCAGCTCTTCTGGTTTGGTTGGTGTTTTTCCCCTGGCTGCTTTACTTCTGTCCCGGGGCATTTCTCCTCACCTGTTTTCTGTTTGCAATCAAGACTATTTAAGTTTCCCATACCTTTACTGTCATCGATTCTCTATTTTCTGGTGACCATAGACGATCCTTTTAATGCTGAGCACAATTATACTTGTACTTTGTGGATGCCGTCTGATCCATATTTCCTGTAAGTCTTTTACTTTTTTTTTTTTTTAGAAAATGCCATGTAGACATTGAGTGTGACTGCTAAAAACCCAAAACTCATCTAAAATGCTAACAATGGGCATGTCAGACAGATAGCCTCGTTTACCAAAAATATGACTCTGCAGTTAGCATGTGACAAGTACTAAAATATATGACTGTGGGGTGTATACTTTTAAAAATAGCTACAAAAAAGCTAATATGCTAACGCTACGATGCTAACAGTAAGTGTACGTCAAATGCCAAAATATATCACTGTGAGGTGTATAGTCGCAAAACTAGGCGAAAGAGCTAGCACGCTAATGTTAGCATGCTAACAGTTAAAATGCAACACGTATCAAAAATATCTGATTCTGTGGTGTATACGTAACTAAAAATTGCTTAAATGCTAGTATGCTAATGTCAGCATCTCTTAGTAGGGCTGTAATGGTACGTGTATTTGTTTTGAACCGTTTTGGTTACAGGTTTTTTTTGTAATCTAAAGTCTTAACAAACTGCCTTGCTTTTTCTGCCTCAGCACCCAGCACTGTCCCACCCACACAACCATCTGGTTACATTAATAATCTTCAGTGAACTTTTCGATAGCTCAGTTGGTAGAGTGGAGGCCTGTAGTTGCTTATGCTGAGTTCCTTAGGGCACTGGTTCAAATCCAGCCCATTAGGTTTTTACCATGAATTAATTAACGTGGACCCCGACTTAAACAAGTTGAAAACTGTATTCGGGTGTTACCATTTAGTGGTCAATTGTACGAAATATGTACTGTAATAAGCAATATACTAATAAAAGTTTTAATCAATCAATCAACAGTGCGTATTCAGAGCGCATGT
>NC_084634.1:13583561-13593561 GCF_033978795.1 Nerophis ophidion
GGAAGTCGTTTTCCATGGCTTCCCCGAACTCTTCCCATGTCCGAGTTTTTGCCTCCGCGACCGCTAAAGCTGCGCACCGCTTGGCCCGTCCGTACCCGTCCACTGCCTCCGGAGTCCTATGAGCCAAAAGAACCCGATAGGACTCCTTCTTCAGCTTGACGGCATCCCTCACTGCTGGTGTCCAGCAACGGGTTCTGGGATTACCGCCACGACAGGCACCAACAACCTTGCGGCCACAGCTCCAACCAGCCGCCTCGACAATAGAGGTTCGGAACATGGTCCACTCGGACTCAATGTCCCGCACCTCCCTCGTGACATGTTCAAAGTTCTCCCGGAGGTGTGAATTGAAACTCTCTCTGACAGGAGACTCTGCCAGACGTTCCCAGCAGACCCTCACAATGCGCTTGGGCCTGCCAGGTCTGTCCGGCATCCTCCCCCACCATCGCAGCCAACTCACCACCAGGTGGTGATCGGTAGAAAGCTCCGCCCCTCTCTTCACCCGAGTGTCCAAAACATAAGGCCGCAAATCTGATGACACAACTACAAAGTCGATCATGGAACTGCGGCCTAGGGTGTCCTGGTGCCAAGTGCACATATGGACACCCTTATGTTTGAACATGGTGTTTGTTATCGACAAACTGTGACGAGCACAAAAGTCCAATAACAAAACACCACTCGGGTTTAGATCCGGGCGACCATTCTTCCCAATCACGCCTCTCCAGGTTTCACTGTCGTTGCCAACATGAGCGTTGAAGTCTCCCAGTAGGACAAGGGAATCACCCGGAGGAGCACTTTCCAGTACTCCCTCGAGTGTACCCAAAAAGGGTGGGTATTCTGAACTGCTGTTTGGTGCGTAAGCACAAACCACAGTCAGGACCCGTCCCCCCACCCGAAGGCGAAGGGAAGCTACCCTCTCGTCCACTGGGTTGAACTCAAACGTACAGGCTTTGAGCCGGGGGGCAACCAGAATTGCCACCCCAGCCCGTCGCCTCTCACTGCCGGCAACGCCAGAGTGGAAGAGGGTCCAGTCCCTCTCGAGAGAACTGGTTCCAGAGCCCTTGCTGTGCGTCGAGGTGAGTCCGACTATATCCAGCCGGAACTTCTCTACCTCGCGCACTAGCTCAGGCTTCTTCCCCCCCAGTGAGGTGACGTTCCACGTCCCAAGAGCTAGCTTCTGTAGCCGAGGATCGGACCGCCAAGTGCCCTGCCTTCGGCTGCCGCCCAGCTCACAATGCACCCGACCTCTATGGCCCCTCCTATGAGTGGTGAGCCCATTGGAGGGATGACCCACGTTGCCTCTTCGGGCTGTGCCCGGCCGGGCCCCATGGGAACAGGCCCGACCACCAGGCGCTCGCCATCGTGCCCCAACTCCGGGCCTGGCTCCAGAGCGGGGCCCCGGTGACCCACGTCCGGGCGAGGGAAATCTGGGTTCATTTCGTTGTAATTCCATAGAAGTCTTTGAGCTGCTCTTTGTCTGATCAGTCACCTAGGACCTGTTTGTCTTGGGAGACCCTACCAGGGGGCATGAAAACCCCCAGACAACATAGCTCCTAGGATCATTGGGACACGCAAACTCCTCTACCACGGTAAGGTAGCAGCTCAGAGAGGAGCACAGAGGACACAGAACACAGACGACATTAAAGACATTAAAGCAGCAGATACAACCAGACACTTTTACATACAGCTATGAATAAAAAGTAAAATAAACATATACACTGTGGTGGCCTCTGCGGTGTTTATATATGTATGTTTGTGTGTTATATATATATATATATATATATATATATATATATATATATATATGTGTATATATATGTATATATATATATATATATATATACACACACATATATATGTATATATATGTATATGTATGTATGTATATATATATATATATATATATGTGTGTATGTTTATATATGTATTCAAATGTATGTGTATATTTATGTATATATATGTTTGTATAAATGTGTGTGTGTGAGTATGCATTTTTAAAGGTAGAACATGGTCAGATTTTATTATCAATTTTATTATAAACAATTTAGCCTTTTTTCATTACAGTACATCTTTTTGGTTTTATTTCTTACAATTATTAATATTATTTTTTTTTTTTCAAAATGTACTACGGGCAACCAAACTTTGAATACAATTTGCAAATCAAAATGTTAGCTTTTTCTAGTTTTGGTGAATTGTTTTTATTTATTTTTTATTTATACATGCTGTAGGCCAACAAAACCCAAGCTGTGTGCCACAAATGGCCCCAGGGCCGAACTTTGGACACCCCGATTTTAGACCAGTCCATTACCCTGGATCAAATGTACTACAATCTGCCAATTACTAAAAATGTCAATATAATACAAAGTATATTTAGAATGACTTTTAAATAAGACTCGTGTTATTTCAGCTCGTTATTCAGGCTGAAGGGCGACTTAACTTCCAGGAGATGTGAAATTGAAAGTACTTCATCCCCATGATGAACCATGTCATCTGGGATCTAGTCCACCTCCTGCATGACCTGCAACCACTAAGCAGTGAAACAAATGAATCTTTGACAGTCTACTGCTTGTAAGAAGGAATTAATTCATGTTAAATACTTTTTTTTTTGTCAACGTTAATGTATTTAATAGTGTAACATGTTTTTGTCTCCCTGGTGCTGAAAACTAAGAAATCATCATTTTATGCAAATTGGTATAAATCCCAAATGGTTTTCTGGGTTGTGAGCAAAATCTTAGGTCACAAGCCTCCCTAACGCTGGCGCAGCGAATCCAGATGAGAGCAAAACCTCCGCTAGTAATTTTTTCTGTATTTTTCCAACTAATAAAGTAAGTGTGAAGAAAGGAAAAACGCTTCGAACACGACCGAGGTGTCGCCTGCATGTACGCCTAACTAGCACTGCTCGTCTGTACGAGGCTGAAGCGGAATGAGACGCCGGCCTGGGCTGTTAAAAAAAACATTGAAATGCCAGACTTTTATCCATGAAAATAATGACAAGCTGCTGACATGGCATTCTTTTTTGCATTATTGTTTCGTAAATTACTTCGCGCACTAGCTCAGGCTCCTTCCCCCCTAGTGAGGTGACGTTCCACGTCCCAAGAGCTAATTTATGTAGCCGAAGATCGGACCGCCTAGAGCCCTACCATCGGCTGCCGCCCAGCTCACATTGCACCCGACCTCTATGGGTGGTGAGCCCAATGGAGGGCGGACCCACATTGCCTCTTCGGGCTGTTCCCGGCCGGGCCCCATGGGTACAGGCCCGACCACCAGGCGCTCGCCATCGTGCCCCACCTCCGGGCCTGGCTCCAGAGGGGGGCCCCGGTGACTCGCGTCCGGGCGAGGGAAATCTGGGTCCTTTGTTTTTACTTTTCATAGAGGTCTTTGAGCTAATCTTTGTCTGGTCCCTCAGCTAGGGCCAGTTTGCCTTGGAAGACCCTACCAGGTGGCTTAAAGCCCCCGGACAACATAGCCCCTAGGATCATTGGGACACGCAAACTCCTCTACCACGGTAAGGTGGCAGCTCGGAGAGAAGCTTATTAATTTAACCAAAACGTCATTGTGTAGTTATTGAGTCTGTTTCACTGTTTGGAGAGCTAGTCGGGAGTGACCACTCCTCTTTTTGAGTCTGTTTAGCTAATTGAAGAGCTATTCATGTGTGAACCACCACTGTTATTGAGTCTGTTTAGCTGATTGGAGAGCTATTCAGGTGTGGACCACTACTCTTATGGAGTCTGTTTAGCTGATTAGAGAACTATTCGGGTGTGGACCACTGCTCTTATGGAGCCTGTTTAGCTGTTTGGAGAGCTAGTTGGGAGTGACCACTACTCTTATTGAGTCTGTTTAGCTGATTGAAGATCTATTCAGGTGTGGACCACTACTCTTACGGAGTCTGTTTAGCTGATTGAAGATCTATTCAGGTGTGGACCACTACTCTTATGGAGTCTGTTTAGCTGATTGAATATCTATTCAGGTGTGGACCACTACTCTTATGGAGTCTGTTTAGCTGATTGAAAATCTATTCAGGTGTGGACCACTACTCTTATGGAGCCTGTTTAGCTGTTTGGAGAGCTAGTTGGGAGTGACCACTACTCTTATTGAGTCTGTTTAGCTGATTGGAGAGCTAGTCAGGAGTGGACCACTACTCTTATTGAGTCTGTTTAGCTGATTGGACAGCTATTCGGATGTGGACCACAACTCTTATTGAGTCTGTTTAGCTGATTGGAGAGCTAGTCGAGTGTGGACCACTACTCTTATGGAGTCTGTTTAGCTGATTGGAGAGCTAGTCGGGTGTGGACCACTACTCTTATGGAGTCTGTTTAGCTGATTGGAGAGATAGTCGGGTGTGGACCACTACTCTTATTGAGTCTGTTTAGCTGATTGGACAGCTATTCGGGTGTGGACCACTACTCTTATGGAGTCTGTTTAGCTGATTGGACAGCTATTCGGATGTGGACCACTACTCTTATGGAGTCTGTTTAGCTGATTGGAGAGCTAGTCTGATGTGGACCACTACTCTTATTGAGTCTGTTTAGCTAATTGGAGAGCTAGTCGGGTGTGGACCACTACTCTTATTGAGTCTGTTTAGCTGATTGGACAGCTATTCGGGTGTGGACCACTACTCTTATGAAGTCTGTTTAGCTGATTGGAAAGCTAGTTGGGTGTGGACCACTACTCTTATTGAGTCTGTTTAGCTGATTGGAGAGCTATTCGAGAGTGACCACTACTCTTATGGAGTTTTTTTTTAGCTGATTGGAGAGTTATTCAGGTGTGCACCACTACTCTTATTGAGTCTGTTTAGCTGATTGGACAGCTATTCGGGTGTGGACCACTACTCTTATGAAGTCTGTTTAGCTGATTGGAAAGCTAGTTGGGTGTGGACCACTACTCTTATTGAGTCTGTTTAGCTGATTGGAGAGCTATTCGAGAGTGACCACTACTCTTATGGAGTTTTTTTTTAGCTGATTGGAGAGTTATTCAGGTGTGCACCACTACTCTTATTGAGTCTGTTTAGCTGATTGGAGAGCTCGCCGGGTGTGGACCACTACTCTTATTGAGTCTGTTTAGCTGATTGGACAGCTATTCGGGTGTGGACCACTACTCTTATGGAGTCTGTTTAGCTGATTGGAAAGCTAGTTGGGTGTGGACCACTACTCTTATTGAGTCTGTTTAGCTGATTGGAGAGCTATTCGAGAGTGACCACTACTCTTATGGAGTTTTTTTTTTTAGCTGATTGGAGAGTTATTCAGGTGTGCACCACTACTCTTATTGAGTCTTTTTAGCTGATTGGAGAGCTAGTCGGGTGTGGACCACTACTCTTATTGAGTCTGTTTAGCTGATTGGAGAGCTAGTCGGGTGTGGACCACTACTCTTATTGAGTCTGTTTAGCTGATTGTAGAGCTATTCGAGAGTGACCACTACTCTTAAGGAGTTTTTTTTAGCTGATTGGAGAGTTATTCAGGTGTGCACCACTACTCTTATTGAGTACGTTTAGCTGATTGGAGAGCTCGCCGGGAGTGACCATTCCCCTTTTTGAGTCTGTTTAGCGGATTGGGGAGCTTGCCGGTAGTGTATCACTTCTTTTTTGAGTCTGCTGAGCTAATTGGAGAGCTAGCCGTGAGTGGACCACACCTCTTATTGAGTTTGTTTCGCTGATTGGAGTGCAAGCTTCCGTTGCTAGTGGTGATGACTTCTGTTTTGTTTAATCAGCTGTTATACTGCCGTGTTACAGACATTGTTTGGAAACAAAGTATGTAAACAAACATTTACACAATATTTCTGTGTAAATAACTCAATTTACAATGTATATATCTGTGGCCACGAAATGTTGTTCTTATCTGTATTAAAACTAAAAAGGAAGTCTAAGTCTTATAGTCTGGTGCAGCGACTATATGGAGAAACATTTTTTTTCAATATTTTAGTGGGTGTGGCTTATATTAAAGTCCGGAAAATACTGTAGGTATGTACAATGTAAAAAAACAAATAAAGCTGGATCAGACATCGCTAATTTTAACAGATTTTCGTTTTATTGTATTTTTACGTTCCATATTAAAAAATGTGCTCCTTTTTATGAAGGCCGAATTTCAGTGGATTTGTGGCAACTTGTATGATAGTTGAGGTACTCCTGTAAGTCCAAAAAATTGATTGGCAACATTAAATTGGCCATAGTGTGTGAATGTGAGTGTGAATGTTGTCTGTCTATCTGTGTTGGCCATACTTGCATACCTTGAGACCTCCGATTTCGGGAGGTGGGGGGCGTGATCGAGGGTGAGGCCGGGGTGTGCTTTGGGGGCGTGGTTGGGGCTGGGGCGTGGTTAAGAGGGTCGAAGTTTATTTACAGCCAATTCACCTACTCGAGTATTTCATGTATGTATGTATGTGTGTATATATATATATATATGTATCCATGTATGTGTATGAAATACTTGACTTTCAGTGAATTCTAATTATATATATTTATTTTATAATATATATAAATACAATAAATAGTTGAATTTCAGACGGCACCTATCAAATACACAGTCATAAAAACACAGTTGTTCTATTAACTGTACTGTGTTTGCTGGTTACTAAAAAAAACAACAACAACACTTACCTTTTACTATTTGAGTAACGTCACTTCCGAATTTTCCAGAAGATGGCACCAGTATGTGGTTTGGCCTGCCGTCTCTCTCTGTCAGCTCTGTTTGTTTTTGTGTTGTTTGCATCTATTTTCGTCTCTGTCCGCTCACTGCTTGTGTACGACGCCAAACACTGTTGGATCTTTGCCCCTCTCCCGCTGATATGATCAACTTTGATGTTGGTTTTTCAACGTCCCAGTCAGCTTTTTCCCCTAGCCGGAGTCCTGCCTTCCTTTACCGCCTCGTGGCTCCTCTCCCCCGCCACCTGCGGGCTGTGTGTCCGGCCCCACCTGGATTAGCTGCGCCCTTGGACGTGCTGGCCCCTGCCAGGTTCGGTCTTGTGAACGCAAGATCTTTGACGAACAAAACGTTTATCCTGAAGGATTTCGTCACTTCCCGCTGACTTGACTTCCTCTGTGTGACGGAAACATGGCTGAGAGCCCGTGAGTCCGCCCCTCTTAATGAACTCCTGCCTCCGGAGTGTTCCTACTTTAATTCTCCGCGGTCGTCAGGTCGAAAAGGAAGAGGATTAGCGGTCGTTTTAAAAATGACTTTAAATGCCGTCAGATCCGCCTGCAATCCTCCTTTTCAAGCTTCGAACTGTGCATGTTTGAGCTGGACGGGGCGTGGCCTCCAGCTGCGGCTGAATTTCGGTAGCTTTTCAGGAGAGGCACTGAATTTTGGGAGTTTCCCGGAAAATCCGGGAGGGTTGGCAAGTATGGTGTTGGCCCTGTGATGAGGTGGCGATTTGTCCAGGGTGTACCCGCCTTCTGCCCTAATGCAGCTAAGATAGGCTCCAGCACCCCCCGTGACCCTGAAAGGGACAAGTGGTAGAAAATGGATGGATGGACATATAAAATGTTGTATACTTGGTTCATATTGCCATCACATTGTAGTCTACATGTACGTATTATGTTTGACTGCCATCTACTAGACACATTTATCATCATACCATGTACCAAATAAAATTGCTTTGAGATCGGTAAGCAAAACCCAAATTATTCGGTACATCAGGCACACTGTCGAGTTTTGAGGGGGAAAAAAAGAGTTTAAGTGCGCGTTATAGTCCGGAAAATATATCAAACCTAATCAAATTCTATTTTGGTATTGTTGTTTCCCAATCGCCCTCCATGTAGCAAGCGGAAACTCATCCAAACTTTTATGAAAGTTATGATTCGCGACAAAGCCATCCTGTCTTGGGTTTGTGACCCGGTCTGCAGACAATAGTCCAAGTTTTGATAAGATCGTAGCTATCTGTGTTAGCGCTGGCAAATAACGAGCTTCAAATCTAAATCCAAACAAGTTTTGTGTCTATGCAAAGAGCTTCCCGTTCTGTTTGTTTGTGTCAGATGTGCCGTTTTCTTTGTGCCTTTTCCTCCTTTTGTGTGCATCTGTTGTCGGCGCCGAGAAGAGAGGGGAACAAAAGCCAGCATCAGACGGAGAGCTCGCGCAAACTCAGAGTTGCCTCTCTCAAATGAGGTCACTTCCCTCCCTTCTGATTTTAAAGACGTTTATTGATGTCGCTAATAACCTTGTGCCTTTTTTGTTGTTATCGGGTTTTAACGAACCGGGTGACGCTCAGAACCAGAACAGAGAACCATACACTGCAGGGAGAGGCAGACTGAGATTGAGTGGGAGAAAGTGGAAGAGTTCCCAGGAGTTCAGTCGTACTAATCCTTCTGGCCGAGAGCTGGGAGTCAATTATTCTTCATTTGTCTTTTATCTCGCCTCTTCTCTGAGGCGCGTCGGACGCTCGATGCCGTTTGGCCCTGGGGTGCTCAGACAATTCAGGACCGAGAACCAGAGATGAGTCGAGGTCCGAGGGGGTAATTGTGTCAGGAATTGGGGTTGGTCTTCAAATTTGTGCCCTGGTGCTGAGGCATTAGAAACGGTACTGAATTGAGAAATATCTGACGAATGAAATGGAGCAATTTGTGGGCTCCACGGTCAGATTAAGAGGGGGAAATGCCTATTATTTTTTGAGTATCATTCGCATTCTTACCTAAGACCAGAACACGTGTTTATTTTGTTGTGCATTCTAAGTCGTAAAGTACAAACTCCGTTTCCATATGAGTTGGGAAATTGTGTTGGGTGTAAATATAAACGAAATACAATTATTTGCGAATCATTTTCAACTCATATTCTGTTGAATATGCCACAAAGACAACATATTTGATGTTCAAACTGATAAACATTTTTTGTTTTGCAAATATTCGTTAACTTTAGAATTTCATGCCAGCAACACGTGACAAATAAGTTGGGAAAGGTGGCAATAAATACTAATAAAGTTGTGGAATGCTCATCAAACACTTATATGGAACATACCACTGGTGTGCAGGCTAATTGGGAACAGGTGGGTGCCATGATTGGGTATAAAAGCAGCTTCCATGAAATGCTAAGTAATTCACAAACAAGGATGGGGCGAGGGTCACCAATTTGTAAGCAAATTGTCGAACAGTTTTAGAACAACATTTCTCAATGAGCTATTGCAAGGAATGTAGGGATTTTCCCATCTACGGTCCGTAAAATCATCAAAAGGTTCAGAGAATCTGGAAAAATCACTGCACGTAAGCTATGATATAACAAACCGTTGATCCCTCAGGCGGTACTGCATCAAAAACAGACATCAGTGTGTAAAGGGTCTCACCACATGGGCTCAGGAACACTTCATAAAACCACTGTCAGTAACTACAGTTGGTCGCTACATCTGTAAGTGCGAGTTAAAACTTTATTATGCAAAGCCAAACCCATTTATCAACAACACACAGGAACGCCGCTGGCTTCGCTGGACCCGAGCTCATCTAAAATGAACTGATGCAAAGTGGAAAAGTGTTCTGTGGTCTTATAAGTCCACATTTCAAATTATATTTGGAAACTGTGGATGTGGTGTCCTCCGGAACAAAGAGGAAAATTACCGTCCGGATTGTTATAGGTGCGAAGTTCAAAAGCCAGCATCTGTGATGGTACGGGGGTGTATTATTGCCCAATGCATGGGTAACTTACACATCTGTGAAGGCACCATTAAATCTGAATGGTCCATACAGGTTTTGGAGCAACATATGTTGTCATCCAAGCAACTTTATCATGGACGCCCCTGCTTATTTCAGCAATACAATGCCAAGCAAGGTCCTACAAAAGCGTGATTTCGTAGTAAAAGAGTGAGGGTACTTTCCTGGCCCGCTTGCAGTCCAGACCTGTCTCCCATCGAAAAAGTGTGGCGCATTATGAAGCGTAAAATACGACAGCGGAAGCTCTACATAAAACAAGAATGGGAAAAAATTCCACTTTCAAAGCTTCAACATTTAGTTTCCTCAGTTCCCAAACATTTATCAAGTGTTGTTAAAAGAAAAGGTGAAAAGAAAAGGAGATGTAACACAGTGGTGAACATG
>NC_084634.1:13601061-13653561 GCF_033978795.1 Nerophis ophidion
TATATATATATATATATATATATATATATATATATATATATATATATATATATTTGAAAATGATGAATCTGGATGAAGAAGAAGATCGATTCGGATGGGACTAAATCATTTTGTGCACCTTTAATAGATACTATTCATTTTAAGTATCCGTTACTTTAGTGTAATTGGTTGTAGTTTATTTTAGTGTTTAAGGTTTTCATCATGACATGTTCCTGACACATCCCCAGGCATTTTCAACCCATATTCAGTCTCATCTGCTACATACACAACATATTTGATGTTAAAACTGATAAACTGTTTTTTTGCAAATAATCTTTCACTTTAGAATTTGATGCCAGTAACGTGTGAAAAAGAAGTTGGGAAATGTGGCAGTAAATACTGATAAAGTTGAGGAATGCTCATCCAACACTTATTTGGAACATCCCACAGGTGTGCAGGCTAATTGGTAACAGGTGGGTACCATGATTGTGTATAAAAACAGCTTCCCAAAAAATGCCTCCCGAGGGAGGTGTTTCGGGCACGGCCGACCGGCAGGAGGCCACATGGAAGACCCAGGACACGTTGGGAAAACTGGGTCTCCTGGCTGGCTTGGGAATGCCTCCGGATCCCCCGGGAGGAGCTGGACAAAGTAGTTGGGGAGAGGGAAGTCTGGGCTTCTCTGCTTAGGCTGCTGCCCCCGCGACCCGACCTCAGATAAGATGAAAAGAAAAATGGCTGGATGGATATCTATACATCTCTATCCATCTCTCTCTATCGAACAGTCTCGTATGCTTGTTTTTCTATGCACCATCATTTCTGTCAGGAGGAACAACATGTTTAGTTTTGGTTTTAGTATCCCAACGATACTAGAGTGATAATATTAATACTTTTAATTTGAGGACTTTGCGAGGTAAACGGATGAGTTTTTTTATTTTGTTTTTATTTCTCTTTAAGATGACATGGACGACTCATTTTGTTTTCCATCCATTTTTCTACCGCTTGTTCAATCAAAACAATTGTATGTAGCAAAAATAATAAGGAATTAGTTAAACTAGTGCCAATGGCGCTCACCCCCCAAAAATCGGGAATTTAATTATCCCACTTTATTTTAATGAGCAACGCCAATTTGAGGTTGTGATAGTGTTTCTTCACTCGGCTCCTCTGTACTCAGCCATTGTGTGTAGAATAGAATATAATTAACTTTATTGTCATTATATTTGCATATAACGAGATTAAAGACTCCAACTTAAGGTGCGGTAGTGGGAACAAATATGGGGTGAAATAAATGACATGAGAAGTAAAAAGGAAAAACTAACAATTGAAATAGACTACTATCCAATAAAAAATAATAAACAATCCTGTACAATATAAAAAACACTATAGAACTAAAAAATACTGTACAATATACAGAGCAAGACAAGAGTACTGAAGTAATAAATAACTATCAGTGTCGGACGTATTGCACTCGAAGGGTAGTATTGCACAGTAGGGTATTAGGGCATGATATTGTATAGGGGTGAATTATTATTATTTTAAGTTAGAGTTAAACATGGTGACAGCTTTGGGAAAGAAGCTGTCTCTGAGCCTGTTTGTTCTAGCTCTGATGCACCTGTAGCGCCTGCCTGTTGGTAGCAAGTCGAACAGGTGGAAGCCAGGGTGTGTGCTGTCCTTGGTAATGTTTTTTTGCTCTGTTGAGGCAACGGGAGTTGTGTAAATCCTTCAGGGAGGGCAGGGGACAGCCGATGATTTTTTTGTGCAGACTTTATGACCCTCTGAATCGCCTGTTTGTCTGCTTCAGTGCGGCTGGCGTACCACACTGTTATGCAGTTCGACAGCCGAGCGGTAGAAGGTCACCATCAGCTGCCTCTCCAGTCTGTTCTTCCTCAGCACCCTCAGGAAGTGGAGTCTCCGCTGGGCCTTCCGGATGACCGCAGTTGTATGATGGGTCCAGGACAGGTCAGCCTGTGTGTGTGTGTGTGTGTGTGTGTGTGTGTGTACGTAGCTAAAGCGCTTTGTGAATCAATTTTGATTTGTCCAAGGAACCCAATTAATCCGTCAAGTTGAGGCACCACTGTATTTGCAGTATCCCCACAGCTCCCACGTTGTTTGCAAATCATGTGCACGGTTCAGGGAAAGGTCGGCCGAAGTCGTCAGCAGAGAACTTCTTATGCAAATTAGGCAAGATGCGACACCAGCATGTCTGACGAGGAAAAGGACGGCGCAGGAACAGATGGAAAGGTTAATGGTACGCGGCTCACGTAAGCAAATGTAATCATGTTCCTCAAGGGCGGCTTGATACAAGGCGTCTCTACCCCCCGACAATAAATTACACACACTCCGCTGACAGATAATTAAAGAACACAACTACCTTTTGGAAACAGCTCATAATTCCGCGCCTCAGACGTTTGCTTGTCGTTTGGAATATGTCGTGAAAACAGCCCCAGCAATTACTTTTTAATTGCACCTGAGAGGATCAATGGAGGACGCTCGCAGAGGAAACGGCATCCTTTACCGTTATTAATGTGGCTCTTCTTGATATACACGGGTGTCGGCGAGAGCTGCCAGCCGTCTGTGAAGCCGCTTTTAACGATCCTCTGAGGTGGCAGCCGCCGCAGAAACCCAAACCGCAGCAGAAATCACTTTATAGCCACAAGGTCGCACAGTTGGCGGGGTGAACTATTCTTTGCCCGACTCATTCTTCCTCACTTATTATGCCATTTCGGTGGCGTTAAAGCGGCGTTGGCCGCTAAAAGAAACATATGAAAGATGCTGGGCCAATTTAACGTTACGTTTTGTACACCAAAGATGCCCAAAACCAACGCAGTGTGGGTCAATCGATACATGCTAAACCAGTTTTCTTCCAATGAGGATCACAGATGGACCATTTTGGTAGTTTTTACCTTCCGAAATAGTTAATTTTTTTGAAGGAATGCAAATCCAGTAAATATTTCCAGTGAAAGCCGAACTGAAATGCTAACATTAGCACGCTGGCCAGAAAAACTAAAAATAAGCTAAACGAGCTATCAGCTAACATTTTCTGCAGGTTTAGTGCTAGGAAATAACGTATGTGTAATTTGCCCTGTTATTCTTATTTAACTATGGAAAGGATTTTTTGTTATGCGATAATTAGTTCAATAATATTATTTTTTTAATGATCTATTGAAATTAATGAGCAGGAGAATTATATATTTGATTTTAAATGTTGCTTTCCTTTGATTAAAATGCTCTCAGCTATCAAAAGAGGTGATAAATGTCAACACAAGCATAGAAAACACTCAATGTAAACAAATTACAAACCCCGTTTCCATATGAGTTGGGAAATTGTGTTAGATGTAAATATAAACAGAATACAATGATTTGCAAATCCTTTTCAACCCATATTCAGTTGAATGCACTACAAAGACAAGATATTTGGTGTTCAAACTAATAAACTAAATTTTTTTTGCAAATAATAATTAAGTTAGAATTTCATGTCTGCAACACGTGCTAAAGTAGTTGGGAAAGGGCATGTTCACCACTGTGTTACATCACCTTTTCTTTAACAACACTCAATAAATGTTTGGGAACTGAGGAAACTAATTGTTGAAGCTTTGAAAATGGAATTCTTAACCATTCTTTTTTTGTTGTACAGCTTAAGTTGTTCAACAGTCCGGAGTCTTGTTGTCGTATTTTATGCTTCATAATGCACCACACATTTTCAATGGGAGACATGTCTGGACTGCAGGCGGGCCAGGAAAGTACCCGCACTCTTTTACTACAAAGCCACGCTGTTTTAACACGTGGCTTGGCATTGTTTTGCTGAAACAAGTAGTGGCGTCCATATTAACGTTACTTGGATGAAAACATATGTTGCTCCAAAACTTGTATCGACCATTCAGCATTAATGGTGCCTTCACAGATGTGTAAGTTACCCATGCCTTGGGCACTAATACACCCCCATACCATCACAGTTGCTGGCTTTTGAACTCTGCTCTTATAAGAATCTGCATGGTTATTTTCCTCTTTGTTCCATTGGACACCACGTCCACGGTTTCCAAATATAATTTGAAATGTGGACTCGTCAGACCACAGAACACTTTTCCACTTTGCATCAGTCCATCTTGAATGAGCTCGGGCCCAGCAAAGCCGGCGGCGTTCCTTGGTGTTGTTGATAAATGGCTTTCGCTTTGCCAAGTAGAGTTTTAACTTGCACTTACAGATGTAGCGACCAACTGTAGTTACTGACAGTGGTTTTATAAAGTGTTTCTGAGTCCATGTGGTGATATCCTTTACACACTGATGTCGGTTTTTTATGCAGTACAGCCTGAGGGAACAAAGGTCCGTAATATTATTGCTTAAGTGCAGTAATTTCTTCAGATTCTCTGAACCTTTTTGATGATTTTACGGATCGTAGATGGTAAAATCCCTATATTCCTTGGAATAGCTCGTTGAGAAATGTTGTTCTTAAACTGTTCGACAATTTGCTTACAAATTGGTGACTTGACGATAAGCTTTTACAGTAAAGGTGCAATAATAAGGGATATGTAAGAAATGCTTCATAAGGTATAAGAAAAAAGTGCAAAGTGTAAACATAGAAAAACCTGAAAATAAATGTTTTCTGCAGTTTTAATGCTAGGAAAAAAAACGGCTGTGTAACATTATTCTGCCCTGTTGTTATTCTTAGGAGTTTTCGTCACGCAATAATTAATAATCATTATTTTATCTGTCTGTGGATAATTATTGTATTTTTTAAATGATCCATGGAATATAAGGAGCAGGATAATATATTGTATTTTAATGGTAGCGTTTCATTGATTATAATGCTCTCAGCTATAAAGGCAGAAAGGAAATGTCAACACAAGCATGATCAACACTCAAACAATGTCGGCAAAATAGTAAAATTTCATTGAACACTTAACAGTAAGCTCTTAAAATGAAGGAACAAAATAAGGGTTATGGAAATTTTTTTTGTAAAAGTGTTATAAAATATTGCACAATGTAAATATAGAGAAACCTTAAAATAACCATTTCTGCAGGTTTAGTGCTTCGAAATAATGGCTGTGTAACATTTATTTGCCCTGTTTTTTGTATTTAACTATTGAAAGGAAATTTTGTAACACTAATTATAAAAATATTATTATAATATCGGTCAATGTGGACAATTATTGACTTTTTTTAATGACGTATAAAACATTTATTAAAAATAATAATTATTAGAAGTAACAGAAAATAGTATAAGAAAATAGTGCAAAGGATAAACAGAGAAAAAAACGGTTTTCTGCAGGTTTAATACTAGGAAAAAACGGCTGTGTAACATTATTTTGCCCTGTTATTCGTGTTCCCCCTGTTATATGTGTTTCTCTCCAAGGTTCTCATAGTCCTCATTGTCACCGACGTCCCACTGGGTGTGAGTTTTCCTTGACCTTATGTGGGCCTACCGAGGTTGTCGTAGTGGTTTGTGTTGTGGTTTGTGCAGCCCTTTGAGACACTAGTGATTCAGGGCTGTATAAATGAACATTGATTGATTGATTGATTTAAAGATGGAAATTAATTTTTGTTACAAAATGATTATAGAATTTATTATTATTATATCGGTCGATGTGGATAATTATTGACTTTTTTATGACCTGTAAAGAATAAAGAGCAGGAGAATAACCTATTTCATTTGAAATGTAACTTCTTCTGATTTATAATCCCTCAACTCTCAAACTCGCCGGCTCGATAAAATAAAAATAAGACGGAAAAAGCTAACATTGGAAGAATGGCATGCTTACAGTTAGCATTGGTGATATGCCAAAAAAAATTACACTGAGGTGTATACCTAATTAGGTTGAAAGCAATCTAGCATGCTAATATGCTAACTGTAACATGTTTCAAAGAGCAAAATTTATTTCCTGGAGAAATTGTTTACAATTCTAGCCTGCTAATGTTAGCATGCTTAATGTAGCAGCGTATGAAAATTTTAACGTAGAGAATTCAAAACTAGCAGTTTTAGTGCTCGGAAATAACGGCTGTGTAACATTATTTTGCCCTGTTATTTTTATTTAACGATGGAAATGAATTTTTGCTGCACAATGATTATTTAAATATTATTATTATATCGGTGGATAATTATTGGCTTTTTATGACCTTTAAAGGCCTACTGAAATGAGATTTTCTTATTTAAACGGGGATAGCAGGTCCATTCTATGTGCCATACTTGATCATTTTGCGATATTGCCATATTTTGCTAAAAGGATTTGGTAGAGAACATCTACGATAAAGTTTGAAACTTTTGGTGCTGATAAAAAAGCCTTGTCTTTACCGGATGTCGCAGATTCGGACCGAGAAAACAAAAATTTCCCCATTAATTTGAGCGAGGGTGCAAGATTTGTGGATGATGATATTGATAGCGAAGGACTAGAAAAAAATAATAATAATGAAATAAAGTTAAAAAAAAAAACAAGTCGATTGCATTGGGATGGATTCAGATGTTTTTAGACACATTTACTAGGATAATTCTGGGAAAGCCCTTATCTTTCTATTGTGTTGATAGTGTTTTAGTGAGTTAAATAGTACCTGGTAGTCGGAGGGGTGTGTCCACGGGTGTCTCGAGGCCAGTCTCGGAGGGAAGTCGACGGTAGATACAAGGACGGCGCAAACTCCACAGATCTCCGGTAAGAGGCAACATTTAACACAATTGTGTTGATAGTGTTTTAGTGAGTTAAATAGTACCTGATAGTCGGAGGGGTGTGTCCACGGGTGTCTTGAGGCCAGTGTCTGTGGGAAGTCTACGGCAGATACAAGGACTCCACAGATCTCCGGTAAGAGGCAACTTTTTAAGTGAAATGAAGTGAATCATATTTATATAGCGCTTTTCTCAAAGTGACTAAAAGCGCTTTTTACATAGTGAAACCCAATATCTAATTTTTACATTTAAACCAGTGTGGGTGCCACTGGGAGCAGGTGGGTAAAGTGTCTTGCCCAAGGACACAACAGCTGTGACTAGGATGTCAGAAGCGGGGATTGAACCTGCAACCCTCAAGTTGCTGGCACGGCCGCTCTACCAACCGAGCTATACCGCCCCAACAATTTTAACACACTTTTCTCACCGAAACCTGCCGGTTGACAGATGGTCGGGATCCATGTTCGCTTGACCGCTCTGATCCATAGTAAAGCTTCACCTCCGGGAATTTTAAACAAGGAATCACCGTGTGTTTGTGTGGCTAAAGGCTAAAGCTTCCCAACTCCATCTTTCTACTTTGACTTCTCCATTATTAATTGAACAAATTGCAAAAGATTCAGCAACACAGATGTCCAGAATACGGCTCAATTGCGCGATGAAAAGAGGCGACTTTTTGCCGCAAATAGTGCTGCGCTAGGATTTCCTGACAGTCCGTGACTTCATGCGCACGCGTCATTGTAGCAATGCTTGTGCTTGGGTTCTGATGGATCACAGGAAGGTGGCACACTCCAGGCAGCGTTTACACTTTTTAATGTTTCGTCCATCCATCCATCTTCTTCCGCTTATCCGAGGTCGGGTCACGGGGGCAACAACCTAAGCAGGGAAACCCAGACTTCCCTCTCCCCAGCCACTTCGTCTAGCTCTTCCCGGGGGATCCCGAGGCGTTCCCAGGCCAGCCGGGAGACATAGTCTTCCCAACGTGTCCTGGGTCTTCCCCGTGGCCTCCTACCGGTTGGACGTGCCCTAAACACCTCCTTAGGGAGGCGTTCGGGTGGCATCCTGACCAGATGCCCGAACCACCTCATCTGGCTCCTCTCGATGTGGAGGAGCAGCGGCTTTACTTTGAGTTCCTCGCGAATGGCAGAGCTTCTCACCCTATCTCTAAGGGAGAGCCCCGCCACACGGCGGAGGAAACTCATTTCGGCCGCTTGTACCCGTGATCTTATCCTTTCGGTCATGATCCAAAGCTCATGACCATAGGTGAGGATGGGAACGTAGATCGACCGGTAAATTGAGAGCTTTGATCCGGCTCAGCTCCTTCTTCACCACAACGGATCGGTACAACGTCCGCATTACTGAAGACGCCGCACCGATCCGCCTGTCGATCTCACAATCCACTCTTCCCTCACTCGTGAACAAGACTCCTAGGTACTTGAACTCCTCCACTTGGGGCAGGGTCTCCTCCCCAACCCGGATATGGCATTCCACCCTTTTCCGGGCGAGAACCATGGACTCGGACTTGGAGGTGCTGATTCTCATTCCGGTCGCTTCACGCTCTGCTGCAGACCGATCCAGTTTTCGTTACGCTCAAATATATTTTTGTTATGTTCAAATATCTTTTCATTACACTCAAATGTCTCTTGGACTTTTCAGCCCATACTTACAATCATCAGTCCTTTTCGGGTTTGTCCATGCACCCTGCGTTCCTCCCGCTTGTGCCTCGTCTTTGCGTCTCTTCCGCGTTCCTTTCCAGTCAAGGTCTCCCGCGCTCCTAATAAAGGGACAGGTGATTAGATAACTCGTTCCAGCTAAGATTGTCCACTCACCTGTCAGCTGCTTCATGGCCGATCGCTGCACACACCCTGCCCGCAGGGAACGCGCGGACCACGCCCCTTGCCACAATCATCATTCCATGACGGTTTCAACAAGAAACTTGGCGGGAAATTTAAAATTGTAATTCAGTAAACTAAAAAGGCCGTATTGGCATGTGTTGCAATGTTAATATTTCGTCATTGATATATAAACTATCAGACTGCTTGGTTTATAGTAGTCGGTTTCAGTAGGCCTTTAAAAAAATAAGGACCAGGAGAATAACCTGTTTTATTTAAAATGTAACTTCCTCTTATTATAATCTCTCAGCTCTCAAGCTTGCTAGCCCGATAAGCTAAAATTAAGCTAAAACAACTATCAGCTAACATTGTCACAATAGCATGCTTACACTTAGCACAGTAGTTCTTAACCATTGATTGATTGATTGATTGATACTTTTATTAGTGGATTGCACAGTACAGTATATATTCCGTACAATTGACCACCAAATGGTAACACCCGACTAAGTTTTTCAACTTGTTTAAGTCGGGGTCGATCGAACCCTAGGGGTTCGGCCGAGGTCAAAACACACCCAACTCTTCGTGTAAATACAAAATTCTCCCTGTTGGCATATTACGGGTACGGCAACAGCTGATTGATTTGCAGGTGTGTGATTGGTTGCGAGTTTAAGCACTGTCTTAGTATTGTTGTTTGAATATGGTGATGTTCATGCACCGTTCATTTTGTGCACCAGTAAAAAAAAAAAAAAAAAAATAAAAAAAAAAAAACATGGTAACAATTTAGTATGAAGCGGCTTAGTTTGGTTGGTAGAGTGGCCGTGCCAGCAACTTGATGGTTGCAGTGTTACGCCGGTTCGGCATCGTGGTACCGGGTTCGATTCCCTCGAGGATGCGTCAAGTGAACACAGCAAAGGTAAAATATACACAATTTATTTAAATAACAAAAAGAGCTATATAACAAAAATGCTGGAGCTAGTAGAATAAAACAAACAAAGGACGCTAGCATAAAAGCCAGGATATACAACAATGAGAAATAAACTAGCACATAGGCACATAAAACAGTAAAACAAAACCTTCAGCATGAGAACTGGAATGAACAAAGAATGGCTAGCGTGAAAAGCTTAGCGAGAATATACATACTTGAGAGTATTGCAGGCGTAACTCGTTGCGTGAAAAGCAAATCATGAACCCGGGCTGAACAAACAAAAGAGGACGGCTTATAAAGTGACGGTGATTATCTGTAGCAGGTGTGCGGGGCCGTGAGCAGCAGGTGAACTGATGAGTAACCATGGTGATGACTAAACAGGAAGTATGAGGGTAGAACGACGGAGTGAATAAAAATGCAACAAACCATAATATGGGAAGATCGGTGTACGGATCTTAACATGCAGGTTCGATTCCCGCTTCCGCCATCCTAGTCACTGCCGTTGTGTCCTTGGGCAAGGCACTTTACCCACCTGCTCCCAGTGCCACACTGGTTTAAATGTAACTTAGATATTGGGTTTCAGTATGTAAAAGCGCTTTGAGTCACTAGAGAAAAGCGCTATATAAATATAATTCACTTCACTATGGGGAACATATTCACCATTAATTAGTTTCTTATTAACATGCAAATTAGTAACATATTGGCTCTTAACTAGTCATTGAGTACTAATTAATGCCTTATTCGGCATGGCCTTTTTATAACCCTAACCCTTTAACCCTAACCAAATAACTCTAAATTAAGTCTTTATTACTTAGAATATGTTTCCCCTAGTGCCCAAATAACTGTAAATTAAGTCTTTATTACTTAGAATATGTTCCCCATATCAAAGTGTTACCAAAAACATACAACTTTGTCTTGAATTTGAAAAAAACCAAAAACTTTATTTTTCACTAAAGAAGGGTTCGGTGAATGCGCGTATGAAACTGGTGGGGTTCGGTACCTCCAACAAGTTTAAGAACCACTGACTTAGCATTAGTGAAATAACTAATCACAGGACACACACAAAACACCAGTAAGATGCAGGGGTTGTCGGTCATTTTGGACATCAGGTGCCATCTTTGGGCCGGTGTCTCTCTTTTTTTGTTTTTCTTTCTCTAATGCTCTACTCTGGGGTGTATTTGTTTTGTCTTGAGAATTTTCCCTGCAAGCCCACTCCCAGTCAACCTCAAGACAGTAATGTTTTTTTTTTTTTCCACTCAGTCCTTTTCTACCCCGTCCCACACGCCGCTAAGAGATCTAGCCTCAAAGCGCCACCGCCCACAACACAAGTCTGCCTGCGAAGGACGTGTTCTCGGTCTCTCCAGTTGCACCTGATTCTGTTTGAGTATCGGCCGCTTCGCCGAGCTGTTTTCGAGTCACTCTGCATGCCGCTCGCCACGGATGAGAGAAGTTTAGAGGCATGCTCCCCCTCGAAAGGCCCTTATTTCAAAGCGTCTTGAGGGACGCCGCTAGAGTGCCGCGGAGGATTGTTCGGTGTGAACAAAGGCTCTTGGACAGCTTGTTCCTCTTGACAGAAATGATGGTGCATAGAAAATCAAGCACGTGTGACTGTTTTTGGCTGGGCGATACGGCTGAAAACTGATTCATAGCGATAATCATTGATATTTGTATGACCTATGGCGGTGTTTTTCAACCACTAGTGTGCCGTGGGAAATTATGCAACTTCACCTAATGTATGCCAAGAATATATTTTGCTAATCAATAATTATAATCTGCCAATAATGTGCCGTTGCTTAGTGTCTGTGCCGCGTAAAACTCGGCAGGGTAACAGAATCAGAATCATTTTTATTTGTCCGTTCCAACATGTACAAGACACATCAGAACTGAAATTTCATTTTCGGCACAGTCCCGCTAAGAGGAGACATACGTTACAGGAGGGGGGACAAGACGAGACCGCCGACTGATCAGCCGGTTACAGTGCTCCTTAAAAAGATAAGAAAAGGGTGACATTAGGAGAGGGGGGGAGTAAAAAAATATCAGTCCAAGGCTAGACCCTCAGGAGAGGTCTAGCCTGAGTCCAAGGAAAAAACCTGACATAGCATGGCACACATTCAATCAATCAATCAATCAATGTTTACTTATATAGCCCTAAATCACTAGTGTCTCAAAGGGCTGCACAAACCACTACGACATCCTCGGTAGGCCCACATAAGGGCAAGGAAAACTCACACCCAGTGGGACGTCGGGGACAATGATGACTATGAGAACCTTGGAGAGGAGGAAAGCAATGGATGTCGAGCGGGTCTAACATGATACTGTGAAAGTTCAATCCACAATGGATCCAACACAGTCGCGAGAGTCCAGTCCAAAGTGGATCCAACACAGCAGCGAGAGTCCCGTTCACAGCGGACTATGTATGTGTATGTATGTATGTGTGTGTATGTATATGTATGTGTATGTGTGTATGTATGTATGTGTGCATGTATGTGTGTGTGTGTATGTATGTAAGTTCAATCCATAATGGATCCAACACAGTCGCGAGAGTCCAGTCCAAAGCGGATCCAACACAGCAGCGATATATCACACCAACTTGCAACAGAGGGAGGGGTGGGTTTGCTCAGGTCCGCTGTTTGCTCTATAGCGGCGCTCAGCCATCCACAACCCCAGAGGAGATAAGCGGTGGTGATGGTGTTGATTCAAGGGTAGGGGTCATGTGTGTGCGTATATGCCCAATTAACTCGGGAGAGGTGGTGAATGTTTTTGTATGGCTGAGGCCGATAAAGTTCGGCTACAGAAGTTGTTGACAAAAAGGAAGGTCAAAAGCGTCTATCTTTGAGGAGTCTTCGGGAGATTTCCTTCAGAACAGCCTGTTCCATGCCAAGGCCATTCAGGGAAAAAAAAACACTTTATATTCTCTACTGCTCGCTAGTGTTACCATATCTGAGTTATTGTGCAGAAATATGGGGAAACAACTACAAATGTGCGCTACATTCGTTAACTGTTACAAAAAAGATCGATTAGAATAATACATAATGTTGGATATAGAGAACATACAAACCCTTTATTTATTGAGTCAAAAATATTAAAGCTCGATGACTTGATAAAATTGCAAACAGCTAAATTGATGTACAAAGTAAATTATAACCTGCAACCAAAGAATGTACAACAATTCTTCTCAACTAAAGAGGAGAAATATAACCTTAGAGGAAAATCTAACTTAAAACATGTGTATGCCCGTACAACACTTAAAACTTTTAGCATATCAGTATGTGGAATTAAATTATGGAATGGATTAAGTAAAGAAGTTAAAAATTGTACTGATATGATCCAGTTTAAGAGGATGTTTAAATTAATAGTGCTTACAAAGTATAAAGAAGAAGTATTATGAGAAACACTTTCAAACTTATTGAAAATAAGATATTCTTCATCTTAGTATGTTAATAATGACTGAAATAATTAAGTACATGTTAGAAAACTGCTGTGTTAATCACTCATAGATGTCCTTTTGCTATTTTGATATTTTGCTGTAAAGAAGGTCAGTGAATAATTGTATATATTGTGGGCGCTCTGAAGTGGAAAAGGGGTAGGATTAAATAAGCTTTTTTCTTCCCACTCCTTTTCGGACATGATGTATTATGTATTGCGAACTGGTGAATTTAACTGATGTATAATGTTGTATGTATGTCATGTTCGAAATAAACTAAGAAAAGAAAAGGAAAGAAAAGAAAGGGAGTCCGAATCTTAGATAAAAATTTGTTTTCCTTTGAGAAGACAAAATATTGACTTATCTTCTCTGTTGTCCATACTGGATCTCTTTCAGTTCCTATTAATTATTCCTTCTCTGAAAACTTTTCCAAGATGAGATCCATTTTGCGATTCAACTCAGAAATCGCACAATTCTGTGTTCCCAGAGCCCGACCCAATCCTTCCATTGCGTTGAACAGCCGTTGGGCCCCTTGAGTGGCTGCCATCGTCTTCCGAATTTGTCGATACACCAGAGCAATGCCCAGCCCAATCAGCAAGTGCCCTGTGATCACAGCTCCAAATAAGTAGATGTCTTCGACGTCCTCGATGGAAAGAGCTGAGAGGGACATGATCCTCCAGGAGTCCCGCACGTAACCCGCAGCGATGTTTCCAGTAGGGCAGCCAGGCTCCCCCGAACCTCTTTTTCTTGTCGAAAAGACTGTATCAATTGCGCCAAGAGTCCAGCTGATCATATTCATATTGAAATTTGGATTAGAGGACAGTGCAAAGAAAGAGGCTTTTAAAAAGTTCAGACAAGGACAAAGACAAAGAGACCAAGCAGGGAAGGAGGGAACGGAGAATGCGACCGCCCTCACCAGAGGCTAGGATGAGTATGTACTCCATGTCAGGAGGTGGCAGCATTGCTTTGTAAAAGTCGGAATGTGTCGGGTGAGACAAGGATGCTTTGTTGTGAACGTGGACCCTGACTTAGCAAATTGAAAAACTTATTCAGGTGTTACCTGAATAATAAAAGTATCAATCAATCAATCAATCAATCCCGATATGCAGACCACAGTGGGAGGCAGGGTGCAGGTAAAAAAGGTATGTAATGCTTAAACCCAAAATGAACGAAAAGGAAAAGGCTACGCAAAACGAAAGTCAAACTGGACTGGTTACAAAGTAAACAGAGACAGAATGCTGGACGACAGCAAAAACTACATCTGTACGTGACACGACAATCAACAATGTCCACACAAAGAAGGATAGCAAAGTACATTTTTTTAACGTTTTCTGCCGGTGGTGTGCCTCCGGATTTTTTTTTTATGACAAAAATGTGCCTTGCCTTTAAAAAAAAAGGTTGAAAAACACTGACCTATGGAATGTGAGGACCAGGGAAAAAAATATGAAATGTCAAGATTTCTCTTCCTCTGATTATAATCCCTCAGCTATCAAGGCAGAAAGGAAATGTCAACAAAATCATATTGAACACTTAACGATCAGCTCTTAAAATGAAGGTGCAAAAGTTAGGAATGCATACTGTGTAAGAAAATAGTGCAATTTGTAAAGAGCAAAACCTGAAAATAACTTTTTTAGGAAATAACGGCTGTGTAACATTATTTTGCCCTGTTATTCTTATTTAACTATGGAAATTATTTTTGTTATGCAATAATTAGTTAAATATTATTATTATTGGTCGATGGATAATTGCTGCGATTTTAAATGCTCGATCGAAATTAAGGAGCAGGAGAATAATATATATATTTTTTTAAATGTAGCTTTTTCTGTGATTAAATGCTCTGTTATCAAGGCAGAAAGTAAATGTCAACATGAGCGTAGGAAAAACTCAATGTAAACAAAATAGAAAATTAACTTTGAACACTTGACAATACACTCTTAAAAATAAAGGTTCAACAATAAGGAATGTATAAGAAATGCTTCATAAAGTGTAAGAAAATAGTACAAAGTGTAAACATAGCGAAACCTGAAAACTATTTTCTGCAGGTTTAGTGCTAGGAAATAACTGCTGTGTAACATTAGTTTGCCTTGATATTCCTTTTTAACTATGGAAATTAATTTTTGTTACGCAATAATTTTATTTAATATTATTCTTATAATATCCATCGATGTGGATTATCAGTGGCTTTTTTATGACCTATAAAATATAAGTAGCAGGAGAATAACGTATTTTATTTTAAATGTAACTTCCTCCGGTTATAATCCCGGAGCTAATAAGGCTGAAAGGAAATGTCAACACAAGCATGGAAAAGAATGTAAACGAAATTGCAAAATCAATCAATCAATGTTTATTTATATAGCCCCAAATCACAAATGTCTCAAAGGACTGCACAAATCATTACGACTACAACATCCTCGGAAGAACCCACAAAAGGGCAAGGAAAACTCACACCCAATGGGCAGGGAGAATTCACATCCAGTGGGACGCCAGTGACAATGCTGACTATGAGAAACCTTGGAGAGGACCTCAGATGTGGGCAATTCCCCCCCCCCTCTAGGGGACCGAAAGCAATGGATGTCGAGCGGGTCTAACATGATGCTGCGAAAGTTCAATCCAGAGTGGCTCCAACACAGCCGCGAGAGTTCAGTCCAAAGCGGATCCAACACAGCAGCGAGAGTCCCGTCCACAGGAGACCATCTCAAGCGGAGGCGGATCAGCAGTGTAGAGATGTCCCCAATCGATACAGGCGAGCGGTCCATCCTGGGTCCCGACGAGCGGTCCATCCTGGGTCTCGACTATGGACAGCCAGTACTTCATCCATGGTCATCGGACCGGACCCCCTCCACAAGGGAGGGGGGGGCATAGGAGAAAGAAAAGCGGCAGATCAACTGGTCCAAAAAGGAGGTCTATTTAAAGGCTAGAGTATACAGATGAGTTTTAAAGTGAGACTTAAATGCTTCTACTGAGGTAGCATCTCGAACTGTTACCGGGAGGGCATTCCAGAGTACCGGAG
Organism: Nerophis ophidion; assembly: GCF_033978795.1. NCBI lineage: Eukaryota > Metazoa > Chordata > Actinopteri > Syngnathiformes > Syngnathidae > Nerophis > Nerophis ophidion. The sequence continues at coordinate 13,616,872 of NC_084634.1, forward strand.
CCCGAACGGAAAACGCTCTATAGCCCGCAGACTTTTTTTGGGTTCTAGGAATCACTAATAAGCCGGAGTTTTTTGAACACAGATTTCTTGCCGGGACATATGGTACAATACAATCGGCAAGATAGGCTGGAGCTAGACCGTGTAGTATTTTATACGTAATTAGTAAAACCTTAAAGGCACATCTTAAGTGCACAGGAAGCCAGTGCAGGTGTTCCAGTACAGGCGTAATGTGATCAAACTTTCTTGTTCTTGTCAAAAGTCTGGCAGCCGCATTTTGTACCAATTGTAATCTTTTAATGCTAGAAATGGGGAGACCCGAAAATAATACGTTACAGTAATCGAGACGAGACGTAACAAATGCATGGATAATGATCTCGGCGTCTTTAGTGGACAAAATGGAGCGAATTTTAGCGATATTAAAGAAGGCCGTTTTAGTAACGCTTTTAATGTGTGACTCAGAGGAGAGAGTTGGGTCGAAGATAATACCCAGATTTTTTACCGAGTCACCTTGTTTTATTATTTGGTTGTCAAATGTTAAAGTTGTATTATTAAATAGAGGTCGGTGTCCAGCAGGACCGATAATCAGCATTTCCGTTTTTTTGGCGTGAAGTTGCAAAAAGTTAGCGGACATCCATTGTTTAATTTCATTAAGACACGCTTCCAACTGACTACAGTCCGGCGTGTTGGTCAGCTTTAGGGGCATGTAGAGTTGGCTGTCATCAGCATAACAGTGAAAGCTAATACCGTATTTGCGTATGACGTCACCCAGCGGCAGCATGTAGATGCTGAAGAGTACAGGGCCAAGGACCGAACCCTGGGGAACTCCACACGTTACCTTAACATAGTCCGAGGTCACACTGTTATGAGAGACGCACTGCATCCTATCAGTAAGATAAGAGTTAAACCAAGACAGGGCTGAGTCTGACATACCAATTCGTGTTTTGATACGCTCTAATAAAATATGATCGACGGTATCGAAAGCAGCGCTAAGATCGAGGAGCAGCAACATAGATGACGCATCAGAGTCCATCGTTAGCAATAGATCATTAGTCAATTTTGCGAGGGCTGTCTCAGTCGAGTGATTTGCCCTGAAACCGGATTGAAAGGTTTCACATAGATTGTTAGACGCTAAGTGTTCATTTAACTGCTCTGCAACAATTTTTTCGAGGATTTTCGAAATAAAGGGAAGGTGAGACACCGGTCGGTAGTTTACCATGAGGTCAGGATCGAGGTTAGGTCTTTTAAGGAGAGGATGAATAACCGCTTTTTTGAATGCTAGGGGAACAGTGCCCGAGGAAAGTGATAAGTTTATAATATTTAGCACTGATGGACCTAATAATACAAAAAGCTCCTTGATAAGTTTCCCAGGAAGTGGGTCAAGTATACATGTTTGTTTTATTCCATTTACACGTTGTAACAATTCTTTTAGTGTTATTTCATCAAAACGAGAGAAACTATTTTGGATATTTGCAGTATCCGCCGTATATACAGTCGTATCTGTGTTACTATAACCCAGTTGTAGCTGGGACGCATTGTCTTTAATCTCCTTTCTAATAAGTTGAATTTTCTTATTAAAGAACTTCATAAAGTCATCTGCCGAATGGGTGGAGCTACTGGAAGGAGTCCCTTGTTGGGTTAGCGATGCTACTGTACTAAACAAAAATTTTGGATCGTTTTTATTAATGCGGATGAGATTTGAGTAATAATTAGTTCTAGCTAAGGTAAGCATGCGTTTATAAGTTATTACCATCACTCCATGCTTGATGGTGCACCTCAAGTTTAGTCGTGCGCCATTTGCGTTCCAGCTTTCTACATAATAATTTCTGAGCTCTAGTTTCTTCTGTAAACCATGGCGTACGCCTTTTTGGAGCCTTTTTTAACTTCAGCGGTGCTATACTATCAATGGTTTCGCGCAGGGCGTTGTTAAAGTTGTTAGTGAGGTCATCAATAGAGCCCACATACTTTGGGAACGGTGCCATTACCGAGGGCAGTAGGTCAGCAAGAGTCGTCGTTGTGGCAGCATTAATGTTGCGGCTGCTATAGCAGTTTTTATTATTATTAGCTTGTCGAACATGAGTCTGAACTTCGAATTTTATAAGGTAATGATCGGACATTACTTTAGTATACGGGAGTATCATAACTTTGGAAACGGTGATACCTCTGACAAGCACTAGGTCTATCGTATTAACGCTGCGATAGACCTAATCGCATTGACTACTTTTACAAGCTGTTAAAATGAAGGTGCAAAAGTAAGAAATGCTTAATCAAGGGTCAGAAAATAGTGCAAAGTGTTAAAATGTAAACTCTAGTGTATGTAAGAGCTAAAAGATGCTGTCCACGCATGTGGCCACTAAGCCTTTAGAGGTTCAATCAATCAATGTTTATTTATATAGCCCTAAATCACCAGTGTGTCAAAGGGCTGCATTTTTGGAGAGGTTAATTAAAATACTGTATTTTCTATATAATAATAAGCCGCACCCCTATGGGGATAGGTTGATTGGCAATACTAAATTGGCCCTAGTTTGTAAATGTTGTCTGTCCATCTGTGTTGGCCCTGCGATGAGGTGGCGACTTGTCCAGGGTATACACCGCCTTCCGCCCGAATGCAGCTGAGATAGGCTCCATCAACCCCCGCGACCAAAAAAAGGGACAAGCGGTAGAAAACGGGTGGATGGATGAATAATCGCAGATATAAGCATTATGAAATGAGTTATTTACACAAATATTTTATAACTGTTATGGACATACCTTCTTTCCAGATGTTGTCTTTAACACGGAAATAAAACGGCTGATCAAACAAAACAGAAGCCATCATCGTGGACCCACTGGCTCTGCAAGCTAACTCTCCAATCAGCTAAACAGACTCCATAACTCCACGGTGACGTTTTGGTGGATTTGCTGAGGAATTTGTGAATCTGAAGAAATAAAAAAAGAATGCCAAATGTAGGTAAAAAATACTAACACAGACACTGGTAAACATGTTAGTGTCGTTAGCATTAGCTAATATGCTATCGCGTACAAATATGCATGAAAAAACACTCCTACGGACATCACACATTGGACGGTTTAGTAGGGATGAATTGTATTAGTTATATTAGAAAAGTTCCAAATGTAGATGAGGAATCTGCATGAGTAGAAACGCTGTGGAAAACTAAAATACTGAACGGCACTTCTACGTCCGGTTGAAAGCTCAGTCCAAACAGAAAGGCGACATAGCAAAAACAATAATACAATCATTCAATTTAGTTCGTCGATGTAATTTTTGTTGTTGTTGTTTTCAAACTATTTGCATCATGGCCGTCAGCGAAGAAAATTCCTCACATTAGCACCGTTTTATAACCGTGGGTAAAAAAGTAGCGGCTTTTAGTACTGAATTTACGATACATATTGAAACATTTTTCAAAAGATTAATTACTATACTTTTCGAGAGGGTGGGTCGTGGTTTTATTTGCAATCTGGGAACTCCTCCAGAATGGAACATCTTGCAGTTAAACTCAAAAAAGAGCATATAAATATGACCGCGGAGTAAAATGCACACCAAGTCATATCCACTACGTATTTTGTAGACCCCAAGGACATGTTTTTGAATGTATATAAAATGAATAATAGACTCCCTTACTCAAAAAAGAAGACACAACAAAAGACTTTAGGAGCGGAATGAAGTTCAGGAGTTAGGGCGAACATACACTAGAGTTTTAGAGGTGTCGTTTTATACTGCGAACCACAGTGGGACGATAAATCACACTTTATTTGCAATAAAAGTGACAGTTGCAACACACTTCCAGCTGCGATCACACTCTCCTGTCTAACAAGGTAAACAGTCGACGAGGATTAGAACTTTCACCTTAAGCAGGGGCGCCATGTCGGCTAGAAAAGTTGGGACAGTTCCAAGGCCCTTAACTGGCAGGTTTCTCCTTTCACCCCATTTGGGGTTGATTTGTTTAGTTTTTCCTTGCCCAGATGTGGGTTTAGATCACAGGGTATCATTGTAAGTAAGTGAAGCCCTTTGTGATTAAGTGCAAGGGAAAAATCACCACAAAAACTAAAGCTAAAGTTCCTACCCAGCAGGCAAAAGACGTTGATACAATGTTGAATATACGTAAATGTTCCTTTTAAAAGAGACTTTGAAACAACATTGCAAAATAGTTCTAATGTTGGTTGCTATATGACCAAATTTCAATGGTCAAAGGCAGAACCCAAAATTCATTAAACGTTCCCAAAAAAGAATGTTGTTTCAACATTAGGTTTGTGTTGTAGTATATTGGTTGGGAAATGACCAAATGTCAATATTCAAATCAACGTCAGAACCCGATATTGATTTATCGTCATCAAAAAGCGTGTTATTTCGATCTTAGGTTGTTTTGTAGAATATTGGTTGGGAAATGACTACATTTCAATGGTCAAAGGCAGAACCCAACATTGATTAAATGTCGTCAAAAAGCATTTTGTTTCAACATTAGGTTTGTGTTGAAGTATATTTGTTGGGAAAAGACCGAATTTCATTGGTCAAATTCAACGTCTCAACCTGATATTGATTAAATGTCGTCAAAAAGCATGTTTCAATGTTAGGTTTGTGTTGTAGTATATTGGTTGGTAAACGACCAAATTTTATTGGTCAAAGGCAGAACCCAACATTGACTAAACATCGTCAAAAAGCATGTTGTTTCAACATTAGGTTTGTGTTGTGGAATATTGGTTGGGAAATGACCAAATTTCAATATTCAAATCAACGTCATAACCCAACATTGATGAGACATCGTTTAAAAGCATGTTGTTTCAACATTCTATTTGTGTTGTAGAATACTGGTTGGGAAATGACCGAATTTCATTGGTCAAATCAACGTCTCAACCTGATATTGATTTGATGTTGTCAAAAAGCATGTTTCAACGTTAGGTTTGTGTTGTAGTATATTGGTTGGTAAATGACCAAATTTCAATGGTCAAAGGGAGAACCCAACATTGATTAAACGTCGTCAAAAAGCATGTTGTTTCAACATTAGAGTTGTGTGGTAGAATATTATTTGGGAAATGACCAAATTTCAATGGTCAAATCAACGTCACAACCCAACATTGATAAGACGTCGTTTAAAAGCATGTTGTTTCAACGTTGTATTTGTGTTGTAGAATATTGGTTGGGAAATGACCAAATTCAAGTGGTCAAATCAACGTCACAACCTGATATTGATTAGATGTCGTCAAAAACCATCTTGTTTCAACATTATGTTTGTTTTTTAGTATATTGGTTGGGAAATGACCGAATTTCAATGGTCAAATCAATGTCTCAAACTGATATTGAATAAATGTCGTCAAAAAGCATGTTTCAACGTTAGTTTTGTGTTGTAGAATATTGGTTGGGAAATGACCAAATTCAAGTGGTCAAATCAACGTCACAACCTGATATTGATTAGATGTCGTCAAAAACCATCTTGTTTCAACATTATGTTTGTTTTTTAGTATATTGGTTGGGAAATGACCGAATTTCAATGGTCAAATCAATGTCTCAAACTGATATTGAATAAATGTCGTCAAAAAGCATGTTTCAACGTTAGTTTTGTGTTGTAGAATATTGGTTGGGAAATGACTAAATTTCAATGGTCGAAGGCAGAACCCAACATTGATTAAACGGTCGTCAAAAAGCATGTTGTTTCAACATTAGGTTTTTGTGGTAGAATATTGGTTGGGAAATTACCAAATTTCAATGGTCAAATCAACGTCAAATCCCAGCATTGATAAGATGTCGTTTAAAAGCATGTTGTTCTATTTGTGTTGTAGAATACTGGTTGAGAAATGACAACATTTTAGTGGTCAAATCAACGTCACAACCCAACATTGATGAGACGTCGATTAAAAGCATGTCGTTTCATATTAGGTTTGTGTTGTAGAATACTGGTTGGGAAATGACTGAACTTCAGTGGTCAAATCAACGTCTCAACCTGATATTGATTAAATGTCGTCAGAAAGCATGTTTTAAGGGTTAGGTTTGTGTTGTAGTATATTGGTTGGGAAATGACCAAAATTCAATATTCAAATAAACGTCAGAACCCGATATTGATTTATCGTCATCAAAAAGCGTGTTGTTTCAATGTCAGGTTGTTTTGTAGAATATTGGTTGGGGAATGACTAAATTTCAATGGTCAAAGGCAGAACCCAACATTGACTGAACGTCGTCAAAAAGCATGATGTTTCAACATTAGGTTTGTGTGGTAGAATATTGGTTGGGAAATTACCAAATTTCAATGGTCAAATCAACGTCAAAACCCAACACTGATGAGACGTCGCTTAAAAGCATGTTGTTTCAGCGTTCTATTTGTGTTGTAGAATACTGGTTGGGAAAAAAAAAGAATTTCAACGGTCAAATCAACGTCTCAACCTGATATTGATTAAATGTCGTCAAAAAGCATTTTTTAACGTTAGGTTTGTGTTGTAGTATATTGGTTGGGAAATTACCAAATGTCAATATTCAAATCAACGTCAGAAACCGATATTGATTTATCATCATCAAAAAGCGTTTTGTTTCAATCTTTGGTTGTTTTGTAGAATATTGGTTGGGAAATGACCAAATTTCAATGGTCAAAGGCAGAACCCAACATTGATTAAACATCGCCAAAAAGCATGTTGTTTCAAATTAGGTTTGTGTTGTAGAATACTGGTTGGGAAATGACCCAATTTCAACGGTCAAATCAACGTCTCAACCTGATATTGATTAGATGTCGTCAAAAAGCATGTTTCAACGTTAGTTTTGTGTTGTAGTATATTGGTTGGTAAATAACCAAATTTCAATGGTCAAAGGGAGAACCCAACATTGATTAAACGTCGTCAAAAAGCATGTTGTTTCAACATTAGGTTTGTGTGGTAGAATATTATTTGGGAAATGACCAAATTTCAATGGTCAAATCAACGTCACAACCCAACATTGATAAGACGTCGTTTAAAAGCATGTTGTTTCAACGTTGTATTTGTGTTGTAGAATACTGGTTGGGAAATGACCAAATTCAAGTGGTCAAATCAACGTCACAACCTGATATTGATTAGATGTCGTCAAAAACCATCTTGTTTCAACATTATGTTTGTGTTGTAGTATATTGGTTGGGAAATGACCGAATTTCAATGGTCAAATCAATGTCTCAAACTGATATTGAATAAATGTCATCAAAAAGCATGTTCCAACGTTAGTTTTGTGTTGTAGTATATTGGTTGGGAAATGACTAAATTTCAATGGTCAAAGGCAGAACCCAACATTGATTAAACGGTCGTCAAAAAGCATGTTGTTTCAACATTAGGTTTGTGTGGTAGAATATTGGTTGGGAAATTACCAAATTTCAATGGTCAAATCAACGTCACAACCTGATATTGATTAAATGTCGTCAAAAAGCATGTTTTAACGTTAAGTTTGTGTTGTAGTATATTGGTTGGGAAATGACCAAATTTCAATATTCAAATCAACGTCAGAACCCGATATTGATTTATCGTCATCAATAAGCGTGTTGTTTCAATGTCAGGTTGTTTGGTAGAATATTGGTTGGGAAATGACTAAACTTCAATGGTCAAAGGCAGAACCCAACATTGACTGAACGTCGTCAAAAAGCATGTTGTTTCAACATTAGGTTTGTGTGGTAGAATATTGGTTGGGAAATTACCAAATTTCAATATTCAAATCAACGTCAAAACCCAACATTGATGAGACGTCGTTTAAAAACATGTTGTTTCAACGTTCTATTTGTGTTGTAGAATACTGGTTGGGAAATTACAGAATTTCAACGGTCAAATCAACGTCTCAACCTGATATTGATTAAATGTCTTCAAAAAGCATGTTTCAACAATGGGTTTGTGTTGTAGTATATTGGTTGGGAAATGACTAAATTTCAATGGTCAAATCAACGTCACAACCCAACATTGATGAGACGTCGTTTAAAAACATGTTGTTTCAACGTTCTATTTGTGTTGTAGAATACTGGTTGGGAAATCACAGAATGGTCAACTCAACGTCACCACCTGACATTGAATAAATGTCGTCAAAAAGCATGTTTCAACGTTAGGTTTGTGTTGTAGTGTATTTGTTGGGAATTGACCAAATTTCATTGGTCAAATCAATGTCAATACCCGATATTGATTTACCATCACCAACAAGCATGTTATTTCAATGTTTGGTTTGTCTCGTAGAATATTGGTTGGGAAATGACCACATTTCAATGGTCAAATCAAAGACAGAACTCAACATTAAATGAATGTTGTTTAAAAGCATGTTGTTTCAACGTTGTATTTGTGTTTTAGAATATTTGTTGGGAAATGACCAAAATTCAATGGTTAGATCAATAACAGAACCCACCATTGATTGAATGTTGTCAAAAAGCATGTTTTAACGTTGTATTTGTGTTGCAGAAAATTGGTTGGTAAATGATCAAAATTCAATAGTCAAATCAACATCTCAACCTGACTTTAATTAAATGTCATCAAAAAGCATGCTGTTTCAACGTTATATTTGTGTTGTAGAATATTGGTTGGGAAATGACCAAAATTTAAGGGTCGAATCATTGTCAGAACCCAACATTGATTAAACGTTTTCAAAAAGCATATTCTTTCAACGTTGTATTTGTGTTGTAGAAAATTGGTTGGGAAACGACCATATGTCAATAGTCGAATCAACATCAGAACTCAACATTAATTAAACGTGGTCAAAAAGCATGTTGTTTCAACGTTAGGTTTGATTGGTGAGCTAACTTCCACCGCTAGTGGGTCCATGACGACGGCTTCTATTTTGTTACAGACCATGTTTGGAAAACAACTAAGGTATGTGCATAAACATTTACAAATTATTCATATGTAAATAACTAATTTTACAACGTATGTATTTGCCGAACATAGTCCGAACATATGGAAACGTATCTTTTTCTTCTGAAATTTACTGGGTGCAGCTTATATACAGTCCGGAAAATACGGTATACGCACTACAGGACTGCTTCTACAATGCCCAAAAAAAGTGGTTTTGAAAATATACCAAAAACACCGCAGTTAGAGTATGAAAACATGAATGTGGAGTAAATGAGCGTCTCCATGGCGATGCCCCGTACAGTGCACACAAAACCCTCGTTCAAATGGTTTGCACCTCATCACAATTGCACACACTTGGTAAATCGCACGCAACGCCAAGCATAAACCAAGCACCAGACCTCAGGAATTATCACGTCAAAGCCAACATTTTTGTTTGCAAGCATATTTTTACCCAAACATTTTGTTTGAAAACCAAATAAAATGACCTCCGCGTGTCTGCAGAGACTTTTTTGTGCTACTGCAAAGTGTGCTTCCAGTAAATATGGAGGACTTCTAGGGGAATGGTCAATAGGATAAACTGTAACAAATAGTTCCATTTTGACGCTGAACAAACTTGCAGCCCCGGCTGAGGGACAGAACAAACAATGGTTCCGCCACTCAAACACACTGCCGTCTTTTTCATATTTGCACCGACTGCTTATTGCGGAGTAAGCAACTGGACCATCGCCTCTTCTTATTTATTTCTTAATTGTGGTCATTGAATAGTTCAACCCAACTATTGTAAATACATTTGAAAAAGATTCCAAGCTCTCAACCTCAGATATGCAATTTTTTTTACAAACCCCGTTTCCATACTAGCTGGGAAATTGTGTTAGATGTAAATATAAACGGAATACAAGGATTTGCAAATCCTTATCAACCCATGTTCAGTTGAATGCACTACAAAGACAAGATAATTGATGTTCAAACTAATAATCTTTATTTTTTTTGCAAATAATAGTTAACTTAGAATTTCATGGTTGCAACAGGTGCCAAAGTAGTTGGGAAAGGACATGTTCACCACTGCATTACATCACCTTTTCTTTTAAAAACACTCAATAAACATTCGGGAACTGAGGAAACTAATTGTTGAAGCTTTGAAAGTGGAATTCTTTCTCATTCTTGTTTTATGTAGAGCTTCAGTCGTTCAGCAGTCCGGGGTCTCCGCTGTCGTATTTTACGCTTAATAATGTGACACACATTTTCGATGGGGGACAGGTCTGGACTGCAGTCGGGCCAGGAAATTACCCGCACTTTTTTACTATGAATGGCAGTGTCTTTCTGAAATAAGCAGGGGCGTCCATGATAACGTTGCTTGGATGACAACATATGTTGCTCCAAAACCTGTCTGGACCATTCAGCCTTAATGGTGCCTTCACAGATGTGTAAGTTACCCATGCCTTGGGCACTAATACACCTCCATACATCACAGATGCTGGCTTTTGAACTTTGGGCCTATAACAATCCAGATGGTTATTTTCCTCTTTGTTCCGGAAGACACCACGTCCACAGTCTCCAAATATAATTTCAAATGTGGATTCGTCAGACCACAGAACACTTTTCCACTTTGCATCAGTCCCTCTAAGAAGAGCTCGGGTCCAGCGAAGCCAGCGGCGTTTCTTGGTGTTGTTGATAAATGGGTTTGGCTTTGCATAGTAGACTTTCAACTTGCACTTACAGATGTAGCAACCAACTGTAGTTACTGACAGTGGTTTTATGAAGTGTTCCTGAGCCTTTGTGGTGATATCCTTTACACACTGATGTCGGTTTTTGATGCAGTACCGCCTGAGGGGTCAAAGGTCTGTAATATCATTGCTTATGTGCAGTGATTTCTCCAGATTCTCTGAACTTTTTGATGATTTTACGGACCGTAGATGGTAAAATCCCTAAAATCCTTGCAGTAGCTCGTTGAAAAATGATTTTCTAAAACTGTTCGACAATTTGCTTACAATTTGGGGGCCCTCGCCGTATTCTTGTTTGTGAATTACTTGGCATTTCATGGAAGCTGCTTTTATACCCAATCATGGCACCAACCTGTTCCCAATTAGCCTGCACACCTGTGGGATGTTCCAAATAAGTGTTTGGTGAGCATTTCTCAACTTTATCAGTATTTACTGCCAACTTTCCCAACTTCTTTGTCACGTGTTGCTGGCATAAATTCCAAAGTTAATGATTATTTGTACAAAAAATAAATGTTTATCATTTTTAACATCACATATGTTGTCTTTGTAGCATATTCAACTGAATATGGCTTGAAAATGATTTGCAAATCATTGTATTTCGTTTATATTTACATTTAACACAATTTCCCAACTCATATGGAAACGAGGTTTGTAAATACAATTTAATGGGGCGGGGGTCAATATAAATATATGCTCAGGAGGGATATATTTAACCAATGGTGGCCTGGTGGCAGGACAGCACGTGGCTGCTTCACCATGGCAACGCTTAGATTAGTTCCTGCTGAAGCACTGGTCCTCAAGGAGGTTCTCAAGGGGACCAGTTTTAACGACAACATCAAGATGGCCGTGAGAATCCTTCCTGGAGTGCATGGGAGGCAAAGAAAAACAGAAATTCAAGTTGGATGACTTTTGAAGAGGAAGAATATAATTTGTACCTTGAGTATGAAGAGGTATGTTATTCACATGTGAATAATGCTGTATAATAGACTCTATTTATGTTATTCACATGTGAGTAATTCTGTATAATGGACTGTGTTATTCACGTGTGAATAATGCTGTATAATAGACTATTCATGTTATTCAAATGTAAATAATGCTGTATAATAGACTGCATTTATGTTATTCACATGTGAATAATGATGCATAATTGACAGGTATTTTTTAACATGTGAATAAAATACAAAGTGTATGTTGTCTATTGTGAGCGAACTGTGGTGCTGAATTTCCCCCAGGGATCAATAATGTACTTTCTATTCTTTCAAATGTATTTCAAATGTATTCAATTATGACGAAATATTTAACGATATAAGATTTAAAATGTATTACATTATGATTAAATATTTCACGATAAGATTTTAAATGTATTAAATTGTGATTAAATATTTCACAATATAACATTTAAAAATGTATTATATTATGGTGAAATATTTCACTATACAATATTTAAATGTGTTAAAATATGGTGAAATATTTTAAAATAAAAGATTTAAATGTATTTTAATTGTGATGAAATATTTCACAATATAACATTTAAATATATTAAATTATGGTAAAATGTTTCAAAATATAAGATTCAAATGTATTAAATTATGATATATTTCACAATATAAGATTTAAATGTATTACATGATGGTGAAATATTTCACAATATAAAATATAACTGTATTAAATAATGGTAAAATATTTTAAAATATCAGATTCAAATGTATTAAATTATGGTGAAATATTTTAAAATATAAGATTTAAATGTATTACACTTTGGTGAAATATTTCACAATATATGATTTAATTACATTAAATTATGGTGAAATAATTCAAAATATAACATTAAAATGTTTTGAATTATGGTGAAACAATTCAAAATATAAGATTTAAATGTATTAAATTATGGTGAAATGTTTCACAATATAAGATTTAAATGTATGCAATGATGATTAAATATTTCACAATATAAAATTTAAATATATTACATTATGGTGAAAAATTTCACAATGTAAGATTTAACTATATTAAATTATGGTGAAATTGTGACATCTATGGGATCATGTTTTGTTTTGGTCATGTTTGGTTTTGTTTTTTGGACATTCAGTTCTCGTTCCTGCACTTCCTTGTTTGTCTTATTGCCATAGCAACTCATTAGTTTTCACCTTGTCCTCATGTCACGCCCCTGCTCTCATGTCTCACACCTGTTTGCAGTCATTATAGCTATTATTTAAGCCACAGTTACCAGGTAGTCAGCCTGGCAACATCACCTCCTTCTCACGTCTACCACCTGCTACGCACCTTGCTATGATTCATGTCTCGTTCACGTTTCCATGTCAAGTAAGTTTTTGTTTATAGTTCATAGTCGATTGCCTTTATGCTAGTCTTTCGTTTCCTTAGTCAGTTTTTGTACCGCCATTGTGCGCGCTTTTTGTTGGTTCCTGTTTTTAGTTAATGTTGAAATAAAGAAATGTCTTTACCTTCACGCCATTTTCACTCCATTCGCTTTGCCCCTGGGGAAAACTATCCTCGTCCAAGTCCAAGTTTGACAGAAATCATTCCAAATATAAGAGTAAAATGTATTAAATTATGGTGAAACATTTCAAAATATAAGATTTAAATGTTTAATACATTTAAATCTTATATTTTGAAATGTTTCACCATAATTTAATACATTTTGTTATATTTTGAATAGTGAAATATGGTGAAATATTTAACAATATAAGATTTACATGTATTCAATTATGGTGAAATATTTTAAAATAAGATTTAAATGTAATTACATTTGATGAAATTTTTCACAATATAATATTCGAATGAATTAATGGTGAAATATTCCACAATAAAAAATGTCAAAGTATAAAATCATGGTGAAACATTGTAAAATATAAGATTTGAATGTATTAAATTATTGTGAAATATTCAAACAATAAGATTTAAATGTATTAAATTATGGTGAAATATTAAAAAAAAAAGATTTAAATATTGTCGTGGAATATTTATAAATACAATATTTGAATGTATTATAGTGAAATATTTCACAATATAATATTTAAATTTATTAAATCATGGTGAAATATTTTAAACTAAGATTTAAATGTGTTAAATGATGGTGAATTTAAAAAAATATATAATGTATTAAATTATAATGAAATATTTCACAATCCATCCATCCATTTTCTACTGCTTATTCCATTTTGGGGTCACAATATAACATTTACTTTTGTTTTAACTATGGTGAAATGTTTTAAAATATAAGATTTAAATGTATTACATCATGGTGAAATATTTAAAAAATATAATACTTAAATGTATTAAATTATGATGAAATACTTCACAATATAACATTTAAATGTGTTAACTTATGGTGAAATATTTCACAATATAAGATTCAAGTGTATTAAATTATGGTGAAATATTTTTAAGTATAAGATTTAAATGTATTAAATTACAATGAAATATTTCACAATAACATATTTAAATGTATTGAATTATGGTGAATTATTTTATAATATAATATTTGAATGTATAATGTATAGTGAATTATTTTAAAATAGCAAATTTAAATGTATTAATTTATAGTGAAATATTTTAAAATATAAGATGTAAATGTATTAAATCATGATGAAATTCTTCACAATATAAACTTAAAATTTATTAAATTATGGTGAATTTTTTTCATAAGAAAGAGATTTAAATTCATTAAATCATGGTGAAATATTTTAAAATATAAGATTTAATTGTATTTAATTATGGTGAAATGTTTCACAATATACAATTTTAAGTGTATTAAATTATGATGAAATATTGTACAATATAAGATTTGAATGTATTAAATTATTGTGAAATATTTCACAATACAAGATTTAAATGTATTTAACTATTGTGAAATATTTCACAATATAAGATTTGTTTTAAATTGTGAAATATTTCACAATACAATATTTAAAAGTATTAAATTATGGTGAAATGTTTCAAAATACAAGATTTAAATGTATTAAATTATGATGAAATATTTTAAAATATAACATTTAAATATATCAAATTATGGTGAAATATTTCATAATATAAGATTCAAATGTATTAAATTATGGTGAAATACCTTAAAATATTTAAATGTATTTAATTATGGGGAAAATGTTCAAATTATGAAATATAAATGTATTTAATTATGGTGTAATAATTCACAATATAAGACTTACATTTATTAAATTATGGTGAAATATTTTAAAATAAGATTGAAATGGATTAAATGTAATGAAATATTTTACAATATAACATAAATGTATTAAATTATAATGAAATATTCCAGAATATATCTTTTAAATGTATTAAATTATGGTCAAATATTTTAAAATAAATTATTTAAATGTATTAAAATATGGTGATATATTTCAGAATATACATTTGAAATATGTTGAAATATTTCTTAATATAATATTTGAATGTGTAAAATTAAAGTGGAATATTTCAAAATATACGATTTGAAATATGTTGAAATATTTCAAAATATTTAAATGTGTAAAATTTTAATGAAATATTTTAAATTATAAGATTGAAATATATCCATTTATGTTTAAATATTTCAAGAAAAGATGACGGGAAGAAGACGCCGCCCAAGGTAAGCCACGTAAATAAGACCACCCACAAAAACGGCGCATCCTGAAGAGACTGTCAGGAAGCGGAATTGAAGATGATCTGTAAAACGTAATCTACGCAGCATTTTGACCAAATAACCACCATTACATGTTATGTAGACCATAAAGAATTGTTTAACATTTAGGAAAAAACAAACAAAAAAAAAACTTCTTTTAATGCGCCTTACTATTCGGTGCGCCTTATACAAACCCGGTTTCCATATGAGTTGGGAAATTGTGTTAGATGTAAATATAAACGGAATACAATGATTTGCAAATCATTTTCAACCCATATTCAGTTGAATGCACTACAAAAACAAGATATTTGATGTTCAAACTCATAAACTTTATTTATTTTTTTGCAAATAATAATTAACATAGAATTTCATGGCTGCAACACGTGCCAAAGTAGTTGGGAAAGGGCATGTTCACCACTGTGTTACATCACCTTTTCTTTCAACACCACTCAATAAACGTTTGAGAACTAAGGAAACTATTTGTTGAAGCTTTGAAAGTGGAATTCTTTCCCATTCTTGTTTTGTATGGAGCTTCAGTCGTTCAACAGTCCGGCGTCTCCGCTGTCGTATTTTACGCTTCATAATGCGCCACACATTTTCTATGGGAGAATGTTCTGGACTGCAGGCGGGCCAGGAAAGTACGCGCACTGTTTTTTTACGAGGCCACGCTGTTTTAACACTTGTCTTGCTGAAATAAGCAGGGGCGTCCATGACAACGTTGCTTGGATGACAACATATGTTGCTCCAAAACCTGTATGGACCTTTCAGCATTAATAGTGCCTTCACAGATGTGTTAGTTACCCATGCCTTGGGCACTAATACACCCCCGTACCATCACAGATGCTGGCTTTTGAACTTTGCACCTATAACAATCCGAATTGTTATTTTCCTCTTTGTTCTGGATGACACCACGTCCTCTGTTTCCAAACATAATTTGAAATGTGGACTCGTCAGACCACAGAACACTTTTCCACTTTGCATTAGTCCATCTTAGGTGAGTTCGGGCCCAGTCAAGCCGGTGGTGTTTCAGGGTATTGTTGATAAATGGGTTTGGCTTTGCATAGTAGAGTTTTAACTTGCACTTACAGATGTAGCGACCAACTGTAGTTACTGACAGTGGTTTAATGAAGTGTTCCTGAGCCCATGTGGTAATATCCTTTACACGATGATTTCGGTTTTTGAAGCAGTACCGCCTCAGGAATCAAAAGTCTGTAATATCTCCAGATTCTCTGAACGTTTTGATGATTTTAGGGACCGTAGATGGTAAAATCCCTAAATTCCTTGCAATAGCTCGTTGAGAAATGTTGTTCTAAAACTGTTAGAAAATTTGCTTACATAATGGGGGTACCCTCGCCCCATTCTTGTTTGTGAATTATTTAGCATTTCATGGAAGCTGCTTTTATACCCAATCATGGCACCCAACTGTTCCCAATTAGCCTGCACACCTGTGGGATGTTCCACATAAGTGTTTGATGAGCATTAAATGTATTAAATCATGGTGAAATATTAAAAAAATATATAATACTTAAATGTATTAAATTATGATGAAATACTTCACAATATAACATTTAAACGTATTAACTTATGGTGAAATATTTATATAATTTGAAATGTGGACTCGTCAGACCACAAAACACCTTTCCACTTTGCATCAGTCCATCTTAAATGAGCTCGGGTCCAGCCAAGCCGGCGGCATTTCGGGATATTGTTGATAAATGGGTTTGGCTTTGCATTGTAGAGTTTTAACTTGCACTTACAGATGTCGCGACCAACTGTAGTTACTGACTGTGGTTTAATGAAGTGTTCCTGAGCCCATGTGGTGATATCCTTTACACGATGTGGGTTTTTGATGCAGTACCGGATCAAAAGTCCGTAATGTCATCGCTTACGTGCAGTGGTTTCTCCAGTTTCTCTGAATTTTTTGATGATTTTACAGACCATAGATCGGGGTGCCCACGCTTTTTCTGCAGGCGAGCTACTTTTCAATTGACCAACTCGAGGGGATCTACCTCATTTATATATATCATTTATATTTATTTATTTATGAAAGAGACATTTTTGTAAACAAGTTAAATGTGTTTAATGACAATACAAGCATGTGTAACACATATAGATGTCTTTCTTTCACGAAGACAAGAATATAAGTTGGTGTATTACCTGATTCTGATGACTTGCATTGATTGGAATCAGACAGTAATGATGATAACGCCCACATTTTCAAATGGAGGAGAAAAAAAGTTGTCCTTTCTGTACAATATACCACATGAAAGTGGTTGGTTTTTGGCATCTAATTCATCCAGCTTCCATACACTTTACAAGAAAAAACATTGGCGGCAAATTCTTGCTTGATTGACATTCACGGCAACCGAGGGTCTTGTGAGATGACGCTGGCTGCTGCCAGTTCATTATTATGAAAAAATGACAGAGAGGAAGGCGAGAAACACTTTTTATTTCAACAGACTTTCGCGCCGTCCCTTCCGTCAAAACTCTAAAGGCCGACTGCACATTTCCTATCTTCACAATAAAAGCCCTGCTTCATGCTGCCTGCGCTAACAAAATAAGAGTCTCGGAAAGCTGGCGTGCACAAGTGATGTGCACGCCAGCTTTCTGAGGGATCGCTTGTGCACGCAGTTTTCCGAGACTCTGTATTTAGTTAGCGCAGGCAGCATGAAGCAGGGCTTTTATTGTGAAGATAGGAAATGTGCAGTCGGCCTTCAGAGTTTTGACGGAAGGTACGGCGCGAGAGTCTGTTGAAATAAAAAGTGTTTCTCGCCTTCCTCTCGGTCATATTTTAATAATAATGATCTTGCAGCAGCCAGCGTCATCTCACAAGACCCTCCGGTACCGTGAATGTCATTTAAGTGACGTCTTGGTGAAGATTGATGATCACTAATTTTTAGGTCTATTTTTTTTAAAAGCCTGGTTGGAGATCGACTGACACACCCCCCGCGGTCGACTGGTAGCTCGCGATCGACGTAATGGGCACCCCTGCCATAGATGGTCAAATCCCTAAATTCCTTTCAATAGCTCATTGAGAAATGTTGTTCTAAAACTGTGCGGAAATTTGCTTATAAAGTGGTAAATATCCTTGTTTGTGAATTACTTAACATTTCATGGAAGCTGCTTCTATACCCAATGTTGCTGGCATCAAATCCTCAAGTTAATGATTATTTACAAAAAAAAAATAAAAAAAAGTTTATCAGTTGGAACATCAAATATGTTGTCTTTGTAGTGCATTCAACTGAATATGGGTTGAAAATGATTTGCAAATCATTGTATTCCGTTTATATTCACATTTAACACAATTTCCCAACTCATATGGAAACGGGGTTTGTGTATGAAAATAAAATTGACTCGACCCGCTCGTCAGCAGTGTGCCTTATAATCCGGTAATACAGTAACTATAATGTTCACGGCTAATAAATAACGGTGGGGAATAGGGTGAATAGCAAAAAGGGACGATGACGCGAGCATGAGTTACTACATTCCCAGTGACAGATTACTTCCGACATCAGTCTTAATTATTTCCCACGTCAACAAGCGCGGAGTCCGCATGGAAGTCAGTGTTGTTCCTCAGTCAATCATTCCCCGAGTGACGGCGTTTAAACAGGCAGCTTCTTGTACAAACACGCTAATCCACCTCCTCGGCCCCCGATTCCAAACAACGGCCCGTCGCCGCGGTTTGCTGCCGCTGCACTCCTTGTTTGCCAGCCGCGCACGCATCAGCACTATTTGCACGCCTCTTTGCACAAATGCCGCCTTTTTGCATATTCATGCGGGCGTCTTTCCAAATGGTGTCTCGGGACCTGTTTTGGGGCCGACGTGTTTGCTCCTTATTTTTGTTTTTTTTACCTGATGGAGGTGAGTGAACACATCGGGTGGTTTTATGCGGGTGGTGGGAAAGATGGATGCCCTCAAAGGGTTCTGTTTATTTATTTATTTTTTTCATTCTGTTTGATGCGAGTATCGATCAATCTCACGCACGCTGATATTGATCACCGCCGTGTGTTATCTTATATTGGTTGGAGTTCCAATACAGTTGACTTCAATCTTTGCTAATCAATCATCTGTTTAGGTGTACATGTCCAGAATGATAATGAGCTCACGATTCACGATAAAAGAAACGATATCAAGTTGACCCGATGATAGAGCTTTTAATAGAATGATATAGGGCTGGGGCGATACGGCTGAAAACTGTATTACAACATGTAAGTGTTTTGTATCAGTCTATTGATAATTATTGATATATTTCATGACCTTTGGAGAATAAAGAGCAGGAGGAAATTACATTTTAGTGGAAATGTGACCGGCTTCACGGTGGGAGAGGGGTTAGTGCGTCTGCCTCTCAATACGAAGTTCCTGCAGGCCTGGGTTCAAATCCAGGCTCTGATCTTTCTGTGTGGAGTTTTCATGTTCTCCCCGTGAATGCATGGGTTCCCTCCGGGTACTCCGGCTTCCTCCCACTTCCAAAGAGTGGGGATAGGTTGATTGGCAACACTAAATTGGCCCTAGTGTGTGAATGTGAGTGAGAATGTTGTCTGTCTATCTGTGTTGGCCCTGCGATGAGGTGGCGACTTGTCCAGGGTGTACCCCGCCTTCCGCCCGATTGTAGCTGAGATAGGCGCCAGCGCCCCCCGCGACCCCAAAAGGGATTAAGCGGTAGAAATGTGACCCTCCTGATTAAAATTCCCCTTACAAAAGAAACGTCAAAACAAGTATGGAAAACACTGAAAAAAACAACAAAAAAAACATTGAAATCACATTGTAGTCAGCTGGAGGCGTGTCTTAATGAAATTAAACAATGGATGTCCGCTAACTTTTTGCAACTCAACGCCAAAAAAACGGAAATGCTGATTATCGGTCCTGCTAGACACCGAACTCTATTTAATAATACAACTCTAACATTTGACAACCAAACAATTAAACAAGGCGACACGGTAAAGAATCTGGGTATTATCTTCGACCCAACTCTCTCCTTTGAGGCACACATTAAAAGCGTTACTAAAACGGCCTTCTTTCATCTCCGTAACATCGCTAAAATTCGCTCCATTCTGTCCACTAAAGACGCTGAGATCATTATCCATGCGTTTGTTACGTCTCGCCTCGACTACTGTAACGTATTATTTTCGGGTCTCCCCATGTCTAGCATTAAAAGATTACAGTTGGTACAAAATGCGGCTGCTAGACTTTTGACAAGAACAAGAAAGTTTGATCACATTACGCCTGTACTGGCTCACCTGCACTGGCTTCCTGTGCACTTAAGATGTGACTTTAAGGTTTTACTACTTACGTATAAAATACTACACGGTCTAGCTCCATCCTATCTTGCCGATTGTATTGTACCATATGTCCCGGCAAGAAATCTGCGTTCAAAGGACTCCGGCTTATTAGTGATTCCCAAAGCCCAAAAAAAGTCTGCGGGCTATAGAGCATTTTCCGTTCGGGCTCCAGTACTCTGGAATGCCCTCCCGGTAACAGTTCGCGATGCCACCTCAGTAGAAGCATTTAAGTCTCACCTTAAAACTCATTTGTATACTCTAGCCTTTAAATAGACTCCCTTTTTAGACCAGTTGATCTGCCGTTTCTTTTCTTTTTCTTCTATGTCCCACTCTCCCGTGTGGAGGGGGTCCGGTCCGATCCGGTGGCCATGTACTGCTCGCCTGTGTATCGGCTGGGGACATCTCTGCGCTGCTGGTCCGCCTACGCTTGGGATGGTTTCCTGCTGGCTCCGCTGTGAACGGGACTCTAGCTGCTGTGTCTTGGATCCTCTTTGGACTGGACTCTCGCGACTGTGTTGTATCCATTGTGGATTGAACTTTCACAGTATCCTGTTAGATCCGCTCGACATCCATTGCTTTCCTCCTCTCTAAGGTTCTCATAGTCATCATTGTCACCGACGTCCCACTGGGTCATTATTGTCACCGATGTCCCACTGGGTGTGAGTTTTCCTTGCCCTTATGTGGGCCTACCGAGGATGTCGTGGTGGTTTGTGCAGCCCTTTGAGACACTAGTGATTTAGGGCTATGTAAGTAAACATTGATTGATTGATTGATTGTACACTGAACAATAAACTCTTAAAATGAAGTTGCACAATATGGAATTAATACTTCATAAAGTGTAAGAAAATAGTGCAAATTGTTCAGATGTAAACAGAGAAATTTAAGATTTATTTTCTGCAGGTTTAATTTGTAGGAAATAACGGCTGTGTAACATTATTTTGCCATGCTATTCCAATTTAACAATTATTATTAACATATTATTACTATTTAAAAATATATATGACTCATGGAAAATTAGAAGCGGAAAAATAATATATTCTGCCGGGTTTCCTACCCGGATCGTGTGGGTTGCAGTGTCGATCGACACAAGACTCGTCATAGCAGGTTTGACTCGTGTTTATTCTTTCAATAATCATCATGCCTTGCCAGTCTGTCGCGCCAATTTCTGGCTCGCTGGCTCTTCCTGCTTGTCGCGGCACACCTTTCGGTGTCCGGGGGTTGCGTCTGCTGCGGGGGCTAATCTGGATCTGTGTCTCGCTCGTCATGCTCGTGGTCGTTGTTGCCGTGTGTTTCCATCTCCTACTTCTGCCACAAATGTTCCCCCTTCTCCCCTTTTATGCTGCAGCAGAAGATGTAATGATTGAGCGCAGGTGTGTTGGGTACACACCTGACGCTGATGGCTGCAGTGTCGCTCCAGGCGTGCCCCCCCTCTCCGCTCTGCTGCATGCCCCGCCTCCTGGCCTCCATTTTGGTCAGGACAACCATTTGCCCTGTCCCGCTGTCGGCTCCGTCCCTCCACTTATATTTTATTTGAAATGTAACTTCCTCTGATTATAATCCCCTCAGCTATCAAGGCAGAAAGGAAATGTCGACACAAGCATGGAAAACACTCACACAATGTAAACGAAATAGTAAAATCCCATTGAACAATTGACAATAAGCTCTTAAAATGAAGGTGCGAATGTAGGAAATATGTAAAATGCTTCAAAAAGTGTAACAAAAGTGTGGGAATATACACAAGGAACCTGAGAACTATTTTCTGCAGGTTTAGTGCCAGAACGTTAGAGCTGTGCTCTAAAGGGTGAGCACGGCTAAGGTGGTGTGGTGTTTGCGGTCTTGCCTTGCATCATTTACAGACAACAATGGTCTGACTAAGGTCCTTTTTCAAAAATTCCAAAAAACTGCCGTCACTTCCTACGTGGCACTGTTACCAGAGAGCGACTGTCTTTGTTCGCGCAACCAACCTTGCTTGCCAACTAGCGCTTTCTTCCGACAATTTTTTTTTTCCAATGTTTTATTGAACACATAAAGTTCTCATTTATTTCTTGTTGACTTTTTTCCCCTGTGAATTACATTTTATAGAAAATAAGAAATTAACGTCGGTGCCCAGAGTCCTAAAAACACAGTAAACGTAGATTAAGTTTACCAATTATAAAATGGAAATATGTTCAATTATGGTGTAATATTTCAAAATAATACAATAGAAATATGTTGAAATATTTAAAAATATAATATTTAATGTGTAAAATTATAGTGAAATATTTAAAAATAAAAGATTGAAATATGTCACATTCTGGTGAAACATTTCCCAATATAAGATTTAAATGTATTAAATGATGGTGAAATATTTCACAACATAATATTTAAATGTATTAAATTATTTCAAAATATACGATTGAAATATATTCAATTATGCTGAAAAATTTCAATTCATAAAATTGAAAAAGTGAAATATTTCAAAATATCAGATTAAAATAGGTTATGTTCAATTATGTTGAAATATTTCAAAATACAAGATTGATAAATAATAAATCATAGTGAAATATTTCAAAATATAAAATTAAATATATAAAATGTTGAATTATTTATCAAATATATCTTAAATTGTCAAATTATTACAAGATTGAAATATGTTGAAATATTTCAAAATAAAACATTCAAACAAGTACATTTTTATAATGACATTTTTATATATATGACTGAAAAAATAAAATCATGGTGAAATATGTGAAAAAAAGAGATTAAAATGTGTTAAGTTATTATGAAATATTTCCAAACATGAGGTTGAAAAATGTTAAACTAGGGTGAAATATTTCATAATACAAGATTGAAGGATGTTGACATTTTTCAAAATATAAGATTTAAATGTGTAAAAAATGTTTGTGAAATATTTCAAAATGTAACATTAAAAAATAATAAATCAGTGCAATATTTCAAAATATACGATTAAATATATATTACATTATTATTATATTCAATTATGTTAACATATTTCAAATTACAAGATTGAAAAATAATAAATCATAGTGAAATATTTCAAAATAAAGATGAAAAATAAGATTTTAAATGTATAATTAAATATTGTATCTTAAATTGTTGAATTGATACAAGATTGAAATGTGTTGAAATGTTTCAAAAATAACATTTAAACAAGTACAATCATAATATTTTTTTAGATATAAAATACTAAATATTAAATCATGGTGAAATATTTCAAAATTCAAGATTAAAATGTGTTAAGTTATTGTGAAATATTTTAAAATATGAGAATGAAAAATGTTATACAACGGTGAAATATTTCAAATTATGATTTAAGTATGTTGACATTTTTCAAAATATAAGATTTAAATGTGAAATTATTGTGAAATATATCAAAATATAAGATTGAAATATATTAAATTATTATGTTCAATTATGGGCTTCACGGTGGTAGAGGGGTTAGTGCGTCCGTCTCACAATACGAAGGTCCTGCAGTCCTGGGTTCAAACCCAGGCTCGGGATCTTTCTGTGTGGAGTTTGCATGTTCTCCCCGTGAATGCGTGGGTTCCCTCCGGGTAGTCCGGCTTCATCCCACTTCCAAAGACATGCACCTGGGGATAGGTTGATTGGCAACACTAAATTGGCCCTAGTGTGTGAACGTTGTCTGTCCATCTGTGTTGGCTCTGCGATGAGGTGGCGACTTGTCCAGGGTGTACCCCGCCTTCCGCCCGATTGTAGCTGAGATAGGCGCCAGCGCCCCCCGCGACCCCAAAAGGGAATAAGCGGTAGAAAATGGATGGATGGATGTTCAATTATGTTGAACTATTTCAAGATAAAAGATTGAAAAATAATAAATCATAGTTAAAAATTTAAAAGATTAAAATATATAAATTTCAAATTAATAATGATTAAATATCTTAAATTGTTTAATTGATACACGATTGAAATATGTTGAAATATTTCATAAATGACATTTAAACAAGTATAATTATATATATTTTTTTAATATAAAAGACTAAAATTTTCAATCATGGTGAAATATTTCAAAATACAAAATTAAAATGTGTTAAGTTATTGTGAAATATTACAAAACAAGAGGTTGAAAAATATTAAACTACGGTGAAATATTTAAAAAAATACAAGATTGAAGTATGTTGACATTTTTCAAAATATAAGATTTAAATGTGTAAAATTATTGTGAAATATTTCCCAATATAAGATTGAAAAATAAATCACTGTAAAATATTTCAAAATTTAAGATTACAATATATTAAATTATTATGTTCAATTATGTTGAAATACTTCAAAATACAAGATTGAAAAATAATAAATTATAGTGAAACTTTTCAAAATGAAGATTAAAATATATACAATTTCAAATTAATAATTATTAAATATTATATCTTAAATGTTTTAGTTGATACAAGATTGAAATATGTTGAACTATATTGTAAATGACATTTAAACAAGTATAATTATTTTTTTTAGATATAAAAGACTAAAAAATATTCAACCACGGTGAAATATTTCAAAATACAAGATTAAAATGTGTAAAGGTATTGTGAACTATTTCAAAACATGAGGTTGAAAAATGTTAAACTACGGTGAAATATTTCAAAAATACAAGATTGAAGTATGTTGACATTTTTCAAAATATAAGATTTAAATGTGTAGAATTATTGTGAAATATTTCTAAATATAATATTTAAAAATGTTAAATTATGTTGCAGTATAACAAAATACAAGGCTATAATTAGTAGGGTTTTTTTTTTACGTTTTTTTTCTTTAAAAAGGAAAGGCTCTCGAATATCCGGCTCCCGCCAAAGAGCCGTAAATCCCGTTTCAAGCGCGTCAACATTCTCAACACCCTGCTAACACTTCCCGCTAATCAAGAGCGAATCCCAAATCCCCACAAAAATCACAACAAATTAGATTAATTGCAGCAGGAGCTGCGGGACATGGAGGTATTTGGCCAACATGTTTACGACTTGAAACGTCAAAATGTTCAAGCTGCGTCTCGAGCGCTGCCAAGACTCCTCTTTTGACCTCGCTGGAGAAGCCTGACTGGGTTTGGCAGCGCTCACGCGGCACACAGCAGGAGGTCCCCTGCTGGCACACCGGACCACATGACCAGATGGACCACCCGATAATTATAGTTCTGTTCGGCGGGACCGCTGACAAATTCAAGGCATTGTTCTTGCTCGGGGTTTTTTCTAAAGTGTGACGCACTCCTTTTTGTTTCGTGCAAGATAACATGATAACGGAATCTTCTACGACGTTTTAATCCCTTGCAACTTTGAATGATGCAATGAAGACCCTGGCCAGGACATCACACCTGTCGGCAACTTCTGCTAGCATGTGGTCGTTTGTCCTCATGATGAATGTTCTCATCTTGGATTCATTGCGGACTTTTTGCCCGTCAATTTCTTTTGCAGCAAACACGTTTTTAGCCGTGCTCAGTTGGGAAAATGTAGAACAAGCTGATCAAGCAGGTTTGAAATATGTCAAACTATGGTGAAACATTTCAAAGTATAAGAATAAAAGTATGTCAATTTAGCGTAAAATATTTAAAAATATAAAAATAAAATGTGTTCAATTATGGTGAAATATTTCAAGATATAAGAATAAAATATGTCCAATTATTGTGAAACATTTAAAAATGTAAGAATAAAATATGGTCATCCATCCATCCATTTTCTACCGCTTATTCCCTTTCGGGGTCGCGGGGGGCGCTGGCGCCTATCTCAGCTACTAGGTCTAAATATTTCAAAATATAGAAATAAAATGTTCAATTAAGGTGAAACGTTTCAAAATATAAGAATAAAATGTTCAATTAGGGTGAAATATTTAAAAAACATAAGAATACAATAAGTTAAATTATTGTGAAACATTTCAAAATGTAAGAATAATACATGGTCAATTAGGGTAAAATATTTCAAAATTTAAGAATAAAATATCATCAATTAGGGTGGAATTTTTCAAAAAATAAGAATGAAGAGTGAAAATGAATGGGTTGGCATGGAAACAAAGCAAACAAGGAAGTGCAAAAGCAGGAAACAATGTCCAAAACACAAAACCGAACATGACTAAAACGAAACATGAACACACAGACATGCCAAAAACATGTTCGATTGGGGTGAAATATTTTAAAATATAGGAATAAAATATGGTAAGTTAGGCTGAAATATTTTAAAAAATAAGAATAACATTTAGTCAATTAGGGTGAAATATTTCAAAACATAAGAATACAAATTGGTCAGTTAGGATGAAATATTTTAATGTAAGAATGGAATATGGTCAATTATGGTGAAATGTGTCTAAATAAAATAATAAAATATGCTTAATTAGGTCTAAATATTTCAAAACATAAGAATAAAATATGTTCAATTAGGATGAAACATTTAAAAAATAGGTATACGAAATGTAAATTACAGTGAAATATTTGAAAGTATAAAATTCAAATATGTTCAGTTAGGTTGAACAATTTCAAAACACAAGATTGGAATAAGTTCAATTATGGTGAAATAGTTTAAGATACGAGAATACAAATAATTATTTAAAAAAATTAGATATGTTGACATATTTCATAAAATAAAATTAAAAATGATAACATGGTAACATATTTCAAAATATAAGATTGAACAAATTAAAATTATGGGGCAATATTTAAAAAATAACATTAAAATATATCGAATTATGGTAAAATAGTTTCAAACATAATAATTTGTGTAAACGTATAGTGAAATATTTCACTCTATTGGATTGAAAAATTGGTAAATTATGTTTAAATATTTAAAAAAATAGATAGAACGAATTAAAATTATGGGGCAGTATTTAAAAAAATAAGATTAAAATATATTGAATTATGGTAAAATAGTTTTAAATATAATAATTATATGTGTAAAAGTTTAGTGAAATATTTCACTCTATTGGATTGAAAAATTGGTAAATTATGTTTAAATATTTTAAAAAATAGATTGAACGAATTAAAATTATGGGGCAGTATTTAAAAAAATAAGATTAAAATATATTGAATTATGGTAAAATAGTTTTCAATATAATAATTATATGTGTAAAAGTATAGTGAAATATTTCACTATATTGGTAAGCTACGTTTAAATATTTAAAAATTTAAGATTGAAATGTATAATATAGTGAAATATTTCAAATTATAAAATAGAAAAATGTCACCACAATTTAACATTTTTTTAATCTATAATAAAAAAAAACAAAGATATGTATGGATGTATGTATGTATGTATACATGTATGTGTGTATGTATGTGTGTGTATATATATATATATATATATATATATATATATATATATATATATATATATATATATATATATATATAATGTTTTTAAATCATAGTAACAAGTATTTAAACAATATTCAAAAATGAAAATTGGAGTGAAATATTTCAAAATATAATATTGAAATATGTTGTATTATGTAAATGAATATTAAATGTTAAATCGTGGAGAAATATTTCAAAATATTAAAACATGTTTGTTAATTTACTTCAAAAACAAGATTGAAATACACTAAGTTATGGTAAAATAGTTCAAAATAGAAGACTAAAATACGTTAAATCATGGTTAAAAATAATATTTAAATGACATTTGTAGCAGATAACATACAAACCGTGCTCTCAGTGCAACATTTAATACATGCACTTATTCCGCATGTCCGACCTAACTTATTTCCATTATGACCGCTTTTACGGATCAAATTACCAAGAATAAAATTCCACTGTAGCCCATTAAGCACAAAATAATAAGTGTTGATGTTTTGTTTTGTTTTTCTTGAAGAGACACCCTTGGCCACAAACCCATAAGTGCAATTTAATTTTTGTCTCATTGTGACTGATGGTGCTGGAGTACCACTGCTGTGTGTGTGTGTGTGTGTGTGTGTGTGTGTGTGTGTGAGTGTGTGTCTGTGTGTGTTTGTGTTTGTGTTTGCAGCCAAAAACGCTAAAGCCCACGCACACACGCACAGCAACTTATCGACAAGGCTTTACATCTGTTTATTTCCCCGCCTGTATCTGCATCCGACAAGACGTGTGCATGCACTGTTAAATTGCTTTCCTGAAAAGACACGTTGTTTATGATCTAACCTTTTGCCATTCTTTTGTCACCGTGGAAAAAGTATTTGCTTTAAAAAGTCATGTCATTTAGCTGTTGAGTTTAAAGGGGAGCTGCACTTTTTTTTAGGAGTGTTGCCTATCATTCACAATCCTTATATAACATATGCTTTTCCTTTTTTATATACTGTATATATATATATATATAAAAAGGAGCTGCAACAAGCGTCTGTTTGTGTCTTGCTCGACATCACTGGGTCAAAGTTGACCAACTTCTCGGATTACCTCCACAATCTTCTACTATCCATGTGAGAGTCATGATTTATAATCTAGAATGAACTTTCACCAACTCAGAGGCGATGCAGCAGCTCAATGTGTCAATATAGCAGCATAAGCTACAAACCCCATTTCCATATGAGTTGGGAAATTGTGTTGGATGTAAATATAAACAGAATACAATGATTTGCAAATCCTTTTCAACCCATATTCAGTTGAATGCACTACAAAGACAACATATTTGATGTTCAAACTCAAACTTTATTTTTTTTTTTGCAAATAACAATTAACTTAGAATTTCATGGCTGCAACACATGCCAAAGTAGTTGGGAAAGGGCATGTTCACCACTGTGTTACATCACCTTTTCTTTTAACAACACTCAATTGGGAAATGAGGAAACTAATTATTGAAGCTTTGAAAGTGGAATTCTTTCCCATTCTTGTTTTATGTAGAGCTTCAGTCGTTCAACAGTCCGGGGTCTCCGCTGTCGTATTTTACGCTTCATAATGCACCGCACATTTTTAATGTTAGACAGGTCTGGACTGCAGGCGGGCCAGGAAAGTACCCGCACTCTTTTACTTCGAAGCCACGCTTATGTAACACGTGGCTTGGCATAGTTTTGCTGAAATAAGGAAGGGGGGCCATGATAACGTTGCTTGGATGACAACATATGTTGCTCCAAAAACCTGTAAGGACCTTACAGTATTAATGGTCCCTTCACATATGTGTAAGTTACCCATGCCTTGGGCACTAATACACCCCCATACCATCACAGATGCCGGCTTTTGAGCTTTGCGCCTATAACAATCCGAATGGTTATTTTGCTCTTTGTTCTGGAGGACACCACGTCCTCTGTTTCCAAATATAATTTGAAATGTGGACTCATCAGACCACAGAACAATTTTCCACTTTGCATCAGTCCATCTTTGACCTCGGGCCCAGCAAGCCGGCGGCGTTTCAGGGTGTTGTTGATAAATGGGTTTGGCTTTGCATAGTAGAGTTTTAACTTGCACTTACAGATGTAGCGACCAACTGTAGTTACTGACAGTGGTTTTATGAAGTGTTCCTGAGCCCATGTGGTGATATCATTTACACACTGATGTCGGTTTTTGATGCAGTACCGCCTGAGGGATCAAAGGTCCGTAATATCATAGCTTACGTGCAGTGATTTCTCCAGATTCTCTGAACCTTTTGATGATTTTACGGACCGTAGATGGTAAAATCCCTAAATTCCTTGCAATAGCTCGTTGAGAATTATTGTTCTAGAACTGTTCGACTATTTGCTTACAAATTGTTGACCCTCGCCCTATCCTTGTTTGTGAATTTCCTAGAATTTCATGGAAGCTGCTTTTATACCCAATCATGGCACTCAACTGTTCCCAATTAGGCTGCACACCTGTAGGATGTTCCAAATAAGTGTTTGATGAGCATTCCTCAACTTTATCAGTATTTATTGCCACCTTTCCCAACTTCTTTGTCACGTGTTGCTGGCATCAAATTCTAAAGTTAATGATTATTTGCAAAAAATACATTTGTGTCAGTTTGAACATCAAATATGTTGTCTTTGTAGCATATTCAACTGAATATGGGTTGAAAATTATTTGCAAATCATTGTATTTCATTTATATTGACATCTAACACAATTTCCCAACTCAAATGGAAATGGGGTTTGTATTTAGCCCTTAAAGTAGTAGTAGCACTTATAATATCAAATAATGCTAATACTTGATTAATATTCAGGTTGCAAAATGTAAATAAAGTACAGTTGGCTGATTTTTGCTAACATTTATTTATGACTTAAAATGAAGAAAAACTTATTTTTTTCCTGTTAATAATAAGCACAATTTAAAAAAAATAATTAAAAAAAAGAGTGCAGTTCCTCTAAAGTAAAATCATTAAATAGACGTGGGAGTTTTTAAATGGATAAATAAAACATTTAAAAATAATTCCATTCATTCCAGGTCACTGATTAACCTCCAATTTGTTTGAAATTGGGTTGGAAATATTTCCGCAGGTACAATTAAAAAAAAAATAATAATAATAATTAATTAATTATTTAATAATAAATATAAAAACAACGTTTTGAATATGCATTTCTACAATACAACATATTTAAATGTTATATTTTGAAATATTTTACCAGTTTAACATACCTACATACATGCGAATGTTCTTGCACTGTTACTGGTATTATATTAACACAACATATCTACCTTAAAGGGCCCTTAAATACAACATTAGCACAATTGCCATAGTTCTGCACCTAAAAATTATGTTTACGGGTAAAAAAATTACCCCCTGAATAGTGATTTAAGGCTAACAAGTAGATTTGTCCGATATTGGCTTTTTTGCAGATATTCCGATTTTGTACAACTCTTGATTACCGATTCCGATATCAACCAATACCGATAT
Source organism: Nerophis ophidion (assembly GCF_033978795.1). Lineage (NCBI taxonomy): Eukaryota > Metazoa > Chordata > Actinopteri > Syngnathiformes > Syngnathidae > Nerophis > Nerophis ophidion. Next base: position 13,648,031 of record NC_084634.1, read on the forward strand.
ATACAGTCGTGGAATTAACACAATATTATGACTAATTTTGTTGTGATGCCCCGCTGGATGCATTAAACAATGTAACAAGGTTTTCCCAAACAAATCAACTGAAGTTATGGAAAAAAAATGCCAACATGCCACTGCCATTATTTATTATTGAAGTCACAAAGTGCATTATTTTTTTTTTTAACATACATCAAAACAGCAGCTTGGACTTTGGGACATGCTCTCCCAGAGATAATCCTGATACCCACTACAACTATGGGAAATACTATATATTAAATTTCACAAAGTGCATTATTTTTCAGTTTTTTCAAACATGTCTAACAACAGCTACAAAAACAATGAAGCCTCACAGCTTCAGTCCAGAGCATACTAGAGTAATAAAGAACACAATAACATAGTCCTTTAGTGCAAGGATGACTGGTATACTGTATAACAGGAAATTATAAACTGGGCTCAATCCGCCCTGCGCTAAAATATTTTTATGAGTAACAAAAATGTGCTGCAAGCTAGTGGTGAGTGCTTGAAGTGGCCTAGCAGTCAGTCAGAGCTTCTCAAATTCTGCGTTGAGACAGGGCAGCTCTGTTCGCTGCAAACTGTGCGCTATGCAGGACAGAGTAGTCACACCAAACTCCACCGTAGCTTTTGCCATGCTGCGTGCGTTGCCCCTGACCACAATGTGGGCTTTCTCTTTGGGGTGGTATTTGTTGTATGTTTCCTTTTTTCTCGGCGAAGTCTTTAAGCGACAAAACACTTTTTTTCCCGTGTTTGCTTTTCATCCATCTTCCGCTTGTATTCATCGTGTATCGACTTAAGATTCTTGAAGAAGTGGGAGATCAAATTGTTCGTATTGAAGGAAGACGTCTTAGTTCCTCCTCGCATAACCAACTTTTTGCAGTCATTGCAAATTGCCAGTTTTTTTATCCGTCAGAGACACTTTAAAATAATCCCAAACCATAGACATGGTGTTGTTAGTTAGTCACCGAGCGAGCTTGCTTGTTAGCCAGGCTACAGCACCGGCAACAATACACTCTTGTTGTTGTTATGCTCTGCTCGTTGCCATTAAACCTTTCATGCTGCAGTCGTGCTGCAACTCCTGTTTTGTGTGTGGGAGAGGGTTTAGGGGAGGGGCTGCTGACTGGGAGATGCAACTGCTCTACGTCCGTGTACTGCTCCGTACAGCGGCGTTTTAAAGTCATAGATTTAACTTTTTGAAACCGATACCGATAATTTTTCATATCACATTTTAAAGCATTTATTGGCCAATAATATCGGACATTTCTACTAACAAGTTTTCGGCATATTTTTGGAAGGCACGAATAGCTCCAAAACGTGGGCGGGGCCTGCTAATTTCAGCTACAGAAGACTGGGCGCAATTGTATGTGTTCTGGTGGCATCTTCATCCCCAATCACAACGCACATTTTAAGAAAGACTTTTGATTGACGTTTCGCTAAAAAAAAAAAAAAAAAAAAAAAAAATTGTAAAGACTCAAGTCGAATGCCGTCCCGAAAATCCGGAGCACCTTTGCGGGATGAAAGACTGAGTCGGAACCTGTGGAATAACAGTAAAGATTAGTAGGAACGCCGATGAAAAACAAGAGAAAAAAAAAATAGTCTATTTTGTCCTCTTCTACTGATGTTTTTCTCAAAAATATTGGAGAAGGAGGAAACTGGCCATGGTTTCTACAGTATTATGTTCCTGCTCATAACGTTAAATTTATCAGTTCTAAAGTAATGATGGACGAGGGCGACAAAAATCTGCATTTAAGTCGTCAAAGTTGTCCACGTTTTCTGTGTAGATGATGTCACACCAAAAGAGGGTGATATCATCGAGTCTGGCAATGGGAAGAAAAGTTGGTTATCTACCCATTTTAAAAAAAATAATAATAATTGGTGTTACGAAAAATTATAGCTAGTCATTTTCGGTGGCAATGACTGAAAAGATCTCCTCTCCCTTCTCGTCGCTCATTTTGAAAGTGTCTGCTTCTTGATTCCAGTTAGCAATGCACCATTGTCTAAACTGTCAGTGCTCGCGCTATTGTTGTGTCGTATGCTCTCGCCCCATTCCAAGCTGTGCTTACTCCCCCACTCTCCTCCAGTATTCAGCGTCAAAAAAGTAAAGCGCTCCTTTCTCAGCGCCCATTCCTTCAATACTTGCTACCAATGTGACCTGTGCCTTTTCAACTGCTCAAACGTCTCAAATAAATCTAATAAAGACAATTTTGATTGACTACTTTATTAGAAAATTTCCAATACAAGAGGAAGTTACATCTAAAATGTGTTTTTTCTTTTTTTACATCAAATACATTTTTATCCTCGTCTTTATTTTCCATTGTTCATAAAAAAATAAAATAAAATCAATAATTATCGATACGGACCGATTGTTACAATCCGTTTCTCGAATCATGTTTGGTTCGGTTTTGACTCCCTCGGTTCTGTTTTTAGCACATTTTTGAGTTTGTGTGCTTTGGTTACCACGGGTGCAGACTAGTTTCACCTGCCTCTGATTAGTGTCCGAGACGCTCACCTGCTACCAGGCACTAATCAGAGAGCTACTTATTCCCGTTTTTCGCCACGCTCACACCGGCTTTCTTGTTTTGCGTTACGCAACAGTGACAACGTCTACTTTTTGATTCCTGTTCCTGTTTGTATGCTAAGGTTTCGCGCTAGCCTTTTCCTTAGTTTGCTTCCCGTGCTATCTGCATGCTTGTTTTGTTTACCCGCATTTCCTAGATTGATAGATAGTACTTTAATGATTCCTATGTGGGAGTTCCCTCACGAAAATTAAAATTCCAGCAGCAGTGTACAGAATTGAGATCTAATTCAAACATTCAATAATTTGATGCATGATTTATGGACAATAAACAATTTCCTTACCTTCGCTTTGCCCCCGGAGTTCTGTCTGCATCTTGGAGAACGATTCACGCAGTAAGATGCGACCCCGTCGTTACACCGATATCGAACATTAGCAGAGGTGGGTAGTAACGCGCTACATTTACTCCGTTACATCTACTTGAGTAACTTTTGGGATAAATTGTACTTCTAAGAGTAGTTTTTATGCAACATACTTTTACTTTTACTTGAGTATATTTATAGAGAAGAAACGCTACTTTTACTCCGCTCCATTTATCTGCAATCAGGTCGCTACTCGCTACTTTTTTTTAATCAATCTGTTAATGCACGCTTTGTTTGTTTTGATTTTGTCAGACACACATTCAAAGTAGGAACTACGCATGCTTGCGTTTCACCAATCACATGCAGTCACTGGTGACGTTGGACCAATCAAACAGAGCTAAGTGGTCACGTGACCGTCACACGTAGAAACCGACATGTTGAAAAACTTATTGGGGTGTTACCATTTAGTGGTCAATTGTACGGAATATGTACTGTACTGTGCAATCTACTAATAAAAGTTTCAATCAATCAACCAATCAATCAAAAGTGTAAAGGAAAAAAGACACTTTTTATTTCAACCGTACTTCCCGTCAAAAGCCTAAAGACTGATCGCACAGTTCCTGTCTTCACAATAAAAGTGCCGCTCCATCGCGCCTGCGCTACCAAATTAGAGCGCAAACAAACTAGCAAGGTACGGAGTTTGCCGCCAATGTATTTCTTGTAAAGTGTATAAAAACGAATATGGAAGCTGGACAAATAAGATGCCAAAAACCAACGAATTTCATGATGTACTAGACAGGAAGGAGGAACTTTTTTTCTCCTCCATTTGAAAACCGGGACGTTATCAGCACTATACTGTCTGATTCCAATCAATGCAAGTCATCAGAATCAGGTAATACACCAACTTATATTCTTGTCTTCATTAAAGATAGGAATCTATATGTTAAACGTGCATGTATATTCATTAAAATACCTTTAACATGTGAACAAAAATGGCAAAATAAATAAATATAAAGTATATACTGTATATATATATATATATATATATATATATATATATATATATATATATATATATATATATATATATATATATATATATATATATATATATATATATATATATATATATATATGATATGTGTGTATGCATATGTATATATGAGGTAGATCACCTCGACTTGATCATTTACTAAGTAATTGATAAACGTTGAAAAACTTATTGGGGTTTTACCATTTAGTGGTCAATTGTAGGGAATATGTACTGTACTGTGCAATCCACTAATAAAAGTATCAATCAATCAATGAATGCCTACTGAGCCTATGGTGCTGTTAAGTTATTGTGGCTCAATTTGCCTTATTTTTAATTTTTTATTTAAATGTATTATTATTTGATATATAATATTGTTTTAGTTGCTTAAGAGATATTCCTGGCTCTGAATTTGCTCATTGCTATTTTTATGTTTTTGTGCATTAATTGTTGCCGGAATCATTAAACAAACAGGTTACTCATCAGTTACTCAGTACTTGAGTAGTTTTTTCACAACATACTTTTTACTTTTACTCAAGTAAATATTTGGGTGACTACTCCTTACTTTTACTTGAGTAATAAATCTCTTAAGTAACAGTACTCTTACTTGAGTACAATTTCTGGCTACTCTACCCACCTCTGAACATTAGTATCATCATACAGTTTTCAGCCATATGGCAAAGCCCCCTATTAAGTACGTTGGCATAACATAAACACATTTTAGTAGTGTTTAAAAAGTGGGCTTCTCCAATAGAACCATTTTAGTTTGGGGTTAAAGGCAGGTCAAACTAATGCATGTAAATGTGTGAAACTAAAATTCCAACGTCGTCTCCAATTAGCCAATGTGGGAGAAAGGGTCAGGAAGGACGGTGGGTTGGTTTCCGAGACGTTTCTGGGGGGAACATTTCATCACGAGTCTTTGTTCCGATGGGGCGGCATGCGAGTAATGCGGCGTTTCCACGTAAGTAAAAGCACTGAGGCAGCAATACAAACCAGTTGCATTGCGGGAAGCAATTGAAAAAACCCATAATAAAAGCCAAGCACAATGTTTTGTTCACAACGTGACGATCAACATGGAATAAGTAAATGTTGTTCTCCTGCGAGGGTCCTGCTTTCCTTCAAAATATCTACCTTCATTGCCTGGTGCCTTTCCAAGCATAGCTAATTACCATAAAGTAACTGTTCGTGCACCAGGTGTGTCCGGCAAAGCCCTTGGTGGCCCGAAACAATATTTTAATTTAGGCCCAATTTCAGTCTGTATTATCTGCCTTCATTGCCTGGTGCCTTTCCAAGCATAGCTAATTACCATAAAGTAACTGTTCGTGAACCAGGTGTGTCCAGCACAGCCCCTTGGTGGCCCGAAACAATATTTTAATTTAGGCCCAATTTCAGTCTTTATTGTTATCAATGACTCCATCACTCATGAAAGGCCCCACCCTAAAGCAAACGTCACAACCCCCCGCTTACATTCATTAAAAAACTGATTATTGACTGAAACTAGCTTTTTAAATGACTTGTAAAAACGTTTAAGTTTTGGACTGTTTATATAACATATCTAAATGATGTAATTGTAAAGCAGTTCCATCTTGCATGAAAACTCTCCCAACATCTG